>NC_134213.1:77189375-77556250 GCF_965140235.1 Caretta caretta
GATAAAACTGGTTCTGCTGATAGCCTGGGTAAATCACCAGAGGAAGTGGTGGCAGTTACATCTAGCTCCTTTAGGAGAGAGCATGGCTATCTTTGTTATTAACAACAAATGAACTCTTGGCTATGCAGGGAATGATCAAAACAACGACAATGAACAGTAGGCAAATAAGGCCATTATCCATCTTCATTACACAAAACCAGCACAGATCAGTGAAATCTCTTACTATTACCTAAAAAGTGGCTATGACATGCATAAATGGAGTGTTTTTATCCTGATAGCTACCTTGATGTAAAATCCTAGAGAAGACAAGGCACAGGTAGTTTTTACCTTGACATGGCTTTGTGAAGTAAACTCCAGGTAAGGAGTATTGAGTTGACCTTTACTAGCTACAATGAAGTTAAATCTATCTGCCTTGTCTCCATTAAGATTTTACATGGAGGCAGATATCTCAATATAAATACGCACCTTTTTTACAATGAAAACAAAGCCATGTGTTGTTTAAAGCAACATGTACTTTCTACTAGGGCTGTCAATTAATAGCAGTTAATGCTTGCAATTACCTCACAAAATTAACACTTCTTTTTAAAACAAGCGTTAATCGCCCACCTCTGAAGACCGGACTGGCAGCAGCCAGGAAAAGAGGGAGGCACTGGCTGAAGCGATTTGGGAGAGCCAGTTAAACACTTTTCATGGGGGAGGGAGGAGCCCAGGCCCTTACCGCCTGCACCATCACCTCCCCACTGGATAGGGACAGCCTTGGGGTGAGCGAGGGAGGCCACCACCCAGGGTGTCAAGTTCAGGGGGGCGCTGCTGCATGCCAACAGGGCAGGGGCGCCCCTTCTCCCACCGCCATGCTCCACTGCTACTTCCACCTTCCCTCCCGCATGGAGCCTACCCTGGCCAAGCTGCTCTGGACTGGGAGCCTGCCAGAACGGGTGATGTAAGGGTGTTCCCATTCCCTCTCCTGTGTACATGGTCGCCGCTGAGCTGGAGTTAGGGAACAGGGGGAGCCTGTCTGCTGCTGCTGGTGGCTCAGGAGTGAGTGCTGCTGATAACAGCTGCTACTGGCTGAAAAAGTGTTCAGGCTCATGAGTGTTTTGCTTAAAGAGACAGCGCTCCACCAACATGCGCACCTGCATGCGCGCACACACACACTTCCTCCCCAATACACACACACACCCCAAACGAAAATCTGATATGGCGCCCCTGGTGAGCCAGGAATGGCCAGAGGGCTGAGGGATGGCTGTGGGTTCTGGCAAGATGCAGCCCCCAAGCAACATGGTAAATAAGAAGCAGGCAGTATTATCTCCTGTAAATGTAAACAAACTTGTCTGTCTTAGTGATTTGCTGAACAAGAAGTATGTCTGAGTGGACTTGTAGGCTCTAAGTTTTACATTTTGTTCATGAGTGCAGTTATGTAAAAAAATAATTCTACATTTGTAAATTGCACTTTCACAATGAAGATATTGCACTACTGTACTTGTATGAGGCGAACTGAAAAATACTGTCTTTTGTTTATCTTTCTACGTGCAAATATTTGTAATAAAAATTGTATAAAGTGAGCACTGTACACTTTGTATTGTGTTGTAATTGAAATCAATATATTTGAAAATGTAAAAAAATCCAAAAATAATTATATTGTATTCTATTATTGTTTAACAGTGTGATTAAAATTGCGATTAATTGAGACTATTTTCTTAATCTTGCAATTAATCACAATAAGTTTTTAAATTGTTTGACAGCCCTATTAAATACATACATCTTTACCACTTCCACCACTTTTCCTTCCCCTGGCAGCTGGTGTTAACAGCACTAATGACTGTAGCTGTTGTTTTAGCAGACTACAGTTTCCTTCCATTCTCACTCTCTCCTGCAGCCGAAGACTCACATGGCTTAGACACATGAAATAAAATAGCCCATCAGCACAGACTAAAACTGGTGTTACATAAACAAATTACAATAGGCTGACTCAGGACACCACAGTTACTCTGAGTTTGTTATTGATAAGTTTTCATAACTGTGGATGTCACTGATGCACTGAACAACCAATCCATTAGATTTATTTTTCTCTCTCGCTGGAATACTGATATTCTGTAATGTGAAGTTCCAGCTACACAAGGTACCAAAAACTTGCATCAGGCCTGGTGACAGGAGAGAGACACAAAATCCTCAGACAAGTTACTTCTTATCCACAGGCCTTTTTGTGTTTGTTTGTTGCCTTCCTCAATCCACCTCCACCAAGTTTTCAGCACCTTGTGCAGATAGGGTACGTCTACACAGCAAAGTAAAACCTGCAGCTGATCCATGAAGTTATAATAGGAACAGTGAAGAAGGTAGGAAATAGATATAAATAATGCCTTAGCTGGATCTGATTTTTCCCCCCACACCACACACACAAACCCACATAAATTATATTACAAAAAAAAGAGTTGGTCAGTGAAATGTGGTAACTACATTTTTTATTTAATTTTGAAGATAATTGCTAATGCCTACATATTCCACCGTTCTGCAGTCACAGAAGCTATTTTTATAATTTTTAAAATATACATTTCTAGCTATAATATAGTTGCAAAGAAAATCGTCCAAAGCCTCATCTTCATAAACAAGTCCTACTGCTTTAAATATACCAGTATAGTCATAACCAGTACAACCTCCTATTGTGGATGCATTTGTACCAGTACAGAAGTGCTTATATTGGTATGGCGTATTTTGATACAGGAAGGGAAATATGGTATACTGGTATAACTGCATCTACACTAGGACTGCAAAAGAGTCACATCCCTAACTGAAAATTTGTCTACAGACCAGACCCAGCAGTGAGCAGAGTATAAACTGACACCGCTTTTTGGTTTCTATTTGGATTCTTTTATCACATTAAGCACTGTGGCTATGGCCACACTTAGGCTGTGTACATTTAAAATACTACATTGGCACTGCTGCAGCACTGAGTTGCGCCATTGTTGTGCTTCAGTGAAGACACCACTTACGCCAACAGGAAAGGAGGGGTTCTCCTGTCAATGTAGGTAATCCACTTCCCTGAGAGGCGGTAGCTAGGTTGATGAAAGAATTCTTCCGTCAACCTAGCACCGTCTACACTGGGGGTTAGGTTGGCATAGCTACGTCTCTCAGGAGGGTGGATTTTTCACAACCCTGAGAGATGTCGCTATGCTGATGTACGTTCCCAGTGTAGACCTGCCATGTGTAGTCAACCCACGCCTGCAGATAGCTTGAAAAAGCCTCACGAGTACGACTGCTCCACGTATCTCAATGGGGTGTTAATCTTGAAGCCTAACAATGATGATTTAAATATCAGTGTTCATTTCACTGCTGATCATTTTTAGCAAACAAAATGTGCTTATGTAGTTATCCCCCAAATTACCTCTCAAGCCTTATCAGGTGCAAGATGAACATGTTCTACCCAGCACCAAAAAAATCCCACTTCCCCAGTGACAACTTCTATAACACAGAATTGACTTGCCAATTTTCAATATAGATTGTGTAAGGGCAGAATAACGTTAACTTTCATATTAAAATACAAACAAACTCACTCAAGGTATAACACACTAGCTGCATTATTTTCTTATTTAAATCAAAATCTCCAATTTTTATGCAAATCTGCTGCCACATCAAACTGATGCAGAAACTAGGGAGCCCCGTTGCAGGATTTAGGTCAACTGCATGTGGAATACATGAGGCCTTGCATATAGACATATAGTTTCTAGTAACGATTCAATAATCCCCTCATCCTTTTATGCAGCTATTTTACTTGTAGATTCAGCTTCTAGCTTTCCTCAAACTCTTTAACAAAGACACTCTAGTTTATCACTTCATTTGGAGAGATGTTTCCAAGTGAATAAGCCACCACCTCTTCCCTGTGGGGCAGGAAGCCAGTCACTGAATCAAAAGAATGCTGGTTTATATTCCCCCAATTACACTAACAGAGCATTCTCCATTTCCTTCAATTATCAAGCCTTCTCAGTGCATACCAGAAAGGAGCTTGCCTTTCCTTAACCATACTGGAGTTATGTACCTAGACTGAGACCACGTCTACACCCGCGAGCTTTCACCAGCACAGCTGTACCTACGCAGCTGTGGCGCTGTAAGATCTCTCGTGTAGCTGCTCTAAGCCAATGGGAGAGAGCTCTCCCACCAACATAGCACTGTGCACACTACCACGTGTCCTGGCTAAACTGATGTCAGTTGGGGGGGTGGCTTATTCCTTATACCTTGAGCAACATACGTTTTGCTGACATAAGAGGTACCGCAGACATAGCCTTAATTGTAAATTTCACTGAAAATGCAAAAGGCACAGGCTTGTACACACTAACACTTATGTTGGTTAAACTTGTGTCGCTCAGAGGTCTGAATAAGCCACCCCCTGAGCAACATAAGTTGCATCGACCTAAGCGCCAGTGTGGACAGCGCTATGTCATCAGGAGAGCTTCTCCCGCTGCCACAGCTACCACCTCTGGCGGAGGTGGCAGAACTCTCTTCCATCAGCATAGAGAGCCTTCACCAGACATGCCATAGCAGTGCAGCTGCACTGTTATAGAGCTTCTAGTGTAGACTAGCCCTCAGTTTCACAATGGACCATTTACATGAACCATCTCTGTAGACAAATAAAGTAGGATCCAAATTAGTTTGAAATAAATTCAAATCAGGTAAACAGATAAAGTGCTGTGGGACATCTGGCCAGAAAATGTGATTGAGAACTGGACCCACAGTATATACACAGTAAACAATCTGTCTTAAAAATCTGCAGTCCTAGATGTAAACTAAGGCCCTGATCCTGCAAAGACATATTTAACTTTAAATATGTTAGTAGCTTCATTGATGCCCATGGGACTCTTCGTGGGCATAAAATTAAATACATGGCTCAGCCTTTGCAGGACTGGGACCTAAGCATACTAGTCCCTACTAAACCAAAGCACCAGTAGCCCTGACACCATTCTAACTGCTTTTTAAAATTAAAGAGACAACAATTGTCAAAAATAATTAAGAACATCCAGCTATTTTATGGGTTTTTTTCAGAAGTTGGATCATTCTGCCAGTTTGTCATTTTTGCACAGCTACGTAGATAAACCTAACAATGCTTTCTGGCAATGTGGAACTTTTGTTTGCAAGTACAAATCCTCAGTTTACAAAAACAGTCACAGCAAATTCTTTCCTGTTCTAAATCATTTTAATTAAAACTAGAAAATCTGTAACTGCCAGGCACCACTCTAGCTAATACATTCAATTTTCCTTAGCTCCCCAGTAACACGGTCCTGGAAGGTTGGGCTATATATTTTCCCTGTTAGCATAAAGAATAAAATAATTCTGACAAAATCATAAAATCACTCTTCAAAATGTAAAGTTTTCAAATGAAAGTGTACTAAGAGTTATAATTTGTACTTACAATTTGACAACAGAGCCTTGATTCAGATTTTGGCATCCAAACTGCCAGTGAACTGCACTATCATCATCCATGTGTCAATTAGACATGCATGAAGGTGCCAAGTATAAGTCCCATTCTCTGATGCTTAAGTGCAGAACTTGTGTATGCTGTGAGTTGGGGGCAGGGTCCTATTGACATAACACACACCAATGACAGCAGCAAAAAGGACTTTCTGCAACTAAAGGATACATGACCAGGTCACTAGTCACTACCATGAACAGCCTACACACCCAGGGAGTCATAGCTGGGTCTGCTATAGGTATATGAAGCATATAGCCCACTTGCTTAAAAAAAAAAAATAATCAGATACCATGGACCGCATTTTCAGGAGTGCCGAGCACTTAAAACTCCACCTAAAATCAACAGGAACTAAAGGTTTTCAGTAGTTCTGAAAGTCAGGCTGGTATCACATTCTTTTGTTTTAAAAGTTACTGAGACAAGTGTTCAAACAAACTCAGGCACACCTGGGTGTCTAAGCTGTGCTGCAACCCTGGGTGTCTAAGATGCTGTAAACAGTGCATATTACCTAGAAAGCAACTTTATGGCAGAATTAAGTTGGGGGCATGAAAGGGAGGGCATACCTCTATTTATTTTAATAATGCTCTTTAATACTCTAGGCTCCTTCTATATTCAAACATTTGAGATCCTACAATATTACGGAATTGCCCTTATGTCACTACCACAAGCCTGCGATGTAATCTTGAATACACATGCCCTACATACTCAATGCATATTACCTGTCTCCTTTTATATGCCAACTCACTCATCCACACCTACCCCAAGTGCCCCTCTTTTCCTGCACTAGGGCATTCCACTTGTATCTCAGCTGTAGATTATGGTTACACCAGCAACAAATTGCATCTTCATGCAAATCACAGTCTCATCTCACTTACATGCCCCACGAGTATTTAGATCATATCTAAATCATTGCACAACACTTTATACAGCTGACACATTCATGAGGTTCCCTCATAGAACATTTAGTGCTTGGACACCCAGGAGTCAAGGAGTCAGTTGAGTGAAAAGGCAACAACTCCTATCAAACAAAAGTATGAAAGAAGATAAAAAGGTACTATGGGCTTGTCTACACTTACAGTGATGCTGTAATGCTTAGTGAAGATGCTACCTATGCCGTTGGCATAGGTACTCTGCCTCCCCAAGAGGCAGTAAACTTTGTTGATGGGAGCCACAGCGCTGCCTATACCATGAGTTAGGTTGGTATAACTATATCGCTCAAAGGTGTGGATTTTCCACATTCCCGAGCGATGTAGTTATACCACCATAAATTGGTCATGTACACCAAACCTATGTCCATCAAAGCTACTTCCTAGCGCAGCCACTAGCCATGCCCCTGGCTAGTTACATTTCCTTCAGTATCATTCAGAAGATAGAGCAGGCAGTGTGATGGGTCAGCAAAAAGAATACATAACACAGATATGTGACTTCCCTTGTACTTGTATTTGTTTGCTCTATTAAATGTATAAATGTATTAAACATATTTCATTATAAATCAAGCATCTTTACTGCAACAGCCTCCAACAAACACATGGCAAGGTGCCATGTATATTTACATGGCTGTATAACAATCAAACGCCAAATAGTGCTTTCCAAAAAGAAAGAATGATCCCATACATTTGACATGCCCTTTTATTGGCTATTCTGTGCAATAACAGTCTTGTTTATACTCTAAGCAGTGTTTGTTATATAGAGAGATTAAGTACAGTTGTACTGATGTATTCCCACCACTCAGAATAACTCTCTTCCAAAAAAAGAAATTATTCACACTCATTATCATCATTATTCTGATGCTGAATTTTAAACCTCAAAATGGAAAGCAAAGATCTGCACAACAAACTTGTCAAATACCACTATTTCCAATTTATTTCTAGAGAAAAAGGTGCTCGCTTTTGCCTTTGGCAAGATGTAGATGGGGAAGCAGGGCCCCATCTCTTGCAGCTGAAGAAATCTGAAGTCTGTTTGGGAGTCTGTAGGTGGAAGGGAGATGACAGCAAAGCCTGAAGGCCTGTGCTGCTTGCCCATGCATCTTGCCCATCACAAGAACAGGGCATGTTCAAGGAGCATCAATCACCTAGTGGCTTAATCCAGAGAAGTCTGGATCAGCAGCTTTGACTCCCAGGTAATTCCGATTGTCAGCCGATAAAGGCAATTACACTCAGGTCTGGCTGAGTAAGACTAAAGGTAACTTACTGCTTCCACACAGGCAGCTGAGGTCAGCTAGCTCTTCCCTATCTCAGATCGCTGCCTGAGAAAAATGACAGCCCCGTGCTCACTCCGTGCTTATTCATCTGAAAACTGAACAAAGTAACATTTAAGTATCTCTCCCCCCGGAGCAGAGCGGCTCTCTCACGCTCCGGTAACTCGCCGACACCACCATTGTCTTGAAGGCTCCCTAGCCGCTTCCCCGGCCGTGATAAGATCATTTAGGGAGGCTGCAGGAACAAAGGGCTTGAAGCTGCAGCAGCAGCCGGCGATCACAGGCTGGAACAAGCCGGCCACAGGGAAGAAGCATGCTCAGTGCGAAGTCCTGAGCCAGGAAAACAAGGTGCCCATTTCCAACGCAGCCCCCCGTGCGCCGCGCGCCGGAGGAGCTGTACAAGGCAGACGCTATGGTCCAGGTTATGGACCCCCCCCCCACCCCGTTGCCTAGCAGAGGGGGCTGCCGGGGGGCGCGGGGGCAGCGGCTGCTTCTCCCTCCCTCTCCCCCAACCCCGTCTCTGTACCTGATCCGGCTGCGCTCCTCCTTCCTCCTCCTGCCTGCTTCAGCTGGACCCAGCTCGGGCTTCACCGGGCTCCGGGCGCGGGGGGCCGGGAATCCAGCAGCCGAGAGTCACGCCCTCAGGTCTGACAGCCTCGCGCACCACCGGGCACTTCCTGCGCGACAAGAGAGCGAGAGAAAGCCCGCGGCTGGCGGCGTGCGGCGAGGAGGTTCCGCCGGCAGCCCGGGCGCCCCTGCCATTGTCAGCCGCTGCCCGCAGACCCGCCTCCGCAGCCCGCCCCAGCCGCCGGCAGCCCGCGCGCGCGCGCGCCTCTCCGCGAGCGGCCGGGGTCCCGCGCCCCCCGCCCCGCAGACTGTGCCTCGCGCGCCGTCCGTAAAGTTTGCAGCCGCCTCGTCTGCAAAGCTGCCCAGACGGAGCGGGAGGATAGGAAATTGTTTACGTCTGCCCCTCGCTGGCTGGCTGGAGAGACAGGCTGATCCCTGCGCTGGGAGGGGAGCTCAAAGCGAACCGCTGCCGGTGGCCTCTGGCTGTTGGTGTCACGGCCTGGAGGCGCTGACAGTGGGAGGGGGTTGCAGGTAATTGCGTTACTGAAACAAAGGTAGGTTATAAAATGCGAACTTTCGCTGCTGCCCGAAAGATGCACTAGACAGCAATGCATATTTACTGCATGCTGGCTGGGAACGGCTCCTGCTCACTGGCATGCCCCTTCCCATCAATCATGCTCACTCACACATAACAAGCACATATACCCATCGCCACAGCTCTTAAAAAATATTACAGGGCTAGCCGAAGCATGCGCGGTAGCGGCGTTTGCGGGACAGCAGGTGGAGTGGGGCATATCGCAGCTTATGGCCAGGATTAAGGCGTGTGTACATGTTAGATACTTAATGCCGGGGTCTAGCATGTCCAGAGGGATAGGCAAGCTAGACTGACCCATAGGTTAACTCCCTTCTGAAATCAGCGAAATCTGAAGAATAAAAAAATCAATAACTAAGAGTCCCTGAGGATGCAAGATGATGTATGTTTATGACCTGCCCAGATCTTTTGCGAATGCTGTGACAAGGCCCGTTAATCTTTCCTGATAATTAACCTTTATAGCCTATTATGCTGCATCAACTGCTCAATGCTGGAAGCAGTCTCAGTTCAGAGGTAGATAAGGTATCCTATGGTCTCCCACCTTGGTGAGATTGCAGCTGTGGTGAAAAAGGCAACCTCACTGCCTGTGTACCCTAGTGCCTCGCTTCCCCTTCTGCATAAATCCTCCTTTGTGCTTTCATCAGCAGCACTCCCCTTGAGGATTTGTCTACACTTGGAAATGTCCCAAAAATAGCTATTCCAGAGTAAGTGTCCATACTGAGCCATTAAATATACATTCTGGAATAGCTACTTTGATACCTTTCCAAGTGTAGGAACATCCTCACCCATGCTGCTTCAAGTGTACAGCAAGGACATCACCATCTGCAAATAATCCCATGAATCTCGGGTGCCAGTTCAAAAGTGCCCTCCTTATTTTATTTTTATTTTAAAAAAATAATGATGAACTTGCTCCAGTCTTATCTTAGCCTTCTCTAGAACCTCTCCCAGTATTGCTAATCCCAAGCATTCAAAAACCATGGGAGACAGGCCCTCAAAATATCATGAGTTTTTGTTCCCCTCTAGCCTTACAAGGTGTGCAATTAAACACCCACAGCTGACCCATGTCAGCTGACTCAGGCTCTTGGGGTTATAGAACTGGGGTGTAGAGATTTTCCAGACCGAGTCCAAATGTCTACACCACAATTTTACAACCCTAGCCTGAGTCACCTGACCTGGGCCAGCCATGAGTGTTTAATTGCAGCGTAGACATACACTGAGTGGAAAGAACCTTAGGTGTTACTTGTAACAATACAGGGTCACAGTTTGTCTCTTCTGGTGGCCAAACTCACTGCACCCAGCAGGGGTTCCTTGTAGTCTTCCATTCCCCCTCAAGCTTGCTGCCACCTTCCCATCCCACTCTATTTCAGGGACTCCCTGTAAATCTGCCTCCATGCCAGGAGTTCTGCATTCCCCCCCTTTCCTCTGACACCAAGGACTCGGGGTGCTCATGTCTCCTTCCCCCCAGGCCAGAGTCCCTATGGTCCGTCATTCTTATTTATTCTTTCTCTCTCTGGGAGAGAAGTCATTCAGAGTGTCACCAACCATTTTAAACTGCATTGGGAGGATTGTTTAGAAGGCTTTAATGGCTGTCATCAGCCAGTTCTTTAAACTATCGGCAATTTTGGAAGCTGCTAACCAGATGCCAGTGGTTCCATGTCCCCTGCCCCCTTTTGGTTTAGCATCATGTTACACCCCAAACTGAGAAGTTCAGTGCAAGGCTATGCAAACTTGGTCAACTGGCAGGTAAAAATATTTTCAGACAAATGTAATTGCCTTTGAAGAAGCCCTTAAAAGGGGGGTGGGAGGGAAATGAATGGAATGCTTGGGAGAAGTGGACATAAGTTCTGAAGCCTGCAGTCCTCTCTTTATCCACAGAAGAAATCCAGAGGGGTAGTAGCCCTGAATACTGCCCCAGCAGTGTTTCAACTCTGGCCTGGTAACTGAACAGGCAATTTTAAACTGATGTAATTAAATGGTGCAAAACTCTGTGGGGACACTGCATTTGATTTAAACCTGGTTTATATTGATTTAGCTTGCATCAGGAAATTTACAGGCATATGCTATATCAATATAATTAGTCTGAAACTGATGTGTGCACATCTACGCCATGCATTTGCACCAGTTTAATTACATCAGTTTTTAAATAGATTTTAGTTAAATTGGTGCAACTTGCATGTTTGGATAGTGCCTTGGGCACAAAGACCTTATTTCCAATTATAAGATTAGGTTTAGTCTAAAAAACAGAATCCCCCCACCTTTCACTTGCAGAATGGTATGATCTAGGCCTTTTCAATTTACTCGTGTTTATCTTGTCAGATTGCTGCCCTTTATCTCCTCTACCTGCCATACTTGATCCTGTTTCCAATCTTTTTTGTCTTCATTTACTAACAATTCTTGTTTTCCTGTAACTCAAGGCTAGTATACTGACAGAATTTTCACTGATTTCAGTCTTACTTTAAAATAGATTTTGTTACACTGGTGTAAATGTCTGTTGTGGACAATCTTAAATTGGTTTGAGTGCCTTGGATTGATCTATCTCAATTCAGCAACAATTAATCCCTTACCAAATTAACAACAAAATTTACGTGTCCACAACTTTTTAAATAATATAGATTTAAAACTCTTTTGTTAGGGAAGGCCAGTTTCAGATCTCTATGACCCATTCTACCAAAGATGTGCCAGTCCAACAGACTTCTAATGCTTTTTACATCCATTCCCCCATTTCAGCTGTTACTTTTTTCTGTTCTTGTATTGTACAACCCATCCTTACTCCTTTTTCACTGTGCATTTTAGGTAAATGACTAGAATCACAACTTTTGACGCAGAGAAAGAAGTATGAGACATGAAGATGTGTTTGTACTACAAGAGATTTAGGTATTTTTGAAGGAACAGGATTATTCTCCATCTTCCACTACCATAGATGCAGGCAAGATAAAATATTGAATAGGCCTGGTATAGATTATAGAACAAGTACCTAAAATAAAACTTTTAAAGAGAAAAAAAAATGCCTCAAAGGTTTCATGTTTCTTTCTTTGGCTGTCTTCCTGTTTGAGAAGGCTTAGGATTTATTATATATATTTTAAAAATGGAAAAGGAGCATGCATATGCAAGTTTCTGGATAGCAGTCATTGTGAGGAACTCTGCATGTAGGCTTCTGCTTTGTATTTTTAAACCTCGGATAGATTAAGCGTGAAGTCTGGTTCCTCTCTGAATCTTTGATTAAGGCAATTGCTAATTTATGTGGAAAGTGTAGCCATAGTGGTGCTTGTGGGGGCGAGAGGGGGAGTAGATAGGTGAGAGAATGTAATACCTTTCACTGGTCTGGACCAACAAGTTAACTTTTAATATACAAACTGTCAGACTAAAAGGGTTATTGACTTCCTTTTGGGAATTTGTGCAAAAAGCATTATCTGTCTATACTGTGTAAGTTGGTAGACAGGTTTGAATCATTAGTGGATGTTTGCATTAGTACACTAGAGAAAGGTTTATTAATGAATAATAGTGTCAAAAGTTGCATCAGTGCAAGGCACTAATCAGAATCAGATAAGTATTGTATACACAATATCTTTGCACATAACACTGATACCCACAGCTGAAACCTTTGACCTGAAAGCTTAATTTACAATCCGTTTATGCATTATTTGCTGATCAGAGTACTGGATGTAGACAGAAACAAACAGGCTATGGACAGAGTTTATTAGCAATAACAAACATTTAAGAAATACAACTTGAAATATACACACAAAAGTTACATAAAGATCTCCATTCATTTATCAGCCCTCTTCTAACTTTAAACATTGCATTCTCTTTCACACCTCACTTCAGTAATTCTGCACAAGAGATCATCCAATTATTCATGTGCTTTACCCCGGTATCTACCTTTCATCAATTGCTACTAGTGTAAAAGTTCCCCTTCATCCCCATCTTGAGGTCTGTGTTTACAGCTGGCCTTAGAACACACACACAAAAAAAGAAGGCATGTGGTGTATTGGATTAATTTTCTACTTAGAACCATGGCTTTACACGTGTGACCCAGAGGCCCACGGGTGGTTCACTACTCTGTGTCAGCAACTTGTCAGACCTGACATACTCAATACATCTAACAGTTGTTGTGTAATGTACCATTAGAAAACCACACAACTCTCTGACCATTAATATTATTGTGTGGTGTATGAATAGGAAACATAGGCAAAACATGCTGACATGTTTTTAAAAGGCACCCCACCCCACCCAGAATGTGGTTCTGCGGGCTTGCATGTGTCTTCAAGGTAAATCGAGAGTCATTGGAAATGCATTTACATAAAAGGTAAACAAAGCCATCAACTTAACACGGGAAGGAACCAACATTAAGTCTTCGCCAGACCACATGGTGTCTCTTCCCAGCAGGAGAAAAGGAACTTTATCTGAATATACGTTTCAAAGGTTTACTGGTCTATAAAGAGGGGATCTGTACCTTAAATGATAAGCAACTGAATTAACCGATTGTATACAACAGTACTGTATTATAAAAGCATATAGAGTAAGGTCTTTTCTGACAGCCTATGACACACTGGTGATCAATGTCATTGTGAAATGTATGTATTAATACAATGTGAGGAATTATGGATACTCCATGATCTTATGCTTTAAAGTCTGTGACTAAACACTGGGAGAAAATAATTTTCTCCCAGACAGGAGGGAAGGTAACTATCTACATTTCTCTAGTGTAAGTTAAGCAATGTGGAATAAAACCAGTGGGAGCCCTATTTACATAGAAATCAGCAGAGGGAAGGGAAGTCCACAAGAAGGGAAGAACAGCAGGAAGCGTTCCAGGCTTTTGAAACAGACAATGAATTTTGGGTGATATAAGTGGGGCAAAAAGACCTTTGAGTTATCACTTGAGGGATTCAAGGGGCTAGAGCTCTTGAAATCACAGGACACTGGGTTCTTCAACCAAGGGGGCTGAAGTTTCTGGGAACTAAGTTTAGATAATAAACCTACTTTGGCAAAGACTGTAACTTGCTGAAATTAAGTTTTAGTCTTAGAACCATATTTTCACTTTTGTTTGCTTGTATCTCTTTCCTTATACTTGGTATCGCTTAAACCTATGTGACTTTTTGTTTAATAAACTGGTTTCACTTTTACTATAAACCACTTCAGTTGTGTGATTGAAATAAGACTGCTTGTCAAACACCAGTTAAATTAATGAGCTGCAGCATATTGACTAACAACTTTTGTGAGCAGTCCAGGAGAGGGCTGGACACTACAGAGGTAGACAGTTTTGGGGAAATTCAGGACTGGGGGGGATGTTGGGGTCACTCTGCAAAAAGTAACTGATTGGTGAAGCCAGGGTGGGACCTGCATGCTTGTAATGCTGGCAGTTGGTGTCAGGACTGTTAGCCACAGCAGTATAGCACAGAAAGCACCCAGATTTACAGGACAGGCAGTGACAACCCCTTGCTGGTCTGCTGTGAACCCCAAAATGTCACAATACTGTGTAACTTTCCTATGACTGCATAGATCATCTTGCAGCAAGATAAGTTCTTAAAACAACACTGATTCAGTACTGCCTCCAGTAAATGTGAAATCTGGCCTAGCACCATTCAGGTTTTACAATGCTAGAGGAAGTTCTAAGCCAAGGTTCCTGTAGAAAACAAAAGCCTTATGGAGAAACCCATTGAGAGTATGTCTTTACTTCAGAGTTAACCCAGGCTCTTGCCTGCATTTTAGCCCAAACTCTCCCCCATCCTACCACACAGAAAAACCTCTGAAACTGGATTTGGAGGTGCTTTAAGCCTGGGCTAATTTTCGTGGCTGACGGGGTGGGTCAGAGCTCCAGCTCCACTTCAACAAGGGCATGTTCCAATCCTAGTTAAAGTGGGGATACAAGCAAAAGCCACTCAAATGCTGAAAAGTGTCTTCCCACAATTAGTTGTGGAAGCCCCAGCACAAAAAACAACAGGATATGCCCCCTGGATATGCAGAAAACAGGGATCCAGTAACATGGGTAGGGCTTTGCTGTGAGAATGCTCCCACCTGGGCTAAGTTAACCTGAGTGCTAAGCATCCAGTTAACTGTGCAGTGAAGATATATCCTTAATGGCCACCTGAAAAAGACAAAAAATCAGACTGTGTTCTCTTTTTGTTTGTTTACTTTTCTTTCTTTCTAGTGCCTAAAGAAGGCCTAAGGTTTTAACTTTGCTTCTTTCTTTACATCAAACATCTAGATGAGAACTAGTAGGAAGACAACATGAAGACAGCCAAACCTGAGCAATTGAGATGGAAACAGATTTTTATTCAGATTGTTTCAAACTCTTGTTTATTGGGGTTTTGTTTACCGCTTTTTAATTCAAGCGTCAGAAGAAAAAAAAACACATTGGAAGAGAAGCTCTTGTTAAAGTGTGAAACATCTCCTCCCCCTTAATTGAGGGCTGAGAAAGCTCCCACTTCACTTCTCTGGTCCTCCAAAAAGTTCCCCAGCAAAACTAGGAATGACCAGGCCTGATATTTCTAAGATTTGGGGGGGGTGGGGAGGAACAGCCTTACACTTTTCAAGCAGTAAAAGAGGTCACAGGCTCAATTGTCTCACTCTTCTGTAGGTCACCTTTAATATAAAATCCTGGACTACACAGAACAATGTGTCTGCTCTGCTCATCTTTTCTTTTGCTAGTTGCCCTATGCATTCAGCCTGCTAATTTCCTCATTCCCCTCTCTAACATTGTTTCCAAAAAGAGCATTTTGTTCAAGAAGAGGGGGGCAAATTTTTGCCAGCCTCCTCTAGGGTGGTAGTGCTTTGTACCACAGTTGTTCCTTAAAGGTGGAGTAGTACAAATTGTCCCCTTCACCCTTACATGGAACATCACTTTGGTGGCTTAGAGGGGGGCACAAGCAGAAAGAGAAAGTTGTAGACAGTAACAGCGTTAAAGAATGCATCAGCACAATATTTTCATAGCCTCATTCACACGGATAAGATGAAAAGGATAGAAAGGGAAACAAATCTCTCTTTGTACAGTTTTCAGAGTAGCAGCTGTGTTAGTCTGTATCTGCAAAAAGAGAAGGAGTACTTGTGGCACCTTAGAGACTAACCAATTTATTTGAGCATAAGCTTTCGTGAGCTACATTGGTTAGTCTCTATGGTGCCACAAGTACTCCTTCTCTTTTTGCAGATACAGACTAACACGGCTGCTGCTCTGAAACCTGTCAAATAAATTGGTTAGTCTCAAGGTGCCACAAGTCCTCCTTTTCTCTTTGTACAGCGGCAACGAGCAGGTGCTTGATGCACTGATACCACTTTAATACCACCCCTTTTCTTCCTTAAAGATGAATGAAACAGATACTTTGCGTGCTAGATTCCAAGAGACGAATCTACTCCCACAGAGGAATACATTTTTAGGCCCCAGGGCATTTCTGGAGGTGCTAAATCAGGGTCCTATAAGACAGTCTTCTCTGTTTGTTCCACGAAGGAGATGGGAAGCCAGTCTGCAAGACTGGAAGAATACAAAGAATACAGAGATACTGAAAAAGAGCCTTGATTCCTTTCATGAAAGCAAGTTTCGGCAACAGATAGTTAAAATTAACAATGTGGAAATGAGCGTTACTGACTGGTGTTAGAAAGTGCCAACCTCACTTGTGACGCACTTTGCTTTTTAACAGGTCAAAAAAACAACAAGATGATTCTCAGCTAGTTGAAAGTTGAGAATGCTGGCTTTGTTCTTTAGTAAATTTGTATGGGGACTCTGAAAAAGTTTTGTTTGGCAATCAGTGCCTATTCTTGCTAAGTGGATAAGAGAAAACTGCACCCATTTTACTCAGCCCAAGAGATTTTGAGCCAAATCTATCCCTGGTGTAATTCTGATAGAGTCAAAGGAGTTGCACCATTGGAAAATGGGACCCAAGATGTTCTCAAGGTAGAGGTTGGTCCAAAAATAGGTGTTACCTCACTCACCCATTGCTCTCAAGGTAAGAAGCACTTGTCACCATGAATAAACTGTGATATTTATTTAAAACAACGAATTACAATGGGCTTTTCTGAGCCTAGTGCTGGAGGCAGATATCACACTGGAAAATGTCAGTCCGGTGTTCAAACATGATTTAAGGGCCCACTCCTGCAAACACTTAGGGCTTGTCTACACTTACACTTTATAGCGCTCTAACTTGTTGGCTCAGGAGGGTGAAAAATCACCCCCGAGCACAGCAAGTTTGAGCACTTTAAAGGACTAGTGTGGACAGGCTCCCAGCACTCGGAGCCACGCTCCCAGCGCTCAGAGCTATTCCCCTCGTGGAGGTGGATTACCAGGAGTGCTGGGAGAGCTCTCTCCCAGCCCTCGCACGTGACCACACTCACACTTCAAAGCGTTGCAGTGGGAGCGCTCCCAAGGTGGCGCTTTGAAGTTTCTAGTGTAGACGGAGCCTCACTAAAAACATGAGCCTGTGGAAGCCAACCAGTATGGCCAACAGTAAATTTTTGCAGATCCATTCCTAAGACTGGTGCCAAAGACTTTTACAGGGAAGCAGACCCACGTGTGGAAAATTACGTACCTCCATATGTTTTTGCAGGATTGGGTCCAAAGCCTGTAACCCAGTTTTTAGTCTGCTTTGCCAAACAAACACTTTCACAGAGTTTCAAATTTATAAAAGAGTTTACAAGTCTTAACAGAAACCAAGAGTTTGGAGGGGGCGGGGGGGAAAGAGGGAGATTTTTTGTATTTTCTAAACACTTCAGTGGGGGAAAAAATTGTTTTGATGTTAGCCTCCCCCTGCAATGTTTGGCATTGTGATAATATAGAAGAACCAGGGAAATGGAAGTGAACAGAAACAAAAACATAACTGAGTAATCTAGTTTCACTGTTGAAAGAAATACAAAAATAGAAACAGCCTAAAATGTGAAAAGCTCATTTTAAAAAAAAATATTACTACTCAAGTGCATTATTAGTAATACTACAAATTATTTATAAAACTACGTGAAAACAAGAAGCAACTGCATGAAGACAAGGAACTTAATCATTTTTAATTGTAAATTGTCTCTCTAACAGGCAGAAGAAAACCTTATATTCTTTGTATTTTACCAAAGAAACATGATTGAATAATCAGGTGTTCGTTAGTACGTATCTTGGAAACTGGTTTTAGAGTCTATTTCTCTGGGCTCCCACACTGCTTGCATCACAAAGTATGCCACATTTCAGCAAGATGTCTGTCTCCAGCACTAGGCTCTAATTCAGAATTTTAATCCTCAAAACATTGTCTAATCCTTAGAGATTACCCAGGGTCCCTTGGATTAAGACTAGCCAATTCCACTGTGGTTGAGAGAGGTGCAGTAACAGGGACCATTTGCAGCCACTGCGATGAGGCACTGACTCAGGATTCTTGGTCATCCACCCACCAACTGCCAGACTGCAAGAGGAGGAAATGACACAGCAACAGATGGGATCAGGAGAGAGGGAAGAACCAGCTAGTGACACAGGGCCTGATCCAAGGCCCTCTGAAGTCAACTCCCACTAAATTCAGAGTAGGCTTTGAATCAGCACCATAATACAGAGCAGGGAACCAATGAGGAATGGGGGTAAAGAGAGAACAAACTTCAGCTGACAATTTTCAGGACAATCACACTATTGGATTAAAGCAACACCTATCACATTTATTTCACGGTTACAAGTGCTTCTGACCACAGAACATATGTCTAGTTTCAGAGCCAGTGCTGGCCCTAATCAGGAATCCCCCCACCCCAACACATACTAATAATGGAGTGGGGGCCCTTGAGCTGCTTGGGGCCCTAAGCAATTGCTTAGTCTGTTTATGCCTAGCGCCAGCTCTGGCTAGTTTTCTCTGACTGCTGCCATGCATTTCATTTCTTATTCTCCTGCATTTGGAAGCACTTCCTGCAACAGCATTAGTTTATGACTCACCAGAAATGGAATTAGGAAAGATGCCCTGAAAGAAGATGTACAATTGGCGTATCTCCTGGTTGTTACCTACTTCTAGTGGAAAGAAACACACTTGTCTGAAGTCAGAGGAAAGTGACCTAAACGTGCTCTCAGTAAAAAACTGGTGCATCCAGCAAAGCTGCACGCGTCACACAGAAGTAAAATGCTTAGCAAGGCTAAACAATGGAATACCATGGAGGAACCAGATTTTGCACGTTCCAATGAGTTATAGTAGTGCTATGTTTGATATTTAATTTTTGTGTGTGCGTGACTGCTTTAACTTACCCAGTTCTTAACATGGTCATGACAGGAACAGGCTTGTTCTTATCAATATTACCTTTGATGGTTATAACCTATGTGGTAGCAGCATGGAAAGTTTCTCTATTTTAGAATTAGTGTTGTTGCTTTATTAATCTCCCCTGGGTTTGTAAACGTTACACAGACAGTGGTCCCACTTCTAAATGGATTTTAGAACTCCCATCATATACACAGCATCATGTTCTGGAGATTACGATTTTTTTTAATATACTTTGCCATCCTCCATCCCACCTTGCACAGTCAATGTAATCTTTGTCTCCTTATCAAAGCAATCTTGACAGCAGATAAGAGTATCTGTTTAGACATTCCTTGTTTGTTTCATGCCATGTGGAAAATGGCTACAAGTAATATGTCCAGGATCTAGGACAAAAACTGTTTTATTTTAATATTAACACTTTAATTTTCTGTACAGTAGCCTCTGCTGAAGAATTGGTAGACATCACAAAGGCACATAAAATATCATCAGAATAATTTACTCTCAGGCCAAGACCGTGTAAGTTAAGTTTAATGAGACAATACAAGATTTACAGCCAAGTTATAAATCCCTGAGAATGGATTTAATTCACAGCATTTCACTTGGTGTATTGATCCAAGATCAATGGTGAATAAATAATGTAACATTCATTGCCGTTCACTGTTGAAGCCCTTAATTTAGTCATGAAGAAAATGAGTGTAGACCCACTGGAAAAGCAGATCTACAGTTAACAGATTTTAAACTAGGGCACCTTTAGCTTGTGAAGTAAAGAGGGCTAAAATGTATTTGATAGGTTACACTGGGGGACCAGGACCTTGGTAGGTTTCAGAGCAGCAGCCGTGTTAGTCTGTATCCGCAAAAAGAACAGGAGTACTTGTGGCACCTTAGAGACTAACCAATTTATTTGAGCATAAGCTTTCGTGGGCTACAGTCCACTTCATCGGATGCATAGAATGGAACATATAGTAAGAAGAGAGATATATACATACAGAGAACACGAAAAAGTGGAGTAAGAGGCTAATTAATTACAATGAGCTATTATCAGCAGGAGAAAAAAAACTTTAGTGATAATCAAGATGGCTTGAGTTGACAAGAAGGTGTGAGGACCTTGGTAGCATCCCATCAGATTTTACTTTTTAGAAGCTCAATAGCCCCTGTCCACTTAGCAGTTGCTTATCGTTTGGCTTCATAGGTAATTTCTTTTCTATCTTTAATGCTACCAGAGCTGATGGACATAACCCTGTTTGTATGGCACAGAAATTAAGCCTTCCCTAGATATATTTTGAAAGAGAGAGAACACCATCATTGACAACAATGGTCGGCAACATATACCACAAATTGGTGCTGAAGCTAATTTAGCTGCTGCTATAGACAGGAAAAACACATTTTCAGCACCATTACAAAAAGCATTCCTGAGACTTGGTTTTATCAAGCAATAAGTCAATCACCTAGAGACTAGACTTAAGAGTCAAATACTGGCTCTGTCATAGACTTTCTGTGTGACCTTGGACTTCAGGTCACACATTGTTAGGACAGGGATAATAAAACTTCAACTTGGAGAGGGGTTGCAAGGATTAATAGACAATGCTCTGAAATTCCCATACAACAGACACTATAGACGTGTTATTGTACTGCCATTTAATGGCAAGGATACCTAAAAAGCAGGGAAATAAAGATGGTTCATTGACCAGAAGACTGTCTGTGCTGATGTAGTAAATGTTAATATTACATAGGTTAAGGCCCTTTCTTTATCTGTGCCTAGTGCAACATCAAGAAAATATTTGACCCCATTAGAAAAACCACAAATAATCAGTGGTTGCACACTGATTTCATAATGCAATATGGGGAAAGAGGGTCCAGAAAGAGACTGATTTTTTTAGCTGGATGTATCCCCAGTGGGATAAAATCAAGTACACTTCCATACCCAAGGCTTGCTCCAGTATCATACTCTGGCATGCAATGCTCCACACACACACACAGTAAAAGTATTAAACAGAGATTTTAAAAAGGAAAATCTCTCTGGATGAACTATAGTATTCTTCCTGTCAACTGCAAAACTAGTTACCCTTTCAGTTTCCACTAGCTGGTATTCCAAGCGTTTATGGATGCCCCTGATGCCAGGGGAAGGCAGAGCTACTTTTATGACGGTGGGTATGTATAACTATCAGTCTGGGGACACTAGTCCTGCTCCTGCCTGCTTCAGTTCACTTTGCTAGTACTGGGTGAATTCTAACCTCTCTTCTAACAGGGTCTCCCGGCCAACACAAATATGGACTTTGTGCAATTATCTGAGAACACCAGGGGTGGCAAGAGATGTTCAGTTTTCCTGCAGCGGTATTGATCTGGCAATCGGACACGGGCTCTGTCCTTAACAGTCCCGGGCCAGCCTCTGGGGCTGCCCGGTCAGTCAGCGCAGACATGATCCGTCACTGGCAGCCAGCAACATCACTTTTATTCTTAGCATTTCCTGTAAGCGGCTGTTTGTTGCATAAGGAAGAGCCACTGGAGCTACAGCCGCCGGGTAAGCCCCACGCACGTGCAGACAGAGCGGGAGGGGCGAAGCAGAGGAAAGGAGGGAGGCGAGGGGCAGCGCCGCTGTCCGGGAACCTTGACGCTCCCCCAAGCAGCCGGATTCTCAGGGCCGGGGGCGGGGGGATCCCTGCTGGCACCGCTCCCCCGCGGCTGCTGCACCCGCACCAGCAGCCGCCTCCCTGCCCGGGGGCCCGCACCACCCCGGCTGCAGCTCCCGGCCCCGGCGCCCCGGGGCTGCAGCAACAAACCTTGGCGGAGGGCGCGGCAGGCAGGTAGGGGCAGCCGCAGGGCGAATCACTCCGGCGGGGCGGCCACGGGGGCTCCCGGCGGCTAGCAGCACCCTGCAGCCCGCGCCGCGCAGCCACACGCCACGCGGCTCCGCTGGGAGACCGGCTGAGACCGGCCCGGCAGCTGGGGCGCCAGCCCAAGCCCGGGGCCCGCCAACCACGGCGCAGGGCGCAGCCAATGGCCCCCGCGGCAGCGCCCATGTGATCGTCAGGCCCCTCCCAGCTGCGCGGCGCGGCACCCCTGCGCTGCCAGGGATCAGGTGCTGCGGGGCCGCTCGCCGCAGGTGTGTGGGAGGAGAGAGCAGTCGCTTGGCCCCCGGGTGTTGTCCGCCTGCTTGCCAGGTCTGCTGCTTGCAGGATCGCCCCCGCTGCTGCCGCTCCAGCCTCACCGCGCCCCGAGAGCCCGGCCCAAGTTCCGGAGCCCCCTCCCGAGCCCAGCTTCCCCACGGTGCGGGGCACTGGGACCTTGGGCAAGCTACCTAATGGCGCTGTGTCGAGTTGGCTGTCTGTGACATGGGGAGAAGAGCGACGCAGGGACTGTGAGGGGTACCCGTTGAGCACCCCAAAGGGAAGGGAAAAGTCTTAGTGGTCAACAAATCCATGACCATTTGGGACTTAGTAAATGTCCCTGTGCTAAACACCTTGGCCCTGTGGGGCTGTCTGGCAACACCGGGGATGGATTCAGATCCTCTATTCCAAAACCAGAGGCACAGCTTTCACTACAGGAGGATGACAGGTTTCAGAGTAGCAGCCATGTTAGTCTGTATCTGCAAAAAAAAAAAAAAAAAAAAGGAGTACTTGTGGCACCTTAGAGACTAACAAATTTATTTGAGCATAAGCTTTCATGATGTGAAGTGAGCTGTAGCTCAGGAAAGCTTATGCTCAAATAAATGTTAGTCTCTAAGGTGCCACAAGTACTCCTTTTCTTAGTACAGGAGAATGGTTTTTAGCAGTCTGAGGCATAGGACGTGTAGCCAAGCACTTTGGATTCTACAAAGGCATTGGTATATGTGTACCCTCCCTTCCCTCCCCCCATTCATTATTGTTTTATTATAAGAATATGGCAAGAATCTCAGTGTTCTTAAGACCTCTGTCTGGAGTCCTGCAGGTTACTAACTCTAGGCACATGAATAGTCCCATTGAAAACAATATCATTGACTCACATGCCTACAATTAAATATGTTCATAAATGCTTGCTGAATGGAGGCCTATAATTCTTATTAAGCTCTTTTAATGTTCTTTCTATAAGTCAGTCATATCTTTATCTTTAAAACATTTAGAACTTTAAGGGCCGTTTGTTATAAAGAGACAGCTGAAGGCAATTTAAGCTCACTATTCAGACTGTGGAGAGACAAGGTGAGGTAATATCTTTTAGTGGATCAATTTACATTGTGGGAGTGAGACAAGTGTTTGAACTTCATGAAGCTCTTCCTCAGGTCTGGGAAAGATACTCAGAGGGTCCCAGCTAAATACAAGGTCAAACAGAGTTTAGCATAAGCAATTAGCAAATATCTAAGGGACTATTCAAGATGAAGTGGCCCATTAACTCCTCTGTAGTCATAGGGTATAAAGAGGGATTGATGAGTTACAGATGGTTGTAATAAGCCATAAATCTAGTGTCTTTATTAGGATCATGATTTTTAGTATCTAGGAAGGTTATGAATTAAGATCCGAGGCTCATCTTTTGAAAGTGTGGTGTGGGTTTCCTGAAAGGATGAGGACTTATAGGTCAGAGATAGAGGGATAGCTTGTGAAAAGTGTTCACCCATAAGGGATGTTGTGTACATTATCCAGTGCCCTAAATGCCCCCAACACCCTATTTCCCCTTGTTTTTTCCTATCCCCCCCCCCCCGACATTCTTGTTAAACCCTGGATTTGTGCTGGAAATGGCCCACCTTGATTATCATACACATTGTAAGGAGAGTGATCACTTTAGATAAGCTATTACCAGCAGGAGAGTGGGGTGGGGGGAGAGAAAACCTTTTGAAGTGGTAAACACCCATTTTTTCATGCTTTGGGTGTATAAAAAGATCTTCTGTACTTTCCACAGTATGCATCCGATGAAGTGAGCTATAGCTCACAAAAGCTTATGCTCAAATAAATTGGTTAGTCTCTAAGGTGCCACAAGTACTCCTTTTCTTTAAAATAAGATAACCTTTAAAACAGAGGCGGGCAAACTTTTTGGTCCAAGGGCTACATCTGGGTAAGGAAATTGTATGGCGGGTCATGAATGCTCACAAAATTGCGGGTTGGGGTGTGGGAGGGGGTGAGGGCTCTGGGGTGGGGCCAGAAATGAGTTCAAGGTGTGGGAGGGGGCTCTAGACTGGGGCAGGGGGACAGTGAGGGCTCCAGCTGGCGCTGCAGGTTCTGGGGTGGGGCTGGTGATGAGGGGTTGGGGGTGCAGGAGGGTGCTCTGGGCTTGGACCAAGGGGCTCCTAGGGCAGGAGGGGGATCAGGGCTAAGGCAGGGGGTTGGGGTGCAGGCTCCAGGCGGTACTTACCTCAAGCAGCTCCCGGAAGCAGCATGTCCCCACTCGGGATCCTACGTGGAGGCACGGTCAGGTGGCTCTGTGCACTGCTCCATCCACAGGCGCCGCCTCTGAGTTCCCATTGGCCATGGTTCCCGGCCAATGGGAGCTGTGGGGGCAGTGCTTGGGGCGAGGGCAGTGTTTGGAGGCCCCTGGTTGCATCTATGCGTAGGAGCTGGAGCGGGGACATACCGCTGCTTCGAGGAGCCGTGCGGAGCCACCGCACATGCGGAGTGGGGCAAGCCCCGGACCCCGCTCTGCAGTGGGAACTCAAGGGCCGGATTAAAATGTCTGAAGGGCCAGATGTGGCCCCCGGGCCATAGTTTGCCCACCCCTGCTTTAAAAACAACTAATTTCAGTGAAAACATAACTTGGTTTGGAGTTAAATGTTTCCTGCAGTGTCTGCAACCTAAACATTATCGTATTGTGCTACTGCTTGAGTACCAGAAACAGCAGCAAAACACCTATAAACAAAATAAAGCCAAACAGTTTGCGTCATTGTCCAAGATACGTGAAATGCAACAGGAAACTAAATCTTTGCTGACATGGCCCCGCCCGACCAGTCACACATTGTAGCCCTAAATGCTCACAGCTTCCTGAAGAACGGAGGGCACTTCGTCATATCCATCAAGGCCAACTGCATCGACTCCACAGCGGCGCCTGAGGCCGTCTTCGCCTTCGAGGCGAAGAAGATGCAGCAGGAGAACATGAAACCCCAGGAGCAGCTGAAGCTGGAGCCCTACAAGCGAGACCAAGCTGTGGTGGTGGGGATTTACAGACCTGCTCCCGAACAGAAGAAGTAGCATCTCCTTGGAGCTCCTTGTCACTGGGCCCCCAGGCTGGATCCCTTCGTCTGCTGGCATTGGGCCTGGGTGTGGGGTTGTCTTGCTGCCCACCCTTCCTCTCCCCCGGGACTCATTTCTATTCGGCTTTGTAGATTTTTTTTTCCAGATGTATTTTTATTAAAATATGGTAAAATGGAAACAAAAAAAAACCCCACCACAAATGGCAGAAAGTACACTTGAATTTCAAAATCCTTTCAGTTTTAATTATCTAAAGGATTATTTGCAGAGAGGATCCTTTGGTAACTCTCCTTTGGTTCATCCACGTGGCGCTTATTACAGGCCCTGGAGAGCCGGGGGAGGGATCAAAAGGTAGGTTTATACGACCTTTGCCCTCTCTCCATCCACGGGACTCCAGGGTTTGCAGTAATCTACATTCATTTGTGACAGCCCTTTAGAAGAAGGTACACTCATGGGGGTTCCCAGACATGTACACTGCTCTCCAGCAATACCTCTTCACGGGAGAAGTTGGAATGGGGTGTTATCCAGTTTGGGATCTCCAGCTGCCTCGTTTAAGGCTGCTTTAACCCAGTTGGGCTTGACGACTTAGTCCTTTGCTTTTTTAAAATTTGATTATTTTTAACCTACTGTTCTCCATTTAAAGCTCTTTAAAATTACAGAGGAAGGACCTCTTCAGCAACATCAGCTTCAGAGACCAAAGGAAAATTAGGTCAACTCTATTCAGCTTTCATCTTTGAGCACTGTTCTCATCAATTTATTTTAATTTACTTCAGTTCTGTTTTTAGCTCAGCTCCTGTTTTGAATAATTAGTTGTAATTTATTTTCAACTGTTTTTAGGAAGTTCAGTCTGGCTTTTGGTTATTTTTCTCTCTTAGATCATCACTTATATTATTTTTGGCCAGCTTTGAAAAGTCTCACAAGTGTAACCTTGGTAGGGTAATTTGTTTTGTTTTAACTGACATAGAGGCCATGCTTATGTAGGGTCTCTGCTTCTGGGGCTCCATGCACTGAAGGATTAACAGAGATAAAAGCAGGCCATGCTGGTAAACATCAAGAGAGGTGAAGACAGATAATAAAAAGCGTCAGTGATTGGGAAATCCTGAATTTTTCTGCCAGCTGTCTACAATCAAGCATAAAAAGATTTTTTACCAACTCAGAACTTGACAAAACTAGCTGGATCCACATATAAGTTTAGTGTCAAATCAAAGGAGTCTTGCTAAGTCCAGACATACTAGCAAGAAAAAAAATCCAGAAGCAGTAAGTGAGAAAACAGTTAGAACCAGAGAGATCTAGATACAATTAGAGCCCAGTTCTGACACAAACATGTAGTAGGTGCTGTAATGGAGTGTAAAAGGCTCACCTCCTACAGAACATATGGTTTTTATCTCTTTTAGTTGCGTGTCTCTAAAGGTAATTATAACTCTTTAAGCTCTATGCCTCCCTTATTTTAAAACTTTCCTGTCACACAAACTCTTAACCTTTCCCCAGTTTTGAGTGTGATGTTTGCCTTCTTCAGAACAGTCTCCTTTAGGCCCAATTCCTTAGTGCCCTATGGCCCCTTTTGCCAGATAGGAGCCCCTGTGCCTGGCACATGGATGGCTGTGTATCCTCTACACAGGATGTGAGGCATTCCAAGGTGTGATGGAGGAAGGAGGTGATGGTTCTGGCTCAAGGCAAACCTGACCCCCAGCTTCTCTGCTTTCCTGCAGTGGTCCACAGCTGGCCATTGCTACAGGAGTATGAGTTAGAGTGGCCCTCAAGTTATGCTATCTAAAAAAAGATATACGAGAAACAAAAGTGAGTTCCCTGAATCTGAAAAGCCCATGAACAGGAGAGGCACAAACTGCATCAGCTCAGTACCTAGGCAGGGATGAATCTGACCCTTTATGATTAAGAAAACATGTGAGTGAGCCTTGCTAATTTGCACTAATGGCTGCGGGAGGCATTACAGATTCCTGAATTCTAGGCATTAGTGACTACATTAGCAAGCAAAAATACAATGATAGTGCATCACAGAATGTAATATATTCATTTAATTTTACAACGGCAGTTTAAATTAGGCTAATTTTCTAGTCTTAATTAAACCAAAATCATTTTGTGCCATCCGCAAATTTTGCCCCCTCACCAATCCCTGCTTTCTCAAATCATTACTAAATACATTAGAGAATATCAGCCATACCAGGGAACTCTGGGGTACCTGCTCTGCATTTTGCCAGGTTGAGAAATTGACCATTATTTCCTAGATAATTTCTAACAGAGGAGAGCATTCTACCTCTCTCCCAAAGACAATATATTTCCTCTTGTGAGAGACACTGTGTGGAGAATGAGGCAAATAAACATTTTATTTTTTATAAATATCATGTGCATCTCAGTTTACCTGTGTGATATTGTCCTGCCTGGCTGCATAGAGTTAAATCAATGGAGGCTGCAAGGGGAAAACCAACATGAAACAGAACAATGGTAAAGATAAGGTAGAATCCCAGAGAATACCAATGGTCTTTAAGGAAAGAATGGGAAAGCTAATGATTGGGGAATACCCCTGGCTTGCTAAATTTATTCTTCCAAGGCAGAACCTAGGATCAAAGGGGATGTTAAAACCTTGAAGATACTGGCCTAGAGAAGAAGGGGGTGGTTAATGGGCTGTCAGCAGCTGCCCCGGAGGGAAACGCTGGCAGAGACACACCAAAGGAGGGAGAGTGTGCAGTCTGCTTTTATCAGCCTAGAGATGGAAATAACTGGGCTGAATGGAATTTACCAATTGTCAAGGTTCCTCCCCCACTCTGAACTCTAGGGTACAGATGTGGGGACCTGCATGAAAAACCTCCTAAGCTTATCTTTACCAGCTTAGGTCAAAACTTCCCCAAGGTACAAAATATTCCACCCGTTGTCCTTGGACTGGCCGCTACCACCACCAAACTAATACTGGTTACTGGGGAAGAGCTGTTTGGACGCGTCCTTCCCCCCAAAATACTTCCCAAAACCTTGCACCCCACTTCCTGGACAAGGTTTGGTAAAAAGCCTCACCAATTTGCCTAGGTGACTACAGACCCAAATCCTTGGATCTGAGAACAATGAAAAAGCATTCAGTTTTCTTACAAGAAGACTTTTAATAAAAATAGAAGTAAATAGAAATAAAGAAATCCCCCCTGTAAAATCAGGATGGTAGATATCTTACAGGGTAATTAGATTCAAAAACATAGAGAACCCCTCAAGGCAAAACCTTAAGTTACAAAAAAGATACACAGACAGAAATAGTTATTCTATTCAGCACAATTCTTTTCTCAGCCATTTAAAGAAATCATAATCTAACACATACCTAGCTAGATTACTTACTAAAAGTTCTAAGACTCCATTCCTGGACTATCCCCGGTAAAGACCAGCATATAGACAGACACACAGACCCTTTGTTTCTCTCCCTCCTCCCAGCTTTTGAAAGTATCTTGTCTCCTCATTGGTCATTTTGGTCAGGTGCCAGCGAGGTTAGCTTTAGCTTCTTAACCCTTTACAGGTGAGAGGAGCTTTCCCCTGGCCAGGAAGGATTTCAAAGGGGTTTACCCTTCCCTTTATATTTATGACACGCCCCCCAAATCTCAGCTAGGGTGAAACACTGGCTGGGATTTCTTCCTGGAGCTCTAGGAAAAACAGAGTTAATAAGACACATGCATCTCTAAATATACTACCAAGTACATAAAGACTAACAATATTTTCCACATCTCAAGGACGATTTTAACCAGTTGATTCTGGGAAACTTTCACGGGAGAGTGGATCAGCCACTTTGTTAGAAGCTCCTGAGATGTGTTGGATGTCGAAATCAAAATCTTGGGGAGCTAAACTCCACCGAAGAAGTTTTTTGTTAGTTTCCTTGACGGTGTGAAGCCACTTCAGTGCAGCATGGTCGGTTTGCAGGTGGAAACGCCGTCCCCAAACATATGGGCGTAGCTTTTCCAGAGCGTAGACAATGGCGTAACATTCTTTTTCAGTGACTGACCAGTTGCTTTCCCTCTCAGACAGTTTTTTGCTGAGAAACACTACAGGGTGGAATTCTTGATCAGGTCCTTTCTGCATTAAAACTGCTCCCACACCACGCTCGGACGCATCTGTGGTTACTAGGAACGGTTTGTCAAAGTCTGGGGCCCTTAGTACAGGGTCAGACATGAGTGTCGCTTTAAGCTTGTTAAAGGCCTTCTGACACTTTCCGGTCCACTGAACAGCATTTGGCTGTTTCTTTTTGGTTAGGTCTGTCAGTGGGGCAGCGATTTGGCTGTAGTGCGGTACAAATCGTCTGTAATAACCGGCCAAGCCTAAGAAGGATTGAACCTGTTTCTTTGACTTTGGGACAGGCCACTTTTGGATAGCATCCACTTTGGCCTGTAGGGGGCTGATAGTTCCTTGACCCACCTGGTGTCCAAGGTAAGTCACTCTGTTTAGGCCTATTTGACACTTCTTAGCCTTAACAGTTAGTCCTGCCTCCCTTATGCGCTCAAGGACTTTTTGTAGATGTTCCAGGTGGTCTGCCCAGGAATCCGAAAATATGGCCACATCGTCAAGGTAGGCGACTGCATATTCTCCTAATCCCGCTAGGAGACCATCTACAAGTCTTTGGAAAGTGGCGGGTGCATTTCGCAGCCCGAAAGGGAGTACATTAAATTCATACAGCCCGAGATGTGTGATGAAGGCTGACCTTTCCTTGGCAGATTCATTTAGCGGTACCTGCCAGTACCCCTTGGTTAAGTCCAAGGTAGAGATGAACTGGGCCCGTCCCAGTTTCTCTAATAGTTCATCTGTGCGTGGCATTGGATAGTTGTCTGGGCGAGTTACAGCATTTAGCTTACGGTAGTCCACACAAAAACGTATTTCCCCATCTGGTTTGGGAACTAGAACCACTGGAGATGCCCATGCACTTTTAGAGGGGCGGATTACACCCATCTGTAACATATCCTGGATCTCCCGTTCTATAGCTGTTTTAGCTTGAGGAGACACCCGGTAAGGTTGGACTCTAATTGGGTGAGCATTACCTGTGTCAATGGAGTGGTATGCCCGTTCAGTCAGTCCTGGGGTGGCTGAGAACGTTGGCGCGTAGCTAGTGCACAGCTCCTGGATCTGCTGTCGCTGCATTCGCCCAAGGGTCATGGAGAGGTTCACCTCTTCCACACCACCACCACATTTCCCTTCATAGTAGACACCTTCGGGCCACTCAGCATCGTCTCCTCCCTGGGCTGTAAACTGACAAACCTTTAATTCTCTGGAATAAAAGGGCTTAAGAGAATTAATATGGTACACCTTAGGCTTTCGGTTGGAGGTGGGGAATGCTATGAGATAATTAACAGCTCCCAGGCGCTCCTGGACCGTGAATGGCCCTTCCCACGATGCTTCCATTTTATGGGCCTGGAGCGCCTTTAAGACCATGACCTGGTCTCCTACTTTGAAGGAACGCTCTCTGGCATGTTTATCATACCAGGCTTTTTGCTCTTTTTGAGCATCCTGTAAGTTTTCTCTAGCAAGGGCTAAAGAGGTTTGGAGGGTGTTTTGTAGGTTGGTTACGAAGTCCAGAATGTTAGTTCCTGGAGACGGTGTAAATCCCTCCCATTGCTGCTTTACCAACTGCAATGGCCCCTTAACCTCACGGCCATATACAAGTTCAAATGGGGAAAACCCTAAACTGGGATGTGGTACAGCTCTGTAGGCAAAGAGCAACTGCTGCAACACTAGGTCCCAATCATTGGAGTGCTCATTTACGAATTTACGTATCATGGCCCCCAAAGTTCCATTAAACTTCTCCACCATGCCATTTGTTTGATGGTGGTAAGGAGTGGCAACCAAGTGATTTACCCCATGAGCTTCCCAAAGGTTTTTCATAGTTCCTGCCAGGAAATTAGTCCCTGCATCTGTGAGGATGTCGGAGGGCCAACCTACCCTGGTAAAAATGTCTGCTAGTGCCTGGCATACACTTTTAGCCCTGGTGTTGCTTAGAGCTACTGCTTCCGGCCATCGGGTGGCAAAATCCATGAAAGTCAGTATGTACTGCTTTCCTCTGGCTGTCTTTTTCGGAAAAGGACCCAGAATATCCACAGCTACTCGCTGAAATGGAACTTCAATGATGGGGAGTGGCTGGAGAGGGGCTTTGACCTGGTCTTGGGGTTTTCCCACTCTTTGGCACACCTCACAAGACTGGACATAGGTAGAAACATCCTTGCCCATTCCCTCCCAGTGGAATGACCCCCCCAAACGGTCTTTGGTCCTGTTCACCCCAGCATGGCCACTAGGGTGATCATGGGCTAAGCTCAAGAGCTTGGCCCGGTATTTAGTTGGAACTACCAACTGTCTCTGAGGATGCCAGTCTTCCTGGTGTCCCCCAGAAAGAGTTTCCTTGTATAAAAGTCCTCTTTCTACAACAAACCTGGATCGATTAGAAGAGCTGAGAGGCGGTGGGTTGCTTCGTGCCGCCGTCCAAGCTCTCTGGAGGCTTTCATCTGCTTCCTGTTCGGTCTGGAACTGTTCCCTTGATGCTGGAGACATCAGTTCCTCATTGGATTGTGGACCTAGGCTTGGTCCCTCTGGAAGCGATATAGGGGATGGAGCTGTTTCTGTTGACTGTGAACCGCTCTCCGCTGGTGCACTATGTTGGGATTCAGGCTCCGGCTGAGCCTCTTGGGTCGGGTTATCGGCTGCTGCCAGTTCAGGGTCGGTGGGGCCCTCTGGTGTTGAGTTTGCAAGTATTGGATTCAGTGCTGACACTGGGTCTGGTGTTGGTTGTTCGGCTGGTTCCGGTTCTGGGACTGGTTCCGTCTGGGTCTCTGGAACTGGATCCACTACTGCTGTTGCAGACATTGGCCTGGGGTCTGGGTCCATCACCTCTGACCGGGTCCTGATAGAAGTTTTCGGAACAGAGCTAGGCCTCACGGCTTGTTTAGCCTGGCTGCGGGTGACCGTTCCCACCCTCTTGGCCTGCTTCACATGATTGGCCAAGTCTTCCCCCAACAGCATGGGGATGGGATAATCATCATAGACTGCAAAAGTCCACATTCCTGACCAGCCCTTGTACTGGACAGGCAACTTGGCTGTAGGCAAATTGAAAGAGTTGGACTTGAAGGGTTGAATCGTCACTTGGATCTCTGGGTTGATTAAATTGGGGTCCACTAAGGAAGCATGGATAGCTGACACTTGTGCTCCAGTGTCCCTCCACGCGGTGACCTTCTTCCCGCCCACACTCACAGTTTCCCTCCTCTCCAAGGGTATCTGGGAGGTATCTGGGCCTGCAGACCTCTGGGGTGATTCCGGTGCAATGAACTGTAACCTGTTGGGGTTCTTGGGGCAGTTGGCCTTTACATGCCCCAGCTCGTTACATTTAAAACATCGTCCAGCTGACGGGTCACTGGGGCAAGGTGGTTTGCTGGAGAATGGGGTGGTGGGACGATAAGGGGTCTGGAGGGTTCTTTGGGAGGTAGGTGGGGCTTTGGGCGGCTCCCGGTAATAGGGTGTGGTCTGGGGTGGTCCCTTCTGGTCTCCGCTCCAGTTTTCTTCTTCTCTGCCACCTCCACCCATCTGGCTCCAATCTCTCCTGCCTCAATTACAGTTTTGGGTTTCCCATCTAGGATGTATCTTTCTATTTCCTCAGGAACACCCTCTAAGAATTGTTCCATTTGCATTAGGAAGGGCAAATTTTCTGGAGATTCAACACTTGCTCCTGATATCCAGGCATCCCAATGTTTCACAATGTGGTAGGCATGTCGGGTAAATGACATGTCTGGTTTCCACCTTAGGGCTCTGAACCTCCGACGAGACTGCTCGGGTGTTATCCCCATTCTGACTCTCGCCTTGGATTTAAACAGTTCATACTTGTTCATGTGTTCTTTAGGCATTTCAGCTGCCACCTCAGCTAAGGGTCCACTGAGCTGCGGCCTCAGCTCTACCATGTATTGGTCAGTAGAGATGTTGTACCCAAGGCAGGCCCTTTCGAAGTTTTCTAGGAAGGCCTCAGTATCATCGCCTGCCTTGTAGGTGGGGAACTTTCTGGGATGGGAAGTGGTACTTGGAGAAGGATTACTAGGGTTTGTTGGGATATTCTGCTGAGCCTTTATCTTCTCCATCGCCTCCACATACTTCCTCTCTTTTTCCTTCTCCTCCAGTTCTTTGTCCCTTGCTTTCATAGCTCTCCTGTGAGCAGCCGCTTGGTGTTGTTCTGCTTCTCTCGCTGCCTCCCTTTCTTGTTCCTTCTTCAGCCGCATGAGTTCTATCTGTCTTTCATGTTCCCTTTGTCTTTCCTCAGCCTGAAATTTAGCTAATTCGAGCTGTAGTCGAGCCGCGGATTTTGTCATTCTAACCTCTCTGTTTTTAACTAACTTTACACCCGAGGTTTAGAAATAAACAAACAAAACTTGGCTGTAAAATTTTGCTGTGCTGGAATAGAATACCTATTCTCTGATAGTGACTGTCAGCCTACAGAAAAAGACAATTCCCTTGTCTCTGCTCTGGGCCCAAATTAAAGCAAAAAACCTCCAACTACTTGGAAACCTGCTTACCCAGCCCAAAGAAAAAGCAAATGGGTAGAACACACACCCCCTATTTACTTTTAGGAAGAAAAAAAAACCCTCTGGGTTGGAAGACTGTGAATTTCCCTGCAGGAGTTAAGTACCCTGCCTCCAGGCAAAGAAAACCTGCAATTCACAAAGATAATCCCCTTTTGTCTCTGCTTGGCCACAAAGCAGAGAAAAAACAAGCTGCTTTCAGGACTTCCTTTCCAAAGGAAAAAAAAATTTCCTTTTTAAAATCTGTATTTCTAGTTCAGAAAATCTCAACTGGATCTCAAAATGATTTCAGGTTAATCCCACCACTATGCCACCATGTCAAGGTTCCTTCCCCACTCTGAACTCTAGGGTACAGATGTGGGGACCTGCATGAAAAACCTCCTAAGCTTATCTTTACCAGCTTAGGTCAAAACTTCCCCAAGGTACAAAATATTCCACCCGTTGTCCTTGGACTGGCCGCTACCACCACCAAACTAATACTGGTTACTGGGGAAGAGCTGTTTGGACGCGTCCTTCCCCCCAAAATACTTCCCAAAACCTTGCACCCCACTTCCTGGACAAGGTTTGGTAAAAAGCCTCACCCATTTGCCTAGGTGACTACAGACCCAAATCCTTGGATCTGAGAACAATGAAAAAGCATTCAGTTTTCTTACAAGAAGACTTTTAATAAAAATAGAAGTAAATAGGAATAAAGAAATCCCCCCTGTAAAATCAGGATGGTAGATATCTTACAGGGTAATTAGATTCAAAAACATAGAGAACCCCTCTAGGCAAAACCTTAAGTTACAAAAAAGATACACAGACAGAAATAGTTATTCTATTCAGCACAATTCTTTTCTCAGCCATTTAAAGAAATCATAATCTAACACATACCTAGCTAGATTACTTTCTAAAAGTTCTAAGACTCCATTCCTGGTCTATCCCCGGTAAAGACCAGCATATAGACAGACATACAGACCCTTTGTTTCTCTCCCTCCTCCCAGCTTTTGAAAGTATCTTGTCTCCTCATTGGTCATTTTGGTCAGGTGCCAGCGAGGTTACCTTTAGCTTCTTAACCCTTTACAGGTGAGAGGAGCTTTCCCCTGGCCAGGAAGGATTTCAAAGGGGTTTACCCTTCCCTTTATATTTATGACACCAATGCTTGCAAGGAAAGATGAAGGTTTAGGTAAGGGGAAAGATGTATATAGGCCCTTTGCTTTGTGTGCTATGAACCTTTGGGGGACTAAACAATGCTTTGTTTTGAAGAAGCCCTTTTTACTTTAATCAGCTTGTTGGTCAAAAGTCCCTGGAGGAAAAGGACTTATAAGTGCCAGACACCATGGGCAGCACGCGAGTCCCAACACCACCACCTGCCCCAGCCTCCGAGCGCCGAGTGGGTGGGCAGCGTGAGCACGTGCTCCAGCCACTTGGAGTCCCTAGCCACAACCTGGCCCCTACTAGTCCCAGCCCTTGGCCCTGGCTACAGGGAAAGAGCCATAAAACACCTGGGAAGTAAGAGGGGGTCTGGAAGTGGAGCATGGGTAGGGCCTCGCAGGGCTGTTTGTGGAGGCTCAGCCTCCCCCAGCTTTTGATACCCGCCACCCATGCCAGACACAGTTGGACCTGTTGTCCTAACAGGGTTGGAAAAAAGGGAGGTTGTGTTGCATCATATTAAAGAAGTTCTGTATTAAAATCACAAATGAGTTTGATTCCCCAGAGTTTAAATTCCAGGGTATTACTAATTAAGAGGTCTCTTGGTTTTTGGTACTGTTTCTCTCCCTCTATGTGTGAAACTTGCAAGCTGCTAATTGTGTTAGTACATTCTAAGACAGAGTCTATTCTCAAAGCAATTCACAGAGAGAGAGACTCAAAGCAATACTCTAACAACAGAAACAGCACCCAGAGACTCCCCACCCTTTTGTTGTATTAACAATTGTGATTAAAATAGAGATAGAGGATGTATGTGGATGGATGCTTGGTGTGGATAATAACTGAATGATCAGGGAGGTGCCAGCCTAAGAATCCAGTGTCCATCGGCTGAAGAAGGCGTCAAGTGGAAATAACCAGAGGACCCCCCTGGAGGGCAGACTGGAATCCACCCAACAGCCTCAAGAATGGGAGAACCAAAGAACAAGATAACATCTAGCAGCACGGAGCCGTCAGGAATGTGCTATCTGCTGATTGATTCAGCAACAGCATGATGAAGCAATTCCCATAGACTGGCATAGGAAGACATTCCTATAAAAATAGACTCTAAAAAGTGAGAACTTTGGGGTCTGATTCTGCAAACCAACTTCCAGGAGCATCAGATGAGCATCTGACAAGGCCCTGCTCCCTCATCATGTCCAGGCCACCTGGCCAGTGGCTTGGCATGAGCAACTCTAAGGCTGGTAACTATGATAACAACCTTGCAGAACCTGTGTGTGTGTTTGTATGAATGAATGTGTGAATAAATATGAGATTGAATGGAATGTTATAGCTATAACTAACTGCTTACTATGTTTCTTTCTGTATTCACAATAAATGTGGTATTTTGCCTTTTTCCCTTTAATAAGATCCTGCTGGTTTTTAATTTATTGGTACAACAGTTGCAGCCTGGAAAAAGAGTGCTTGGACTGAAGGATTCCACCCTTTGAGAGAAGGGCAGAAAGCCAATGTATTACCTGAGGTCAAGGTGCACTCAAGAGGGACTGAAGGGAGTCTAAAGTACAGCTGGCCCTGTAACCAGAACACTGGCAAAGCTTTTTGAATGTCCAATTAAATTATGTCAACCAGCTCTCAACCCTGCTCAAAGAATTCTAGTATATTAGAGAAGCACCATTTTGCTCTGCAGAACTATTGCTGGTTTGTTCCTATCATGTTCATCTTGGTGTTTTATAATACTCTTTTTAATCTTTGTTTCAAACAATTTTATTCACACTGAAGTAGGACTCACCGTTCCGAAATTTTCAGGCTCACACTAGCACCTTTTGTAAACATAGGTACCACACTGGGCTACCCTCCAACCCTGGTATAGCAGACAATTTCAATGACAGATTGCATATATTTGTTAGAAGCTCAGGCACACCAAAGTTCCTTCAGAACACTTGCATATATTACTGCACAATCCTGGTGACTTGTGGCTCTTGATTTATTCATTCCAGTGCCTCCTCTTTGAGGGGGGGAAAACATCAACCTGACAGTGTATCTTCTTTGTACTTGAAAAGAGTACAAAGAAGCCCGTGAAGACTGTCAAATAAATCAGTTACAATCTCTAATATCTTTACCCTCCTTAATTTCTCCCTTACATCCCTGTTGCACCCACCAATTCTCTCACTACTCAACCTGCTATACAGTATTTTGTAAAAGTAATGGAGTTTTTGCAATGAGACGTCACTGCTATGAGCATTCAGCTTTTAAATCTTTGCTGAAATAAGAAACTTATATTTTATCTGTCAATAACTTGTGTGGACTAGCAAATAGCAGTTCAGTGAATTTCTTCAAGTGAAGGTAAAGATGCCAGAAGTAGTTTGTGTCTGCTGTTCTTGGTTACATTGATTACTTAGTTTTTCCTGATATTTCTTTTTTTAAATGAATTTCTATGGAAGATAAAACCGATTGGTCAGTCTCCTTTAAAAAGTGTGAACTGAGTACATTTGAAAGCTAGGTAATGTTATCAAGCAACTACAAGCTATGAAATAACAGCTCCAAAGTTCCAAATTTATACCTTACAAAGCATATTTAAGCAGCAGAACACAGAACACTAAAGAAATTACAATGGATTAGTGATTAACTGGCTTAATCTTAATAAGACACCAGGAGCTTTTGTACAGCCATCTTACTGTACTGTACTATTGGGTGCAGAGAAAATACAAAGTGAAAGTAAAAGAAAACAAACATGATGTGAAAAATACCAAATCCAGAACATAATTTATACTGACAGAAGGTCAAAGGGATACGTAGGCCCTCATCCTGAACTTTGTAAAAAAAAGAAAATCCTGCTGACAGTAAAAGTTCTACCTTGCTTCCAAGATGTAACAAATCGCCAGTTACTCCTGAGAGTCTGAGTGTGGGATGAGTGCAGGCAGGCAATAGGTAGGGTTATAAAACATTCCTCCCGCATGTAGTGAATTTTATACCAGTAACCTACCCCACACATGACTTTCAGTTTACCATGAGTTCCTGGCAGACCCATCTCGCTGTACATTGAAGGTGATGATGGTGATTAGTTATTATTTGTACAAAAGGCCTCAGGAAGGCATCAGGAGCTCACTGTGCAAGGTGCTGTACGTACACCTAGCAAACAGGCTGACCCCTGCCCCAGCTTGCTTACCATCTATTGCTAATACTCATTGATTAAAAGGTTTTAAACCCCACAAAATCCACAATAAGGTTGGTGTGCAGAGGAGCAAGAGCTATGCTTGTGAAAATGTAGTTTCCTGTCTATATATCCCATTCACCACTGCTGGGCCTGTTATTTGCAGCACTGTGGACTCAGCAGGGGCATAACTGCTACTCAGAAGGAGGGCTAAGGTTTTGGGTTGGTTTCGGACATCCAAAATGGCAGCTGCTCCTCTGTTTGTGTAGGATCTGGTATATGTCCATGTCCCCCAAAGCATACTCACTCTACTTCCCATGTGCCTGGTTTAGTGGTGTGCAAAGTACCCACAACTCCCTGAAGTCAAAGGGAGATGAGGGCGCTCAGCACCTCACAGGAACAGGCCTGAATTAGGCCCTGTTTCAGTCATGGCTTTCACTCACTCATAGCTGTCCCATCTTAAATTTTGCATCGCATTGAACTTAGAAAGGCCCATATCCTTCCTCCTTCCTCACCTGCTACACGATTTAAAATGGCTGAATAGAAAATGAAAGTTAAAGACTGTCTGACCACAATAAGTGGGGACTGCAAGAGGCTTTTGGCTGTCAGAACACAGGCTGCCCAGCTAGCTGGAGCTGTCTCCCTGCCTCCCTCTGGGACATTTGGGTCATTGTTCCCTACTTCAATTCTTGCCTGATACCCTCTCATTCCCCTTCAGTTTGTGACGGAGTTTCTCTGCAAAGGGTCTGTGGCACCGTGCAGAATGTGCATGACACAAAAATAAATTGCATTGCATGGTTAAGGGGGAGATGGTAGTTTTTTTAAAAATGGCCAGTCAGCTGTAGCTTTCCAAAGCACTTAACTAGCGTCATGCTAGCTTTGAACCTTTACTGCCTGCCCCCCCCCACTCCTGTTTTAAGTACAGTACCTAAATTATAATCATTAAAGTCTCTTGAGTTAATATTTTTAAAGAGGAAGAAAGTTTAAAAATAGCCAAGTCACACATATGTAACAAGAGGCACAGCTGGGCAGCACTTCCAGAGCAGGAGGAGAAGAGGTGGGGGAGGAGGGCGAGCCAGAAAGGGTGGATGTGGGAGCAAAATACCACAGCCCTGAACCTGCAAGATGATGAGTGCATCTCCCACCTGAAGTGAATGAGGACACAATACCTTGTCATTTTAGGCTTGCAAGGCAAGGTCCTGCAAGGTCTGGGAGTAGGCAGAGCATCAGAAAAAGGATTTCATTTATTTTTTTATATGCAGCAGCTCCTGACTCTCTTGCTGTTTGGCCTTGCATAAACTGTGTAGGTGAGACCAAAAGGACCACAAGTTATTCTGTGAACAGAGAGGAAAGAAATCTCATTAAAACACAGAGGGTTAGCTAGGGAGTTTGGGGAACTACAATTACAGCATCCTCCTTACCTTGATAATTGATACTGGGCCCATTGATCAGTGGCATTGGAACAATTTTTATAATAGGGGTGTTGAACGCCATTGAACAAAACTGTAAACCCTGTATATGACGGAAACCACTTCAAGCCTGGGGGTGCTGCTACACGCCCCGGTACCAGCACATCTGCCATTGACTCTATACTTGTGAGTCTGCAGATTCTGAATCCTGCCATTTCTGAGCTAAAATCTGTGATGCAGAGATGAGCCAATTTCATCCGGAACCGCTAGACTAATATTTCACTTTCGTTTCATTCTCCTATTTATGTGTACACAGAATATATATCAAACAAAATCACCGACTTGACTCTAGAGTCTCTACTCAAGGCAAAATGAAGCCACAAGATGAAATTACTCTAGTGAAATCATCTTCCTGGTATCTGTTCAAAAACCATTTCAACAAATCAAAGTACTCAAATTCTTCAAGCCACTCTGATTAGATACCCACTGGTAAATTAGTGTACACAACTCAGTCTTCTCTAATGCTACATACTGTAAAGACCCCAGGTAATTCCTGATTCCCTTATCTAGTTTGCCAAGCCACGACAGTCTCTCCATTCAAAATACTCTAACAAGCCACCTTCTTAGTGATGCTGACAAGAAGTGAGTTTGTAATAGGATGTATATATAATATTTGTGGGAACTGGGAATTAAACTAATTCCATCTCTGGGTTTCTCAGTGTCTCTTGTGGCACCTTAGAGACTAACCAATTTATTTGAGCATGAGCTTTCGTGAGCTACAGCTCACTTCATCAGATGTTTACCGTGGAAACTGCATCAGATGCATCAGATGTTTACCGTGGAAACATCTGATGAAGTGAGCTGTAGCTCACGAAAGCTCATGCTCAAATAAATTGGTTAGTCTCTAAGGTGCCACAAGTACTCCTTTTCTTTTTGCGAATACAGACTAACACGGCTGTTCCTCTGAAACCTGTCAGTGTCTCTTGTTTTCTGTGTGTCCTTTAGAATGACAAGGTGGGTGAGGTAATCTCTTTTATTGGATCAGCTTCTGTTGGTGAGAGAAACAAGAAGTTGGTCCAATAAAAGATATAACCACACCCGCCTTGTCTTTCTAACATCCTGGGACTGACATGGCTACAACACTGCATACTTGTCGTTTAGAATGTAAGCTATTTAGGGAAAGTACTATCCTTATTTTTGTGCATTCCGTAGCACTTACAGCCTGCTCAGTGCTAAGCAGCAAGAAAGAAAACAAACACATCACTAAGTCTCCTTATTTATTTTATCATTATAGAAAAAATGTAATACGAAAAAGAAAGTTTGATCACAACTCAACCAAAAATAACATTTTGGTTGTTCAGGCTAACCATGATCTTTGACATCGTAAGTGGAAAGGACCACATAGCTCATTTCAATAAACCATAACAAATCATCGCCATTTCAGACTTCATGATTGTCACAGTGCTTTACCCATGGCCATTTGGAACTTTATGGTGTTGGTAAGGGTAGAATTTAGATCTTCCTGCTTTAAATGGATGGATCCCTATTACTTGAGCTAAAGGAGAATCTTCATCTGGTGCTGGCAGTATAGAGACCATGACACAGAGAGCTATGTTGATTTTATCCAATATGGGGCAGAACTAGCCATTACATTACAATATTTATTGCCCCATAATTGTGTGTGCGCGTGTATATATACACACAGTGCTTGTGATCTCCGATTTGTCTTGAATATATGTTTATGGCATTTGATCATTGTAAAATGTCAGATTTACAGTGAAAATCCTGCATACATGAATGGGCTGTAAGTACTTTAGGAGAGTGACAAAATGCATTTTTAAAGCATTTTTAAAACATTTTATAACCTTTATAAATTGTGTACACAATTCAGATTTCCCTAATGCTACATACTGTAAAGACCCCAGGTAATTCCTGATTCCCTTGCCTAGTTTGCCAAGCCACCACAATCTCTCCATTCAAAACACTTTAACAAGCCACCTTCTTAGTGATGCTGAGAAGAAGTGAATGTGTAACTATATAGCAGTATTTTTTCTCAATAAAATGGACAAAAAGCGATGGAACAGCTTCTCTGAACCAGAAAATCTCTCTCTCTCTCTGAACTAGTTACTCTCAGACATCTCCTCTACCACATTAGACTGATAATGTCCCAGCACTTTTATCCCCAGCCTCTTTCTTGTCTTTGTCTTGTCTTTATAAAGTGCCTCTTTGGCATCTAGGTTATATGTTGGCTGTTTCCCGTTCATTTCCTGGTCCCCTCCCAAGCCTCTCTCCCCTTGTCTGTTCAAGGTTTCAAAAACTCCTTTAGGTGCATCTTTGTTGCTTTTCATACTCACCCTCACTAACCCGTTTCCCTGGGCTCTCTCTTCATCTGCCAGGCCTGGTCCCTGCCATTTCCCTGGTCCCTCCCCCCACGGCAATAAACCTTTGCCAGACTGTCAGCTTTTCTTTCCTTCTTCCTCTCAGAGAGCTCCCTCTGCTGTTGGATGCTGCTAACCTTCAAATAGCAAAACCATTTCATTTGAGGGCTGCTACATCATGCATGGAAATAACAGTTTATATGGTGAAAAATATTGTCACAAGCACATTCATTCTCACAGTTCCAGTAGTGATGTTGACGTCAAGCCCTACAGATACATTAGCTGTTTAAACGCCTGTGAGGTGTTTGAAGTCAACAAGAGCAGAGGGAACTTGGCACCTCACAAGGAGTGCTCAGCACCTTGCAGAAGAGGCCTTAAAACTCCCTACTCTTTGAATTGGTTAAGAATTACCCTGGAAACAGCAGCACTTAGTGCAATGCAGCTTTATTCCCATTTCTTTGGCAAAAACATCTCTGTCTTCTGCTTTTAATAGTAGGATGTTAAAACAATGCTACATAGTACTTACATATTCAAAGCGCTGATTGATTTGCTCAGAAATCATTAAGAGAAATGGACGGTAATTTTGGACCAGCACACTTGGGTGGGTATGGAGGGTGGCAAGTCCCAATCCCATGAAAAGGGTCATGGATTCTCTGTCCATGATGAACAAACAGGACCAATATTCATGTAGCCACATTTCAAGACACCCTGTAACAATGCAGCCTCTGGTGGGACACAACTGAGAGTATCCATTCAGGCCAAATTGCTTAGAGCAGGGCAGTCACAGCCCAAGGCTGGGGTTCCTCCACTTCTAAGGCACACCAAACCAGACAGATGGAGGGGACTTCGGTTTCACCCTACTGGCTAACCAGAAGTCATACAAGCAATTCCCTCTGACACTCCAGTTTCCCAGTATCACCACCAGCAGCCACTTCTTATGGGGATAAATGGTTATGAAAATAAATACCCCAGTAAAAGAAAAACGGTTCTCCTGATCCTAAAGGACCAAGCCCCAGACCCAGGTCAATATACCAGTCAGATCTTACCCACAAATCACACTGTTGCCAATCCTTTAGAATCTAAAATCTAAAGGTTTATTCATAAAGAGAAATAAATATAGATGACAGCTAAAACTGGTTAAATGGAATCAATTACATACAGTAATGGCAAAGTTCTTGGTTCAGGCTTGTAGCAGTGATGGAATAAACTGCAAGTTCAAATCAAGTCTCTGGAGTACATCCACAGCTTGGATGGGTCATTCAATCCTTTGTTCAGAGCTTCAGTTTGTAGCAAAGTTCCTCCAGAGGTAAGAAGCAGGACTTAAGACCAGATGGAGGAGATGCAGCTGCCTTTTATAGTCTCTTGCCATGTGGCCTGTGCTTCCTTTGTTCCAGAAACAAGCTACCCAGCACATGGTATGGAAAAACCTTAGAGTTTTGTCCATAGGCATATCCCTGCATGCCTTGCTGAGTTACAAGGTGTATCTGCCTTCTCTCAATGGGTCAATTGTATAGCTGATGGTCCTTAATGGGCCATCAAGCAGGCTAGGCAGTGCTGATCCAAATTGTCTGGGGTGTCACCCAGAAGCATAGCACAAGTTTAAAATACAGACAGTATAGAGTCAATACTTATAACTTTAAATACAAAAATGAGACATGCATACAGATAACAATCATAACCAGCAAATCATAACCTTGTCATAGACCTTACTTAACCTCCTTTGTACAAGATTTGGTGCTACTATATGACCTTAGTTGCAACAATGATCTATACGGTCACAGTTTATATCAATAACATCACATACTCACACAGTGTCAACTGGCCAAAACTCAGTGTGTCGGTCTCTGAAGGATGAAGGGCTGAGTCAATGCTGCTGAGATTTAAACTACAGTTCCCAGGGAGCATAAGTATTTCAAACCTGAAAATTAGACCACTAAGCCATTGCATCCAGATGCGATAAATCACAAATCTGTCTATACACTGAGCAGCACCCAAAGGCCTTACTTCTGTTGATCGCTCCACTGTATTTCATTGTACTGGGACTTTTATTATATAAAACACTGCAGAAGATTATTTTTTTTTAAATCAAACTCTTTACACTAAATTTCCTTTATCCACAAAAGTAACTTGTATTAGTTTTAATGAGGAGGATTAGACCATAGCAGGGTAGTTCAGGAATCACGTGGGTGCTCCGATATCATGGTGATGAAAACCTGCAAGGATATCCCCTTGGATACCATTGCCACCTTCAGACACTTGTTGATTGGCTCTGCTTACATTGCCATAGTAACCACAGCCTCAGCATCTGCTGACCACCTGCTCCCATGCAACTCTGATGCTCCAGCCAAGTTGGCTCTGAGGCCCACCTGCTCCCTTCGGGCTCTTGCTGACGCTGTTTGACCAAGCCAAGTCGTCCCAACAACCTATGACTTGCTCACTAACTCCCTATTGGCTGATTATCTAATTATTGCTTTAACAGATCATTTAATGCAGAGTGATCACTTGCTAATTAATTTCTCAGGTAGTGTACCACACACTCAGTCTTCTTTCTCCACCATGCCCACCAGACTCCATTTCCTCTCTTTCTACCTCCCTTCCTTGCAAGATTTCCATCTCCAACCCTTTCTATTTTCCCCACAACTTCTGCTCCTGACAACTCTACCTCTTTCTCTCTCTCCCCACCATTATCAGATGAACATGTGCTCCCAGTGTGATGCTGTGGCCAAAAGAGCTAATGCAATCCTGAGATGCATATCCAAGGGAATCTTGAGTAGGAGCAGGTAGGTTACTTTACCTCTGTACTTGGCATTGGTGCAACCACTGCTGGAAAACTGTGTCCAGTTCTGTTCAAGAAGAATGTTGATAATTGGAGGGGGTTCAGAGAAGAGCCATGAGAATAATTAAAAGATTAGAAAACATGCCTGATTGTGATAGACTCAAAGAGCTATTTAGCTTAACAAAGAGAAGATTAAGGGGTGACTTGATTACAGTTTATAAGCATCTACATGGGAATGAATATTTAATAATAGGCTCTTCAATCTAGCAGAGAAAGACAGAACACAATCCAATGGCTGGAAGCTAAAGCTACACAAATTTAGACTGGAAATAACGTGTAATTTTTAAACGGTGAAAGTAATTAGCTACTGGAACAATTTCCCCCATCATCTTCTCTCCATCCCCAACCTTTCCACCTGCTGCATCCTTCCCTATCACCATCTGTGTCCCTTCCCTCTCCATCCTCACTCCCAGTCATCCCCATCCCTTTTCTCTCCTCGTTCTCCTGCCCCACACCTTACACTCCCTCTTACTCCATCTCCATGCAAAATATTGCCAGATTCTTCATGGAAACTGAGAAGACTAGACGTAAGGTTGCCTTCCCTGTACTCTTCCCCACTCCTCCTTTGCTGAGAAGGTTTCTCACCTGCTTGTCTCCTCTTACCTTTCCAACTGGCTCAGTAACTCCAACTCTTCCTGCCTCATGAGGTCCCTTTCTCCCAGCCCCACTCCCTCCATCACCATCTTCCTAACCTCTCACTCTCATCAGGTTTCTTCCCTTCACAGTATATCACACTGTAGTCTCTCTCCACCCTAAAAAAACCCAACAATTCACCTTGACACCAATCTCCTCTTTCCCCTTTCCCTCCTGGGCCATCTACAACACACATCCAGTCGATGTCCAAATCTTGTCACTTCTTCCTCCAGCACATCTCCGGGGTCTGGCATCTCCTCCCTATCCACACTACTAAAATTTTAGATTACAACAGGAACCCACTGAAAGGGGGTCTCTGTGTGAGTTTTGCACGCCAACCTAGTGTGTGTGTGCACGCATGCATACAGGCACACATCCAGGTTGTAATGGGATTAGGGTGTAGACTCTACCAATTCAAGGATACATTCAGTGATTTCAGGTTTCAGACTGCATGGTGAGAATCATCATCGGAAAAGCAAAGTGTTAGATAGAAACATTATAAAATCTGTTATTTTACTTAATGAGTCAGTTTTGCAGTATTCAGAGGAACAGCCGTGTTAGTCTGTATTCGCAAAAAGAAAAGGAGTACTTGTGGCACCTTAGAGACTAACCAATTTATTTGAGCATGAGCTTTCGTGAGCCACAGCTCACTTCATCAGATGTCCATGGTACACATCTGATGAAGTGAGCTGTGGCTCACGAAAGCTCATGCTCAAATAAATTGGTTAGTCTCTAAGGTGCCACAAGTACTCCTTTAGTTTTGCAGTAGTTTTACTGTTTTTGGTTTCTTGCATACATCAGTTTCTGAATGAAATGAAAAGGTATTATGGCCTATTGTGCAATCAAGTACTCTTTGGGTGTCTCTTTCTCCTATGAGTTGCTATCTCACATTTCACAACTACTAATTTAGCATATGTTGCCCTAAAAATCCCTTCCACTGGTAATAACTTCTCCCTGCAATAGCCTTTATTTTGACTGGATCGCCTCAAAATTGTTGTAGGCAGGTGCCAGCTCTAGATGGGACCCTTTTTTAAATACAGATCTGGGGGATTCTAAAGGAACCCTTTTTTAAATACAGATCTGGGGGATTCTCATGTACTTTCTTGAATCAGCAAGAGTAAAATTTCACTAGATTATCTTGTAATGATATCTTGTGAGCCCAGTGCAAGTGAAGGACTGTGCTGTCCTAAATCTAACTGCAATGTTCATTTGTGAAATTTTTGCCCACTAAGTCATCCCACCACCATATATTTGGGTTTTAAATTTCCACCCCACTCCCCCCTTCGCCCCATACTCCATGTACAGCAGTATCCCATACATGTTTGAAATTAGCCTCCTGGATCAGACCACCTCCTCTTATTCCTCATTGTTCAGTAACTTTTGACACCAGCCCACATACCAAATGCCTTTTTTGTGTAGACACCATACAGGGGAGACTCAAAGCTACATTTTTTCTTGATTTCTTCCACATCGTTTCCCAGTCTCAGCTGCAAAGCTCTGAACAACTGTGCCTCACTTGAACCTCAGCTCTCATTCCCTTCATCTCATCTCCTATAGGGGGAAGGTTACCCCACATCTGCCCAGTGAGGGCTTTTACACCTTTCTCTGGAGCATCTGGTGCTGGTCACTGTCAGAGTCAAGACACTGGACTAGATGGTCTAATCCACTACAGCAAGTCTTACGTTCCTGCCCACACTCATTCTTAATTCCCCTTATGTATTCTTCTCCAACTACAGTCTTTATCCTCTGAGCCCTGTATCTCCACCATTGCTCTTGTAATTCCGTTCCTCTCCTTGTGCATTAAACAGCCACCCTCTCTTCATTCAAATCCTTCTTTAAAATGTGCTTCTTCCACAAAGCCAAGTAAAACTAATGCATCAGAGAGAGCAGCGCATGCCATACAATACATACCAATGTTCTGTGCTGCTCTGAGACAAGCCCTGCTGGTATCTGAGGGCATCACGTTTCTGATATGCATTTTCTTTCTGACGGCATGAAAGCTTCTTGGGTCAGATACTGGGCTGTTGTAAATTGATATAGTTCTACTAAAATCACCAGAAGAAGATCTGACCCTACAACTTTTTCTATGTTTTATATTTTGGCAGTGGTCCATAAAGAACCTTCCAAAGACAAACTTTAAGATATACTTTCTCCATCCCACTGCCTAATCACACAAGGTGCTGATCACCTCCTGCAGCTTGCGGAGCACCGTCCACTGCCCAAAGCAGGGGATCAGCACTTCACAAGCCAAAAGAGAGCTTCCTAGAGCTATGGCAGCCAGCTCTCTCCCATGCCCCCGAGCCCTGTTCCCAGAGCCCAGCTGGGAATCTACTACATTTGTAGAATTGTTTTTAAAGTAGGTTTCCTTTCATGCATAGGAGCAATTTCTTTCTTTTTTAAAGTTTCCACCAACAGGACAACAAACAGCACTAGAAATAACAGGCCTCTCGGACAAGAGAAAAACCAAACCAAAGCTTGTCTATTTTGGCAGTAGGATTTGGGGCTCAGTTCCTCAAAGGTATTTAGACATTTAACTTTCACTGATTTAAATGGGAGTTAGGCACCTAAATATCTTTGAAGATCTGGGCCTTGACCCTACATTGCTCTTGCCCTCTAAGCCAATGAGTAAAGGGGAGCAGAAACCCATGTGTCAGGGCTTGGGGAGGTTTGAAAGGGGGAAAAGCCAGCTCCAGAGCATGCTGTCCTTTAATCCCAGTCCCAGAAAAAAAATTTCCATGAGGATTACTCATGGTAGGAAGCACTATATCCAGCAGTAACTGTTAGCAGGATCAGGCCCAAACCTGTGCACATAAAGAGCATTGACTGACTACTAGCAAAATTATTGTCCTCTGCATGTTTATTTCAGGTTCATTTGTTTACTGAATAAAATACATTTATAAAATAAAAATTGTACCTGCATATTTTGCATGGGTGCCCAATGTGCCCATGAATCTTGCACTTATTTATATAAACAGGGTACATAAACAGAGTAACTGTTATGTGTTCCCATGCTCAACTCCATAGTTTATACACACAAGTGCAGGATATGCAGTAGGTGCTGTTGCAGAGCAGGTATACCCCATCAGGGGGACTGTCCTTGGATGTAGGGCCGCCCTTCAGCACAGGGCAGCATGGCCCAGAGGCCAGAGCCAATGGGGCTGCCCTTTGACACAGGGCAGGGCAGTATGGCCTCGGGGCTGAAGTCAATAGGACTGCCTTTTTAAGTAGAGCATTATGGCCTGGTGGCCAGGCAGGGGTTGTCACCCAGGAGTGGGTTGATGGCCAGAGTAGGGGGACCCAGGTCCCCTCTACTCCACCAGGTGCCAGTCCAGGGCTCTATCAGCAGTGAGTGTATCCACCACTGGGTCAGTAGGGATCCTTCTGAAACACACTGACGCTGTTCCCAGTTCCACAACTGGATCAATGTCTAGTTCCCCTGGGCTACTTCCTACCCTGCTGTAGTCCACAGGTCCTCGGGATCCCTGGGGTCATTGACTGGCAAAGTTCCCAACAACTCCTTTCCCTTGTGGGCTTCTACGGGCAGCCGGGTATTCACCTGGATCTCGGCACACCTGGCCTCCATGGTCTCAGGCTCTGACAACTCTCAGGTGGGAGCCTGCAACACATGTCCTCTCTCCTCGGCAATCAGCCCGACTGAGCTGGGCTGCTTAGTTGGAGCATGCCCAGCAGGGGTGAGGGGGTGTGACTTCCTCAGTCCACAGTATGGGGTTAAACCCCTTCCTGTCCAATGCAGGGCAGGTATACCCCGTCACAGTGCCTATACAAAACTTGCAGGGTCAACAGGCACATTTATTTGCAAATTTGGCCCTGGTGCTTCTGATTAACCTTAAAGCAGCATCTAAAAGGATAACAGTTCTGACATTAAAATATTGGTATTCCCAGAAGTCATGAATTTACCCTTTTCTTAAATCAGGTATTAAGGTATTCGATACAGGCTCACATACTATAGATTTATAGAATGATTACAACATAGCTGGATGCTTTTTTTAACACCTGCCAGAGGGATTCTGCAAATCTGTTGTGCTGACGTATTTTTTGCCCAGCACATCTTAGATTACTGAGAGTAATTTTACCGCTTTTAGATTGTTTACCTGAGAGAAAACTGCTGAAACATAATTCTGGAACTTCCTGCTTGCCCAGTTGTGTGATCTTGGTCTATTTTACTGTGGCAGCTGTACAGATTTTTCTGTGCAGTAACACATATTCCACGCTGAGGTTATCATTTTAGACACTGCTTTAAGGTTAATCAGAAGCATCAAAGCCCCCTGTATTCTATCAATGTCGCGTCTCAGAATGCAGTTGCTGCTATTGCCAGGGCGAGCATATTTCTGTTGGGACAAGAAAGAACCCGAAGGCAATGAGGAAGGATGGGATGCTGATAAAATTAGGTACCTTTTAAATGAAACTCACTCTGCCCTACGGTATTTTGGATTTAAATTTTACTAAACAGTGGGGCTGGCTATGGGGGAATAGCTCCCCCTTTCTGAGGTCTAGATTAAGACCTGGGGAGCGTAGGAATTAAAATCAGACGATGTTAAAAAAAAAAATCTACATATCGAGGGAAATGAAGTAATAATTTTTCTCTCTGAATCCTCTATCTATTAAGATTTTGACTGTGGGAAAATCTGCTGAGAAAAATGTACAATACCCCGATAGAATGAAATCATGTATAAGAAAAATGGGGTTAACCGAAGAAGGCAATTACTCCTGCAGGGATACGCCTTTCATGTAGTTTTCCATCACAAGTACAATATTCCCGAACACACCGTTCAGGCCTCTGGAGTATTCATGTTGCATCAGTCATTAGCCAAGGATTTCATTCTTCTCTCTTCACCCATTTCATAAAGGCCTTCGATTACACATCTTGCTCCAGAATTAAAAAGTGGCTCAAGTAGTTGACATGGTGATCTATTGACAACAGTAAAAGTAAGAAAATGACTGTGATGCTGGTTGCTGTATACTATGATATATGGAGCACTGCCCGTTTAGAAAGGGCAATCTGCAGGCCTTGCTGTTACACCAGTTTAAACACATATTACCCTGGGGAGAGTTCCAGTTGCCACTCAGTGTAGATACTGGGGGAGGAGGGAGTTAAGACTCTCAGTAACTCAGCCATGCTGTTCTTATGCTGTATTTATTACACAAATTAACAGCAGCCTGTATAGAATCTACTAGATCCAAATTGTCCCTAAGTAACTGGGCACATAGAGGGGCAGGGGAAGGGGGTGGGGAAGCAAGGCTCACAGCAGACTCAGCAGAATTCCTCCAGGACTTTTGGGGAGTGGGAGCTGTGCAACCCTTATGCAGCCTGTCGTGTGCTTTCTTCCCCTTCATCCCTGTGACAGCTCAGCTTCTCTGTCTGATGTGAGGAAAAGGGGCTGGGCTGTGGTTCTGCCTTCACTTCACTCACCCGTCCCCTAGAGCCTGAAGAGACAGAGCCTGGAGCACTCCTTGTGCTCAGTGAGAATAAAGAGCGATTATAGCTAGTCCTGTGCAGGAATGCAAAGGAGAAAGGGGTTGCAGGTTCTTTTCCCCCTGCACAACCTGGACGGAATTTATTGCTAAGGCAGACAATAAAATATACAGAATTTGCAGCATCACCAAGGTAATGAATGAGACCCTTTAATGTAATTTTCTGACCTCTGAGCATTGTGTGTGTATAAAGGTTACAAATCAACATATAGTTTTAAAGATAAATGTAGGCTGTACTGTAGTTTGCTTGGCAGCTAATCCAAGATCCGCCACTGAAGGGCAGCATGCATTAAAGCCTGCAATAAGTGGAACAGCTACAACTTATTTCTGGTATTATGCACGCTAGTGATTAAAGATAAACTGGTTTTGATACCATATCTATGCCTCTGCTCAAAGTGGGGGAATGCTTTAGAACTGCTCCGAGCTGGCAGCAGTACAGAGGGGCTAATCTGAGTGGGAGTGCAAGAAGGAGCACAGCAGAAGAGGCAGTCTACATCAGACACACAGTTTAGCTGTTTCTTCTCTTCTGCCCAGTTCTATTTCCTTTTATTTTCCCTTTTCGTTCCTTTCAATTTTGAATCATCATCTTCTTGATGGAGTGAAAGAGCATTAAGCTTTTTTTTAAAAAAACATGCCATTTCAGGAGTTTTGGAGCCTGAATTCTGCTGAGGTAGAATGCTAACCGCTCTGGGCCTGGTGTTTAAAGGTCATTAGGTACTTAAAGATGCAACTGGGATTTTTAAAAGTGCCTAGGTCCCAGCTCCTATTGAAATCAATGGGAGTTAGATGCCTAGGCACTTCCGAAAATCCCACTAGGCCCCTAGCTCCACCTTTAGGCACTTAAATACCGTTAAACATATGCCGCTCTGAGCCCTGCCAGACAGGTTTGTGTATTGACATTTGCACAGCTGCAGCCTATAAACTCCATCTCCATCTTATGGGACTTTTATATAAATTGAAAACTTTTGATGATCTGCTGAAGCTGCAAGAGGGATACACTAATGCTTAATACATCTTTGGGCATGACACACACATGAAATAGTCATAAAAACTCTCCAAAAAACGGTCAAAAACCAAGCACTAGCAAATGCTCTGTTGAATTCTTAAATGCCACCTTTCATAATACAAATATTGTAATGTACACTCAATACATAGTATCTTTTACAGTCTTTCAAGCAGAAACAGACCCTTAGCTATTTATAGCGTGCCCATAACACTTGTAACTAGGCACTTACAGTTGCCGAGGATCCATTTTTAAGCAGACTGTACATTAGGAATTTTTCACTATAAAATTCCTACTTCATAAGAATGGATCTTCTGTTTAGTTACAGAAAGCAAATATATTTTTACTTAACACAGTGGCTACCTGTGCACGCTGCATAAAACCATGTAGATTATCGAGGGAATTAAATATGGGACATCTAAAGAAATTGTAGGTGTTTCCCCCATCATCATACTTGGAATCAGTTTTCAAATGCACTAAGTTCAAAACTGTTCATTTGTGATTGTGCATTTAAAATATCTTAGGCCAGGTTACCAGGCAGGGTATGCTTCGCCCACAATATGAGGAAGACATTCAGGAAATACTGAACTACTAAGATAAATTAAAGGAATAAGACACAAAGGAGTTAATACATCAGGACGTTTGGAAAACCTGTAATTTGCCCTGAGTGAGACTGTCTTGTCCAAGGCACTGTGCGGTAATAAAGCTAAGGAATGCTGGCAAGAAACTGAAACTATATTTCGCAGCAGCCAAACATCATAGAAGATGCCTTCGAACTGGACCGAGAATGCAGCGTATGTCTGTTTCCCCTTTTAACCAACAGATTAACAGACAAAGAGGGAGTTTCTCTTCAGACTAAGCAAGATGACACTGAATCATCTGGAGATGGCTTTTTTTCTTTTTCTTCTTTTTGCACAATACATCAAAGACAGTCTTTGCCCCTTCAACTATACTCAATGCAATTATTCTTACTGTTTGGGTGATTTGGGGCTTTCAGATGAAGGGCTAGCTTCTGCCAGGCCCTGTGCATTTGTATGGTAGAGCAGGGCAAGAGGAGCCTCTCCCCTCCACTCTTACATCCCTGCACAGTGTCTGTCCAGAATCCCAGGGAGGGGCATAGTATCTGCTCCCTCACTGGCCCACAAAGCAGGGAGCATACTGAGGCCCCATCCTCACTCCTGCCAGTGTGTCTGAGCGGCAGGGACAAGATCTGGCCCAAAATGTTCCCATGCTCTCAGTAATGTTCTGCTATTTAATGTTAACACAAATAATTTTTAAAAACTGTGTGATTGACCAAATGTATTATGTCAGCAGTGTACTAGGTGCTTATGGACAGATAACCCTGTTGAACAAGATCCTGATTCAAAAGGCCTTATGGACAGTGGGGATTTGCTCCCATTTCAGCCATCAGTGGTCACCACCAATGAATCTGCACATGTTCAATCCCCAAGGCGGAGTTCCCCCTGATTTCAAGCAGGGCTAAGGTACAAACAGAGCTGTCTACACTAGGGTTGAATCCTGGCCTCATTGAAGCCTATGGGAGTTTCGCCATTGACTTCAATGGGGCCAGGCTTTCACCCTAAGGGTTTGCAACTGTGCAACTATATTGGTGGTGACCACTGATGGCTGAAATCAGGACAAATCCCCAATGTGGACAAAAGCTAAGTACAGTACAAAAAAGGGATGGGGGAGACGGTGTAATGAAAAGCAGTGAGAGTGAGTAGTGAAAATGAACATGCATCTCTCTGCTCCTCCAGGTTTGTCTGACCTGCCTTCCAGTTTGCTCCGTTTAGTGTTCCCACGTCTCAGTCTGATCAGTTGGCACTGATTTGCAGGGAGGTCCAGGATTAACAGGCCTTTTGACATAGGTATAAAATGAAATGTCCGAATGGAGGAAAGCAGCCATTGCAGAAAGGGATGTGGTTATCATGACATGGCAACATAGCAATCTGGTGCTGGCCACTGTCAGAAACAGGGTACCGGACTGGATGGACCATAGGTCTGGTCCTGTATGGCAGTTCCCATGTGCCTGTGTCACATGCTTGTTCCTTGCACTCTCTCAGATACCAGCGTTCATCTAAGCCTCTGAAGTAAAGCTCAGATGATTTCTGCAGCTCACTGTTGTTAACTCCTAATAGTTATTTTAAAGTAATTGTTTTACTTATAAACATTAAAGAACATTTAATTAAATATTCTTCACTGCAGGAGGTGGCACAGTATAATTGGCATATGTAAAAAATTGCTTTTGAATGGATTACAGAAAAAGACACTTTTAGCACTTGTTACCATAAATGTGGATTTTAAATGGGTTAGACTTGAAAATAAGCCTATCATCTCAAACTGTGATAATTGTTCTCTGTAATTTGGGTTAGGTTTCTACATGCCAGTAGATTAGCCTGATGGATTTTTGGATAATGGCCAATCCAGTGGATTAGGCACCAGTGCATTAGACATTTGAGTCTAATTACATCTACAATTAATGGCTCAGGTTCTGCAGTTCAGATAAATCAGACTCCCACTGAAATTAACAAATACAGGATCAGGTCCAGAACCTGGCCTGTAATCTCCATTCTCAAATTAAACAATTGTTGGTTTTAGTGATAAATAAACTGCATCTGAATTACCAGAATAAAGAGAGAGAAAAATCTTTGTTTACCTAGGAGTTTGCACGGATACATTTTGATGAAGCAGTGTCAAATTCCAATTTGCTGCTACATTTTTGCCCTTTGAAGTGCAGCATGTAGATCCAAGTAGCTTATATCCGATTTTTGATGAGCTCTGAAATCCATCATTAAACTATGTACTTTGACATTTCTAGAGAAGGTAAACAAGTGCTGTACCCCAGTGTAATGGTACAAAGTTCAAAAGGATAAGTGTGTATGAAGCTAACAGACACTAGAGGGCTTTACTGGAAAGGGCTGGCTGTTGCATTCAGAGTATTGCTGATCATATCAGGTATTACAATTGCAAATACTAAGTCACTATTGTACTCAGTGGGAAGATTGATATTTAGAACAAAGGGTCCTCTGAGAAAGGGAAAGCCTGTAAGTGACACCAGCAGTGGACAATGGCTGGATGAGGACCAGAAGGTGCAGTGATGGCATTGCCAGCCATAGGCAGGAGGTACAACTCTGGATCATGGCAATGGAATAAGCAGAGAGGGGTGGGGAGAGTTCGCTGTGTGCCGGAACACAGACCCTGTTATAACATCCAAACCAAAACAATCAAAAAGGCAGATGGACTTAAGCAACAGTCTGGATTCTCTTATTACTTACAAGAGTGCAAATCAGGAGTAACACCCTTGAAGTTAATGGCATTACAGCGATATTTAAGTGGAACAAAATCAGTGTCATTGTTTCCTGTGGTTGTCCAGTGCCTTGGTAAAGGACCAGATCCTGGTCCCTGTGCAGAACTTGAATAAACAAGCTTGGTCAGGGAGGAATGGGATCCACCTCCCCAGATACTCGTTTGCTGCTATGCATGTTCAGAGAGATGGCTACCTTTGAATCTTTGTAACTCCCACTTGGTGAGAGGGTGGGGTTTAGCTGGTAAAGACAGGAAGGTTTTGTCTCATGAGTCCCATTGATTTAACCACGAGTTCAGTTCCTAGCTTTACCCTGTGTTTCCTGTGTGACCTTGAGTGTGCCACAAGATCTCTCTGTATCTCAGTTCCTATCTGTAAAATGGGGATAATAGTAGTGATCTGCGTTGGAGGGGTCCTATTGGGTTTCGGGAAGTGGGCGGGCACAAGCACACCCACTGCTAAAGGGGTTGGAGGGACATAGCAAGAATAATTTCATTAGTGTAGAGGAGGTGCTCAGATACTACCTGTGACAAGTGCCATAGAAAAATCTATAGCAGAGCTATGGAAAATTCTAATATTGTAACATTTATTTTAATCCCAAATCAGGGTGAAAAGCTGAAATATTTAATTTTTATTTTTCCTGATGGAAAATTTTGATTTGGCAGAAACTGCATTTTCTGTCAGAAAATCATTCTAACTGAAAATTCCCAACCACCTCTCATCCGTAGCCAGGGAGCCATCAATCCAGCCCCATCCTCCATCGTGGATTAAATAGGGACCCATTAACCTTTGCCTATTGCAAGCTTTTTTTCTTGAACATTTTGCACAATGGGTAGAAATAGTAGGAGTGCTCATGTAGACAGGGTGCTGGGGCCTTTAACCGCCAAGTCTTTTCAGTCTTGTGCCCGTGGCTGGTGTGTTGCTATCTCTGGTGGAGCTGCACTGGTGGCAGTAACAGTGGCTGAGGGGCAGGGGGAAAGGCTCACGCAGGCACAATTCAACGGGGAGCAAGGCATGCAGTCCCTGCATCCTGCCCCCACGCCAGCTACAAATGCTTAGCTCTGCTGCTGTGTTCAAGGCCTTCCCTGCACCTACTTTTGGAGTGTACAGGTTTTGCCCTGAAGGCTTGGCCTAGGGTAGGCTCTGCAGGCACGATGTTAGGACATGTTAGCTAGTCGGACCTTACAGTGCTAAAACTCTAGTCAAGACAAGACATGTTGTACAATAGCATGTGCCTAGGCTCCTGTCTTGGCACGTGCTGTATTCTACACTAGACTGTTCAAATGAACATGTTAGCTAGCACAATCTATCACCCCTTTTATCTTTATCTAGACATGGCCTTTGACTATGAAAGGTCACTCTGTAACATTCACAAACAGGTCTGCCAAAGCGATTCCAAAAGTATATGACAACCCACTGACCATCTGGCAGGGAAAGAGCATCATTTTCCTCTTATTTCATTCACCCCATTGATAAGAGATGCAGTTGTGGAAGAAAATCTGATTATTGTTCACAATTTGGGTCTAAAGCAGAGTGCTCTAATAACAACGTCCAGAGTGACCTCATCGTGGCAATGCGCTTTTATTTCATTTTCTTGTCTTTGATAAATAAGAAGGACATGTAATAAATGTAAAGGAATAAAGGAGAAGAAACTAATATGGGAGCTGAGGGAGAAGGAAAAGAAGAAACGGAAACATTCATACAGTTAATGGGTGACTTAACCCTAGAAACAGAGATGAAGGGATCAAAGAGGACTTCTCACGTTAACTCAAGGGAGACCCTCCTCTACACTAATCCCCTTTAGATTATTATTACAGTCCTTACTCTGCTAAAACACACACAGAAGTTGGTGAAGCCAATACAGGGTGCCAGATTAGGCCTTATTTCAGAACTCAGCAAGGGTGGAGGGTCCCAGAGCCCAGGCTTCAGCCTGAGCCCAAACATCTGCACTGCAATTTTATAGCCCCACAGCCTGAGCCCTGCAAGCCTGAGACCACTCACCCAGACAATGGCTGGGATTTTATTGCAGTGTAGACATAGCCCAAGTTCCAGGATTTCCTGCTAATGCGTTAGAGTTCCTAGTTCCCCTGTTATTTTATTTTTCCTTTTTAGGGTCTCTAAATATTGGTGTTTTTTAAAACTGCGGACAGTCAAATGCAATTCTGGCATGACTGAATAAAGTAGCTTTGTCATATGAGGGATTCTACATCCCCAGGGATAGCATTTGCCTGTTTAGCAGCAGTATAACATTATGAACTGGTGCCCACTGTGACCTCAGCAGTAATGTGGTACTAGTTTTCAGTAATACTGAAAGCCTGCCCTTGGTATTCCTGCTGGTTAATTCTCCCAAAGTTTATTATGTCATGTTTGTTTATACAAAGTCTCACCTCAGTTATATCCACCCACTTCTAGATAGTTGGTGAGTCATTCTGTAGCTCTGAGCAATCTTCTCTGGAGTTTCCCATCAATCCCAGAGTGGTATTTTCTGAGGTCCTGCTATACACACAAAGTTGCACTAACTTTGCATTAACTGAAGGCATAATTTTGAACCAGTTTAGTTAAGTCAGAGCAATATGGGTACTCTTAAATCAGTTTAAACCTGTGAATTTACATGGTCAAGCTAAACTGATAAAATTAGTTTTATCTAACCCCCACAGGGGTTTGCACTAGTTTAACTAAAGGCAGGGCTATGTGATGGGGTCCTGGCCTTTAAGGGCCAGAGGCCTGGAGCCCATCACTCCTAGAATGGGGCGTGGGGTTTACTTAATAGAACCAGCTGGGTACAGAGGAACTGATTCCCCTATAAAGAGCTACAGAAAGCTATAGACTGAGGGGGATGTGTGGGGAGAGAAAGGGTCTAGCAATAAAAGATGGCTAGTCTGCCCAGGTTAATTGAATGGGGCTTTAGGGCAATACAATTACAGTGTAGATGTTTTAGTTCAGGCTAGAGCTTGTGCTCCAAGACCCCATGAAGTAGGAGGGTCTCAGAGCCCAGGCTCCAGCCTGAGCCTGAATGCCTGCAGTGCATTTTTATAGCCTGTGAGCCTGAATTTGCTGACCCAGGCTCTGAGGCCTGGTGGTAGGGATTTTTCATTGCAATCTAGATGTACCCAGAGACAACTGGGGTGACGCTGGATTGAGAGACTTTAACAGAGGCTTGCCAAAGCATGGAATGGCTACTAGGAGCATTTTCCTTAAGGAAAACACTCCAGGAAGAGGAAGGCCTGGGAGACCCACAGCAGGAAAGATGTGGCGGATGGGCTTAATGGAAATTTGAGAACTCTATTATGGGAATGATTTGGTTATCTGAATAAAACCAGCCCCAAGGAGGGGTGTTGATGAACCAGAGAAGAGCTGCTTGGTAGTTTTATTGAGGAAGACCCTGAGATGTGGGGAAATGGAGGCAGGGCTCTTGCAGCTGTTTTGGGAAGTTACCAGCCCATTTACAGAGGGCAAGATTGTGTATAGCCATGCCCTCTGAATGCAGCTGGTGTGCATTTTAGGGGGGGGGTCCTCCAGATTACCACTAATCATTAATTTTAAGGACTGAAGGGACCATTCTGATCACTTAGTCTAACCTCCTGCAATGTATCTATTGAAGAATGCAAGCCCAATCCCTGTAGGAGACCACTAGAGAGCTCCACCTGGTTGGAGGTTACATCATTAATAATTATTCACAACCTGTCAGCTATTTTTTTACCCACAGGATATTTATTTTGCCAACTTCTGTTTTTAATGTGGCAATGTATAAAAGCTTTACTGAAAAAAGCTGAATCACATCTACCAAGCTCACAGTTACATAGAAGTCACTGACAGGATCTATATTTTATGGCTCCATGACATTTATCCCTCAGCAGGATGTTCTCCTAAACGCTTACATATATACATGCACATTCTTCTTCTCTTGGTTTAAAGATTTTACCTGCTATTGAAACAGTAGCTGGTCAGTGGATCATTTTTTTTTTTTTTTAAATTGAAACTACATTAGCATTTCCTCTTGCATCGGCTGCCTTGGCTGTTTCCAAGTTATATTCAGCAAGACTGTGAGCTATTCTTCAGTTTTTTTCTCTCCGTTCTTTAGAGACTCTTAGGTTCATCTCCTCTGGCCCTACTGATCTTACAAGGTGTTCCTTCGCCACCTCTTTATGGATACGGGGGTCTGGTTCTCCCTTGACCTCAGATAGTCATTTACATCTAAGCAACGTCAGTGTAACAGCATGCTCAGAATTCTACCCTCACATGTGCTGCTGCAGCTTTCCTCCTACCAGGACCTGAGCTAGCTGCACTAAATCTAGCTCAAGTATGGCTACTCAAGCTGCAGTCATACTCCATGATTGCAGTGTAGGCATACCCAGAGAATAGAGGTCCCCAAACTGTGGGCATGCCCCTCTAGGGGGGAATAGAGGAACATTCAGGGGGGCAGAGTGGGCCCAGATCAGCCTCCACAGGGGGCAGGGAGGGAGTGCTACCCGGTCCTGCACCTGGTCCCATCCCCAGCCTCAGCACTTGGCCAGGGGTTCAGCTGCTGGCCACCATTGTGGCCTGGTTGCTGCTCCACCTCCGCCCCCAGCCAACGCCCTGCTTCCTGCCTCAGACCCACCCCCCCGCTGCAGTCCCATCCTCAGCCCCCTTACCCCATCCACATCCCTCCCAACCTGAGCCGCGGCCCCGCTCCCGGCCCTGGCTCGGCGGGGGAGGGGGAGAGAGGGTGTGTGTGGACAGGGGTAAGAGGGGTCACAGCCCTCAAAAGTTTGGGGACCACTGCCATAGAATATAATCCCCCCACAGATGCAGCCTCCTATTTGCAGTCCCACCAGTCCATAGCACATCTTTCAGTGTTGCCATTCCAAATATGACAATAATCCAATGATATTGGCCCTGATGCTGAGCTCTATGCAGCTGAGGAGTGTGTATGTGAGGAGTAAGGGGGGCAGTGTAGCTTTATGACATTTTGGTGTCCTCCCAGTTGCTGGATTATTCTGATGCCCAGCAGAAGTTAGATCATCCCTAGGGGCTGCTGTGATGTATAGTTGACTGAGGCAGAGAGCTAAGAAGAGTTAAAAGTGCACTATGCTCCAGTCACATCCCTCCCATCTCCCTCCCCAAGCCATGGATTTGTCAGGCCCTCTAAACTGGGAGATGAGAGGCACTGTAAGGCTGTTCTGCCCGCCCTGCACTGTAGGGGGAATCCTGCTTACATTGGGAATATTCCCCTGTGGGGCGATCTGCTGGCTTTATGGCTCCTGTACATCAGCCCCAGGGAATCCCGGAATCAGGAACGAAGAGATTTCACATGGTAAAACTGATATTTCAACAAGTGGTCCTGAGTGTTCGCAGATATGCTCAGGGTTGAAATCTCCCCATTTCCATCTTCCAGCATGGCTTTTGGCATCAAACCCTTCCCTCCTCCTCCCCAGCAAACTCCACGATGTTAGTGCCACAAAATGCAGAGATTCAGGGGCTGAGCTATGTAGCCCTTCAGAGTCTTTACCAAAAATGCAGGCAATTTCAATTTGGTGGAAGAGAGCTGTCCACTCATCACTACTGCAATTGGAAATGAATGTTCCTCCATTTTCAAAGAATTTTTAAAAATCAGTCAGATACCAATTATTAGGAACAGCTCTACCATGCAGAACCACCATCGGACTCTCCTGCCAGCCTAGTGGTTTAAAGAGTCTTCACTTCTTCTCAGGGCTTGTCTAGACAGGGAAATAGCCTGCAATAGCATCCCATGTGGACATTCATATCCTACACGAGGAGTGCCTTAGTGTAGTGGTGAATTATGATAAGCTGCTAAAAAGCACATTCAGTGCAAAATAAGAGCATCCACACGGGGAGTTAGTGTGGAATAGCTACTGCGCTTTAAATTCACACTTTAGTTTATTTTGCAATAGCATCTCCATGTAGACAAGCTCTTAGCAACGTTATTTATTATTATAAAATTATATTATATTATATATTATATTATAGTAGTGTGCTATACATCAGCCACTCAGCTGGCATGGGCAGACCACACCAGGTGGCAGCATAGAACCCTCCTGTGAAGCAGATAAGGGACCATGCTGCTGCCCCTGGCCTCACATGAATCCCATGTAGTTACCAAAGAACAACATAACAGTGACTTGGGACTTCTTTTCACTTCCTTTCAGTGCTGACAGACTAATTTAAAGATGCTTCTGCTTTAAGTCTACCAGACCTGGCTACAAAGATAACATCTTATGCTTGGGTCAATTAATAATAATACGTAGGGCAAACTCATGCCTCTAGGAGCATGTGGTGTGATGGGGAAAAATAGTGAATGGGCAGAAGGCCTAGGAGACATTCTGCCTGGGCAGGTCAGGACAGTTTAGGGAGCTGGGAAAGCAATGTACTCTTCATTGTTACTCCAAAAAAGTAGTAGTATAGACCTGCTGCCATCATCTAATGCTGATTATAGCCCCTGGGGTATACAAAGGTCTGAATTGGTCCCATACTGGCTGCTTCGGGATTACTGAGAGTTGCCAGGGGATTATCAATACACTCCCTGACTAAGCCCTGGTCTACACTAGGACTTTAGGTCGAATTTAGCAGGGTTAAATCGATGTAAACCTGCACCCGTCCACACAATGAAGCCCTTTATTTCGACTTAAAGGGCTCTTAAAATCGATTTCCTTACTCCACCCCTGACAAGTGGATTAGCGCTTAAATCGACGTTGCCGGCTCGAATTTGGGGTACTGTGGACACAATTCGATGGTATTGGCCTCCGGGAGTTATCCCAGAGTGCTCCATTGTGACCGCTCTGGACAGCACTCTCAACTCAGATGCACTGGCCAGGTAGACAGGAAAAGAACCACGAACTTTTGAATCTCATTTCCTGTTTGGCCAGCATGGCAAGCTGCAGGTGACCATGCAGAGCTCATCAGCACAGGTGACCATGATGGAGTCCCAGAATCGCAAAAGAGCTCCAGCATGGACCGAACGGGAGGTACGGGATCTGATCGCTGTTTGGGGAGAGGAATCCGTGCTATCAGAACTCCGTTCCAGTTTTCGAAATGCCAAAACCTTTGTGAAAATCTCCCAGGGCATGAAGGACAGAGGCCATAACAGGGACCCGAAGCAGTGCCGCGTGAAACTGAAGGAGCTGAGGCAAGCCTACCAGAAAACCAGAGAGGCGAACAGCCGCTCTGGGTCAGAGCCCCAAACATGCCGCTTCTATGATGAGCTGCATGCCATTTTAGGGGGTTCAGCCACCACTACCCCAGCCGTGTTGTTTGACTCCTTCAATGGAGATGGAGGCAATATGGAAGCAGGTTTTGGGGACGAAGAAGATGATGATGAGAAGGAGGATGTAGATAGCTCACAGCAAGCAAGCGGAGAAACCGGTTTTCCCGACAGCCAGGAACTGTTTCTCACCCTAGACCTGGAGCCAGTACCCCCCGAACCCACCCAAGGCTGCCTCCTGGACCCAGCAGGTGGAGAAGGGACCTTTGGTGAGTGTACCTTTTAAAATACTATACATGGTTTAAAAGCAAGCATGTGAAAGGATTACTTTGCCCTGGCATTTGCGGTTCTCCTAGATGTAGTCCTAAAGCCTTTGCAAAAGGTTTCTGGGGAGGGCAGCCTTATTGCGTCCTTCATGGTAGGACACTTTACCACTCCAGGCCAGTAACACGTACTCGGCAATCATTGTAGAACAAAGCATTGCAGTGTATGTTTGCTGGCATTCAAACAACATCCGTTCTTTATCTCTCTGTGTTATCCTCAGGAGAGTGAGATATAATTCATGGTCACCTGGTTGAAATAGAGTGCTTTTCTTCAGGGGACACTCAGAGGAGCCCATTCCTGCTGGGCTGTTTGCCTGTGGCTAAACAGAAATGTTCCCCGCTGTTAGCCACAGGGAGGGGGGAAGGTTGAGGGGGTAGTCACGCGGTGGGAGGAGGCAAAATGCGACCTTGTAACGAAAGCACATGTGCTATGTATATAATGTTAACAGCAAGGTTTACCCTGAAAGAGTGTAGCGACTGTTTTATAAAATGTGTCTTTTTAAATACCGCTGTCCCTTTTTTTTTCCTCCACCAGCTGCATGTGTTTCAATGATCATAGGATCTTCTCCTTCCCAGAGGCTAGTGAAGCTTAGAAAGAAAAAAAAACGCACTCGCGATGAAATGTTCTCCGAGCTCATGCTGTCCTCCCACACTGACAGAGCACAGACGAATGCGTGGAGGCAAATAATGTCAGAGTGCAGGAAAGCACAAAATGACCGAGAGGAGAGGTGGCGGGCTGAAGAGAGTAAGTGGCGGGCTGAAGAGAGTAAGTGGAGGGCTGAAGAGAGGGCTGAAGCTCAAATGTGGCGGCAGCGTGATGAGAGGAGGCAGGATTCAATGCTGAGGCTGCTGCAGGACCAAACCAGTATGCTCCAGTGTATGGTTGAGCTGCAGCAAAGGCAGCTGAAGCACAGACTGCCACTGCAGCCCCTCTGTAACCAACCGCCCTCCTCCCCAAGTTCCATAGCCTCCACACCCAGACGCCCAAGAACGCGGTGGGGGGGCCTCCGGCCAACCAGCCACTCCACCACAGAGGATTGCCCAAAAAAAAGAAGGCTGTCATTCAATAAATTTTAAAGTTGTAAACTTTTAAAGTGCTGTGCTTAAAGTGCTGTGTGGCATTTTCCTTCCCTCCTCTACCACCCCTCCTGGGCTACCTTGGTAGTCATCCCCCTATTTGTGTGATGAATGAATAAAGAATGCATGAATGTGAAGCAACAATGACTTTATTGGCTCTGCAAGCGGTGATTGAAGGGAGGAGGGGCGGGTGGTTAGCTTACAGGGAAGTAGAGTGAACCAAGGGGCGGGGGGGTTCATCAAGGAGAAACAAACAGAACTTTCACACCATAGCCTGGCCAGTCATGAAACTGGTTTTCAAAGCTTCTCTGATGCGTACCGCGCCCTCCTGTGCTCTTCTAACCGCCCTGGTGTCTGGCTGTGCGTAACCAGCAGCTAGGCGATTTGCCTCAACCTCCCACCCCGCCATAAACGTCTCCCCCTTACTCTCACAGATATTGTGGAGCACACAGCAAGCAGTAATAACAGTGGGAATATTGGTTTCGCTGAGGTCTAAGCGAGTCAGTAAACTGCGCCAGCGCGCCTTTAAATGTCCAAATGCACATTCTACCACCATTCTGCACTTGCTCAGCCTGTAGTTGAACAGCTCCTGACTACTGTCCAGGCTGCCTGTGTACGGCTTCATGAGCCATGGCATTAAGGGGTAGGCTGGGTCCCCAAGGATACATATAGGCATTTCAACATCCCCAACAGTTATTTTCTGGTCTGGGAATAAAGTCCCTTCCTGCAGCTTTTGAAACAGACCAGAGTTCCTGAAGATGCGAGCATCATGCACCTTTCCCGGCCATCCCACGTTGATGTTGGTGAAACGTCCCTTGTGATCCACCAGAGCTTGCAGCACTATCGAAAAGTACCCCTTGCGGTTTATGTACTCGGCGGCTTGGTGCTCCGGTGCCAAGATAGGGATATGGGTTCCGTCTATAGCCCCACCACAGTTAGGGAATCCCATTGCAGCAAAGCCATCCACTATGACCTGCACATTTCCCAGGGTCACTACCCTTGATATCAGCAGATCTTTGATTGCGTGGGCTACTTGCATCACAGCAGCCCCCACAGTAGATTTGCCCACTCCAAATTGATTCCCAACTGACCGGTAGCTGTCTGGCGTTGCAAGCTTCCACAGGGCTATCGCCACTCGCTTCTCAACTGTGAGGGCTGCTCTCATCTTGGTATTCATGCGCCTCAGGGCAGGGGAAAGCAAGTCACAAAGTTCCATGAAAGTGCCCTTACGCATGCGAAAGTTTCGCAGCCACTGGGAATCGTCCCAGACCTGCAACACTATGCGGTCCCACCAGTCTGTGCTTGTTTCCCGAGCCCAGAATCGGCGTTCCACAGCATGAACCTGCCCCATTAGCACCATGATGCATGCATTGTCAGGGCCCATGCTTTCAGAGAAATCTGTGTCCATGTCCTGATCACTCACGTGACCGCGCTGACGTCGCCTCCTCGCCCGGTATCGCTTTGCCAGGTTCTGGTGCTGCATATACTGCTGGATAATGCGTGTGGTGTTTAATGTGCTCCTAATTGCCAAAGTGAGCTGAGCGGCCTCCATGCTTGCCTTGGTATGGCGTCCGCACAGAAAAAAGGCGCGGAACGATTGTCTGCCGTTGCTCTGACGGAGGGAGGGGCGACTGACGACACGGCTTACAGGGTTGGCTTCAGGGAGCTAAAATCAACAAAGGGGGTGCCTGTACATCAAGGAGTATTTCAGGCAGGACTTCACGGAGGGTTCCAATAAGAAATGGTGCACCTAAGTTATTGTTCTTATTGGAACAAGGAGGTTAGCCTGGCCTCTGACTGATACATGCCTAGATTTACCTCGCTGCACCTTCTCTGAGTGACTGCAGTGTGACCTAGAGGAATGAGTCCCCTAGACAGGGGAGGAGGCAAATGAGTACAAAACAAATCTGGTCTATTTCTTGTTTTGACCCACTCCATCTATCTTTTACATCTTTGGCTGGCAGCAGACGGTGCAGAAGGACTGCATGCCATCCACATCTCATGGCTGCTCGGCAGAAGATGGTACAGTACGACTGCTAGCAATCCTCATCTCTTGCCTGCCTGGCAGAAGATGGTACAGTACGACTGCTAGCAGTCCGTATCGCCTGCCCGCTCACCATAAGACGGTTTAATAGGACTGACTGCAGGACTAAAGAGAATGACCTGGTCAAGTCACTCCAAATTTAGTCCCTGGCCCATGTCTGCCCAGGCGCTCCCAGCCGACGTGGCCAGGAGCACCTCGGACACGACGAGGACGACTACCAATCGTATTGCACCGTCTGCTGCCAGAAGGCAATGGGTTGCTGCTACTGTGCAGCAAAGCCGTACCGTGTCTGCCAGCACCCAGGAGACATAGGGTGACGGTTACCTGAGCGGGCTCCATGCTTGCCGTGGTATGGCGTCTGCACAGGTAACTCAGGAAAAAAGGCACGAAATGATTGTCTGCCCTTGCTTTCACGGAGGGAGGGAGGGAACGGGGGCCTGACGATACGTACCCAGAACCACCCACGACAATGTTTTAGCCCCATCAGAGTGCTCCATTGTGACTGCTCTGGACAGCACTCTCAGATGCCCGATTGTTTGCCGTTGCTCTGACGCTGGGAGGGGCGCTTACAGGGTTGGCTTCAGGGAGCTAACATCAACAAAGGGGGTGGCTTTACATCTAGGAGTATTTCAGGCAGGACTTCACGGAGGGTTCCAATAAGAAATGGTGCACCTAAGTTATTGTCCTTATTGGAACAAGAAGGTTAGCCTGGCCTCTGATTGATACATGGCTAGATTTACCTCGCTGCACCTTCTCTGTGAGTGACTGCAGTATGATCTAGAAGAATGAGTCCCCTAGACAGGGGAGGGGGGAAGCAAATGAGTACAGAACAAATCTGGTCTATTTCTTGTTTTGATCCACTCCATCTATCTTTTACATCTTTGGCTGGCAGCAGACGGTGCAGAAGGACTGCATGCCATCCACATCTCATGGCTGCTCAGCAGAAGATGGTACAGTACAACTGCTAGCAGTCCGTATCGCCTGCCCGCTCACCATAAGGCGGTTCAATAGGACTGACTGCAGGCAGGACTAAAGAGAATGACCTGGTCAAGTCACTCCAAATTTAGTCCCTGCACCCATGTCTGCCCAGGCGCTCCCAGCCGACATGGCCAGGAGCACCTCGGACATGACGATGATGGCTACCAGTCGTACTGTACCGTCTGCTGCCACAAGGCAAGGGGTTGCTGCTACTGTGTAGCAATGCCGTACCGCGTCTGCCAGCACCCAGGAGACATAGGGTGACGGTTACCTGAGCAGGCTCCATGCTTGCAGTGGTATGGCGTCTGCACAGGTAACTCAGGAAAAAAGGCGCGAAATGATTGTCTGCCCTTGCTTTCACGGAGGGAGGGAGGGAACGGGGGCCTGACGATATGTACCCAGAACCACCCGCGACAATGTTTTAGCCCCATCAGGCATTGGGATCTCAACCCAGAATTCCAATGGGCAGCAGAGACTGCGGGAACTGTGGGATAGCTACCCACAGTGCAACGCTCCGGAAGTCGACTCTAGCCTCGGTACTGTGGAAGCGCTCCGCCGAGTTAATGCACTTAATGCACTTAGAGCATTTTCTGTGGGGACACACACACTCGAATATATAAAACCGATTTCTAAAAAACCGACTTCTATAAATTCGACCTTATTCCATAGTGTAGACATACCCCAAGACTTAAGGGAGCACTAGGCCTGTTTCCTGCTTTGCTCCTGCTTGCCTCTCATAGGATATTCTCACACGACAGGATAGGATTTTGGCATTTAGGGCCTGATATAAAGCCCACTGAGGTCAATGGAAAGACTCTCACTCCCTTCAACAGGCTTTGGATCAGTGAATATTGCACTTCAAAGCCAATGCAAGCTGTTGTCCACTTAGCAAAATGCCAGTCATAGAACTGTGCAAAAATTCATGGGATGAACCAAAAACCAAAACATTTAATTTTGGGTTGATTCAAAATGAATTGTTTTTGCTGAAAACAAATAGTTGGGGTGCGGAGAGGGACAAAACACATTTTGTTCAACCCGCAATAAAATGTTCTGTTTAGTTTTTGAGTTTTTAACCTTTTTAAAAAACAAAGTTGAGGTAAAATTCAAACAACATTTTGAATAAAATAAATCAACAGGTTCCTTTCAAAAATGTCAAAATGAAGTTTTGATTTTTTTAAATTTGAGGTTTTTTGTTTGTTCTTTTTTTGACTAAAACAATTCAGCAAATTTTACACAAATTCATGCAATGTTTCAGTTGACATGAATCTGCATTTTTCAATGAAAAAACTTGTGGATGAAAAATGTGACCCAGTTTTTTAGGTCACTCTTCACACCCCACTGGTTTGTCTTTTCTGTCTTGCATATTTTTACAGTAGGGGACATGTGATACTGAAAGTTGATTTTCTGTGAGCACTTTGCTGGTCTCCAAAATGCAAAGTGATCGTCCAGGGAGCTTTGGTCTAGCAATACAGAAAGAGATCCCTAACCATGAAGAGCAAATATTAGACATATTGAAAATTGGAAGATCTTCATGGCAGGGATGGTGTCTTGCTATATGTTCTGTAAGGTACCTAGCACAACTTTGGACCTGTGAATAACAAGGCAGGGGTCAGGAAGACTGTCTCACTGCAGTTAAATCTTTTCATATAATTTCTATGGGTCCCCCTCTCTTGTTCCAGAGTTGCACGTTTGCTGAGGTAATTTGCAAGCTTTGCCAATGACTCCATCATCTTACTGAGTCTTCAGTTCTTTTCCTTTGGAGTTTTCACAGCAAAGCTTATTACTGCTGCTGTCCTGCCAATTAATTTCTCATATATTTCCTTTCAAATCTGAATTGAATTACTGAGCATATGAAATGAGTATGGCTTTAAAAAAAAAAAGGCAGATGTAAAAGCTGACACAGAGCAGATCACTCTCGCTGCTGCTGCAAAGCCAATACATGTATTGTTAAAATGTCAGGTAAATGTAGAAACCAAAGACAGATCCTGGAAACTGCTCATAGGCCATTTACTTCTGGGTTTTTAAAATATCCCACCCTGTTGACACCAACATCTTCCCTGGGCTTGTCCATTATGGTGTGGATACAGCAGCTCCAGAGAAGGCATCAAGAGTGAACTCATTTACTCTTCAAAAGTGCTGAGTAATGCACAGACCACCAGCCCAGCAAAAGCAGCTGAAAAGCCCATGGTAACTGAAGGCCTGGCCATGAATAACATCGCCTACCATCTCCTGCTGGCTAGAAGACTCCTTCCCATCCTCAAGAAAAATGCTGACCCTCGATCATACACACCTTTGTCACCTCCTATCAGTGCTACATCACTGCCATATACATGGGCATGAAGCCATCAACACTTGGGAAACTCCAACTAGCGCAGAATACAGCAACACATTATCGCAAGGTTATCCTAAACCTGTCCTCTGCACTGTACACTGGCTTCCCAGAGAAGAGAGTCAAATTCAAGGTCTCATTCCTTATCTTCAAGATGCTCAATGGCCTGGACCTATGCCAATTACAGCTTTGCTTCTCAGGGACAATGGAGCTGTTCAGCATAAAGGTAAAGCATATCTGTGCAAAAAGAAAAGGAGTAGTTGTGGCACCTTAGAGACTAACCAATTTATTTGAGCATAAGCTTTCGTGAGCTACAGCTCACTTCATCGGATGCACTTCATCGGATGCACGAAAGCTTATGCTCAAATAAATTGGTTAGTCTCTAAGGTGCCGCAAGTACTCCTTTTCTTTTTGCGAATACAGACTAACACGGCTGTTACTCTGAAACATATCTGTGCAGGAGACTGTGCTTCCTGAGGGGGCTGGTCCAAGACCATGGAACTCACTCACAGAGGATCTAAGACCCTCACCACCTTTTGTTCCAAGTGCAAGGCACATCTCTTGGAACTGGCTTTCAATAATAAATACACAACATCATGTACATATAATGTATTAAAAACTAAATCCAAAAAGCTCCCATCAAAACAAAACAGTATCCTGCTCTGCTCTATAGGGACAGAATGAACCAAACTTGACAGATGATACTCACATTAATTAATTCCCTATTGGAAAGGACTCAGATACCACAGTGATGAAGATGATACTTCCCCATCTGTCTGTATGCAGCTGTTGTCTCTTGTCTTATACCTAGATTGTAAGCCCCTTGGGGCAGGGAATGTCTTTTTGGCCTGTATTTGTAGCACAATGGGATCTTGGTCTATAGCTAGCGGCCCTAGCCACTACAGCAGGGGTGAGTAAACTACGGCCCGGGGGCTGCATCCGGCCCTCCAGACGTTTTAATCCGGCCCTTGAGCTCCTGCCGGGGAGCGGGGTCTGTGGCGTGCCCCATTCCATGTGGCTCCCAGAAGCAGCAGCAGCATGTCCCCCATCCTGCTCCGCACGCTGACCCCACCTCAAGCACCACCCCCGCAGCTCCCATTGGTCAGGAACCACGGCCAATGTGAGCTGAAGGGGTGGTGCCTGTGGACACGGAGCTGCTTGAGGTAAGCGCCCCCTAGCCCCAACCCCCTGTACCACCCCGATCCCCCTCCCACCCTCCAAACCCCTCGGTCCCAGCCTGGAGGGCCCTCCTGCCCCCCAACCCCTCATCTTCAGCCCCAGCCCAGAGCCCACACCCCCAGCAGGAGCCCTCAGCCCAACCCCCTGCCCCAGCCCAGAGCCACCTCCTGCATCCTGAACTCATTTCTGGCCCACCCCCAGCCAGAGCCCTCATAGCCTCATGCACCCTAACACCCAATTTAATGAGCATTCATGGCCCACCATACAATTTCCATACCCAGATGTGGCCCTTGGGCCAAAAAGTTTGCCCACCCCTGCTTTAACTGGAGAGATGGGAATACTGAATCTTTAACACAAGTGCTTTTCTTCCATCAGTTCGTCAGGCATCTGAGTTAATTATTAGCAAAAAACAAAGAGCCCTATGGTATCTGGACTGAAATCCACAGAAAAACTAACATTGGCTTGAATGGGAGTTGGATCGAGTCCTACTAGCTCTCCAGTCAGTCATAGTCTGTTTCAGGAAAACCAAGATAGACTTCAATTCTAGTGCAGCCTTCTTCTTCCATTACAAAGAAGGGGATAAGGGGGACAACCCTCTTTTTCCTATTTTTAGCTCACTTTCAAGTCCCACTCTCTGCCTTCTGGGTGAGCCACTTTTAGCTGTTTGATGAGGATTTTCTCTTTCCAAGCAAGGGAGGGCAGGGAGGATAGTCACATGAAAGACTTCTAATATTTGCTGGAAGAGAGTCCATTTTCCTTGGACTCAGAGGCGGATTATGGATTTGTAGGGCCAGAACAAGTGGGGGCCCCTCCCTACCCCTTCTGCCTGCAGTCCCCTTTCCCCCGGTGCTCCTGCCAAGAAATAGGGTCGGGGCACGGGAGCGCCAATTTTTCCAGTGCCCCCCCCCCCCCATGGACCTATTGTCCCACTGGCTAATCCACCACTGCTTGGATTCATTGGTTTTACTCCATCCATCCAGCCTCTCCTCTAAAAGACACCTGAAGATGGTGCAGTTCAGTTGTTCTTCCTAATCATTCTGCAAGCCCATCTGCTAAAACCGATAGCAGCACTGAGGTATCTTTAGCCTCATCTGGGCTCAATTCCCTCAGAGAGTTAAGCCTTGCAAAAATTCTTCCTTTCCAGCTTTAGTTTTGTCTCCTTTCCCCTCAACCTATTGCTCAGTCCTTCTGGGAGGCAAAAGGAAGCAATTGTTTATTAACAGACGTTCCAAATGCAAGAGAGACCAGGAAAACGAACCAGCAGACATGTGAAACATTAGCTGAATTATCCATTGCTTTCCTACCAAAGATATTTAAAAAAAAAAAAACAAAAAAAAACCACACCACCAAAGGGAAAGTCTCTGTATTTTAATGTTGTATAAAGACTAAGAGATACACAGTCACATGTTATTCCCCAGCTGTATTTGACATCTGCTATGTTTGAAAATTATCAGTGGGTAGGTCCAGGGAGCTTTGTGTACATGCACACACGCGTGTGCACACATATACAGTGATTTCATATTAGTTTATTGCTTTTATCAGATAATCTTTTAGGTTTAGATCAAAGGTATTTAGGTGCCTAACTCCCATTGACTTCAGTGAATTTAAATACCTCTGAGGATCTGGGCTGTAGGTACACCTGACTTATGTGATATATTTGAATTAGTATTTATATAAGCTTCTCTTATTTATTTTTCTTGGCTAACCACAGTACGGTTTTTGCTGTTAACAACAGCAACGCCTCCCCTTTCCCATCCGGAAAGTACCTTAATTAGTCAAGAAAATAAAAGCTTTTCTCTTACCCACTTAGGTCCCAATTTTATAAGGTCTTGTGAGAGCTTCCCTGGAGGTTGAGAGGATGCCACATTGCACAGGACCCCGCAGGCTTTGGCCCTCATTGGAGCTCTATCTAGCAGGAAGACAGCAAAAGGTGCTGGATGCTGAAAACCCCCACCAGATACAAAGTGAGAGAGAGGAAGTTTAAAAATAGCCCAGTTTTTCCTGTAAGGCTGCATTTTCCTTTTTTTATTTTGAGCATAATGTGGTGTGTAATCTCTATGACAGGGAACAGGAGAGGGAGAGACTTGGACATAGGCAGAGACATTTTAAAAGCCCTCAGAGTAAATAGAGGGAAAGAGGGCATTTTGAAAGAGAAATGAAGCAGGAAGTAAGAGTCTCCCCAAAGAACTCCTAAAATTTCAGCTGTAAAAGGAAAAGAGCAACTCAAAGTAGCAGCAGAACATATTTCTCCTACTACGTAGCGCACTCCCCTCATCTCTGCCCTGCGTCAGTGCCAATAATCTCCCTGGGCTGGGCTGGTGCTGAGCACCAAAGAGACAAGGGCTCTGGTAGATAAGTGAAGCAGCACCATTAGTGTATATTAGTCAGAATTTAGTTAGTTGCTTTTGTTACTTTAACATACTGCACGTCACAGACACTAGAAGGGGGGGGAGGGGTTGGAGAGAGGGAAGAGAAAGCTCTCCCTATTGCCTTAGGCTGCCTTTCAATCATTTCACATGGCCGTGTTGCTCTACCCGACTCACTTCAATGAACAGCTCTGGTTTCTGTGACCCTCTTGAATGGTGGTCTCCAAGCTTTTGGATACAGGCAATATTTCTAGGTTTATTAAGGGCTATGCAGAGGCATGTGAAATCGTGACTGGAAGGAACTTTAGGAAAAGAACCACAGAGGAGGTTCTTTAAAAAAAAGGGCAGAGGAGGAGGAGAAATGGGATAAGACAATAAGCAATCAACTGCATTGTAAGCAGAGACAGGAGTGTGATTAAAGGTGAAAGTGTAACAGCAGTAATGTTCATGGCAAGGAGGAAGGAGAACAGCAGGGGCAGAACACATTGTTAATCCAACCATTTAAAGCCAGGATCTGGAACCAGCCAAAACAAAAGCACTTTATTTTCAGTTATTTACAGCTCACCCAGGTACCAGCTATCAACTGGTTCCATGGGATGATTTGCTAGACAGGATTACGTGCAATGGATACTATTTTAAATTGTTGACTATGTTTTTAAATATATACAAAAGTTTGTGGGGAAGGGTCCAAAAATCTGCTGATATTTATAACAGTAATATAAAATACTTTGAGAGATCATCAGAACACTTTGCAACTCATGAATGCATCTTTACAACCTCCTTCAGAGGTAGATAATTATCCCCCTATCACAGATGGGGAACAGGAGGCCTGGAGAGGTTAAGTGAGTTGCCTGAGGAGGGGCAGCAAATAAGTTACAGAGCCAAGTATAGCATTCAGAACTTCCAACTCCTAGGTCTGTGTTTAGTAGGTGGGAAAAGTGACTTCCATATGGTTTGTCATTGTAGGCTAGATTCAAAATATACAGCCTGAGGTAGCAGAATGCACTATCACAGGAGTGGACCAAAGAACAATTTGTGACAGTCACCAATTCATCCACATTTCCTGCTTGGCCTGGGAGAGGAATAAGTTATTTCACCTCTATCAGTGGACCACTGTGTGTCTAGCCAGCTACTCTGCCCAGCGTGTAGAGAGGGCAGAGCCAGGGCTCCTCCCATTCCCCACCCATTTACTCATAACAGGAAGAATAACTATGGTATTTAATCCCTGTTCTCTTCACCCCAGCCAGAGTCACAATCTAAGCAGGAACCTTGCTTCTCTTTCTTCCCATGTCCAGCCAAGTAAGTGCTGTAATAAACTAGCCTTCTGAGAGGTCAGGCTTCTGTTTTCAGTTATGTTGCTCAGATCATCCCACACCCTGTACCTTACCCTCATCAGCTGTTGCTTCACATGTCATAGCTAGTGGCTTTATTCTTGCTTCCATAACATCTGCTGTCTGTTGTATGACGTGAAATATGCCCCCACCCCACATCTCACCTCTCTCTACCACAACCAAAAAAGGGAAAAAAAAATTATATTTAAATGCTTTGAAGTTTTTCAGAACAAAAACTTAACCCTGTGGATTGTAATGGGAGAAAAAAAAATCACATAATTCTATATGAGGCATCATAAATCTAGGATCTAGGGCATTTTCTTATACACTCATGAGAAATAGTACTTTAAAGACTTGAAAACAAAGAACCCAGTGACACCATGTTATTAAAAAAAAACCATGGAATAAGACTCACTAACTTGGAAACCAACCTAAGCATCCAATGCATGATAAAGACGGATTCAAAATCTGCTAAGAGCTATAAAGCTTGCTAAGATTTGGCATTAGAGCAGGATCAGTTCAAAGTCTCCCATAAACTCTGTTGGACTCCAATCTCATATGATGAAACTTGGGTTTAAGAGACCATAACAAAATGTTGGAATTGTCTGAAGTGACTATAAACACATATTTGGAGAGTGTAAAGAGTTTAACGTGTTCTAGAGAAAAAAAGAGCATGAGAAATGGAAAAATAGTTGGAGTGGGGAAAACTTTAGGACCATATGTTTGCATTCTGTCTAAATTCCTTTCAAGAATTGTGTCTAAATCCTCATTAAATCTCTAACTGCTGAATGATTTCTAATACAATAATATTAAGGCAGGGAAAGGATAAGAATAACATAGTCATAAATTAATTTGGCAGATCCTGCAGGCATTGCTTCCTCTAAACAAGAAATGTATGGAATTAAGGCCCAAATAGTATTAAATTCCATCCATCTCCAACCCCTTTTTATAAACTTTGCAGGAAAGTTGATTTAAAGCTAGGGTTTCACTATGCTGAGCTTAAATAAGAAAAATAATTTTCATCCAGATTATTACTGGTTGAAAAAAAAAAAAAAAAGGATGGTGAGAGTTGTGTGTTTAGACACAGTTTGGGCCGAGTCCAAAATCCAGGCTTGAAGTTTGCAAACAACCTATATTTTTATGAAGGGCTGAACCAAAACCCCTGACCTAAAACACCCATGAATTTTTGAAGCGCTCAAAATCTGTCTCTTGGATCTCTTTCTCTCTCTCAAACTTTAGGTTTATACCCTATACAAAACATATCTATAATCTATATCCCACACATCATATGTATTGAACTGATATTCATGTCACACACTACATTTATTGTACTCCTTTGGCCGCCTCGCTTGTGATCTAAGCCTGCTTCCACTGAAGTCAATAGCAGAACTCCCACTGACTTCAGTGGTGAAGGATCAGGCCTTTGCACTAATTCACCTCCTAGCACTTATTCTTTGGAAGTCTCTGAGCAGCTTCAGTCAGAAACCATTTACCCCCCACCACACTATTTAAGTGTGGTGGGGGGTAAATGGATGGACAATATTATAGTATAGGATGGACCATATTAGTTCCTGGATTGAATATATACATATATGTGGAGCTAATAGTCATGTGATAAATTCCATTGCTATGGGATAAATAGATTTATCATGTTACCTTTTATTGCCTCATTGGATTAATGGGCTAAGGGCAATCTCCCCTGAACTGTTAAACCTTGTCAGACTGTACCTAAAGAATTTTGCAGAAATATTTTCCTAAGTGCTCTAATGATGGACTAGCAGGAGTACTAGTGGAAAGCTCAGCTTTGACAAGGCTTTGCTGACATCCAGCATTTAATTAAATCTAATTTCTCCCTGTCATAAATATAAAGGGAAGGGTAAACCCCTTTAAAATCCCTCCTGGCCAGAGGAAAAATCCTCTCACCTGTAAAGGGTTAAGAAGCTAAAGGTAACCTCACTGGCACCTGACCAAAATGACCAATGAGGAGACAAGATACTTTCAAAAGCTGGGAGGAGGGAGAAAAACAAAGGGTATGTGTCTGTCTGCCAGGGACAGAACAGAGTCTTAGAACTTTTAATAAGTAATCTAGCTAGGTATGTGTTAGATTATGATTTCTGTAAATGGCTGAGAAAAGAGCTGTGCTGAATAGAATGACTATTCTTGTCTGTGTGTCTTTTTTGTAACTTAAGGTTTTGCCTAGAGGGATTCTCTATGTTTTGAATCTAATTACCCTGTAAGGTATACCATCCTGATTTTACAGAGGTGATTCCTTTACTTCTATTAAAAGTCTTCTTGTAAGAAAACTGAATGCTTTTTCATTGTTCTGAGATCCAAGAGTTTGGGTCTGTGGTCACCTATGCAAATTGAGGATTTTTACCAAACCTTCCCCAGGAAGTGGGGTGCAAGGGTTGGGAGGATTTTGGGGGGAAGACGTGTCTGAACTACGTTTCCCAGTAAACCCAGATAAAGTTTGGTGGTGGCAGTGGAAATCCAACGGCAAAGGGTAAAATTAATTTGTACCTTGGGGAAGTTTTAACCTAAGCTGGTAGAAGTAAGCTTAGGAGGTTTTCATGCAGGTCCCCACATCTGTACCCTAGAGTTCAGAGTGGGGAAGGAACCTTGACACTCCCCATAGAAGCCAATGGGCATTTTGCAAAACCTATAACAGGAGTATGAGTGAGTCTGAAGTGCGTAGATTTTTGATACGCATCATTTTCCTCAAATCCCTGTAAAGCTGATCTTCTTGGGTCCTTTGTCTGCATGGGATATTGACCATGAAAATCTTCATAGTCAGTATCAGAAGTGTTTTGGCTATTTTACATAGTTTATAAAAAGAATACTCCAAGCATCCCAATGACAGGAAGAAAGGAAAGAAGGAATCTGGGTGGCAGAAGTAAGATGGTGTCAGAGCTACAAGAATTTGAGTCTCCTTGTGTGACTCATGTATTCTATGGATGGATAATTAATCTACTAATATAGTTAGTGCTCACGAATGTCTGGGAAGTGTGCCATAAATGACTAGATTAGGTAGCCAAAAAAGGAAAATGTGGGAAAACAGAAACAATCAGAAGCTATTGAAAAATCAAAAAAGGAATCCTACAAAAAGTGGAAACAACAAATTTCTAAGGATGAAAACAAAAGAAAAGCACAAATATCTAGGTATAAAATCAGAAAGGCTGAGGCACAAAATGAAATTACACCTAGCAAGGGACATTAAAAGGTAATAAGAACAGTTTCTATAAGTATTTAAGGAGCAAGAGAAGGATGAAGGAAAGTGTAGGTCTACTGCTTAGTAAGGAAGTAGAGCTAATAACAGACAGACCAAGAAATCTGATTTCAGAGTGGTAGCGGTGTTAGTCTGCATCAGCAAAAACAACGAGGAGTCCATGTGGCACCTTAGAGACTAACAAAATTATTTGGGCATAAGCTTTTGTGGGCTAAAACCCACTTCATCACATGCATGGAGTGAAAAATACAATAAGCAGTATATAAAAGCACATGAAAAGATGGGAGTTGCCTTACCAAGTGCGGGGGTCAGTGCTAACAAGGCCAATTCAATTAAGGTGGAAGTGGCCTATTCTCAACAGTTGACAAGAAGGGATGAATATCAAGAGAGGGAAAATTACTTTTGTAGTGTTAATGAGGCCAATACAATCAAGGTGGATGTCTGAGGTGTTTAATGTCTACTTTGCTTCATTCTTCACTAAAAAGGTTAATGGAGACCGGATACTCAACACAATTAATTATTAAAAACAAAAAGAAAGAAATGCAAGCCAGAACAGGAAAAGAATAGGTCAAAGAATATTGAGAAAAGTTAGATATATTCAAGTCAGCAGGGCCTGATTAAATTCCTCTTAGGATATGTAAGGAACTAGGCAAATCTATCTTTGAACCATTAGTCATTATCTTTGAGAACTCACAGCGGATGAGTGAGGTCCGAGAGGACTGGGGAGGCAAACATAGCATCTATCTTTCAAAAGAGAACCTGGGAAAGTATAGACCAGTGAGCCTGACTTTGATACCTAGAAAAATACTGGAACAAATGATTGAAGCACTGAGACGATAATAAAGTGGTAAGTAATAGCTAACATGGATTTGTCAAGAACAAATAATGCCAAACAAAACTTAATTTCCTCTTTTGACAGTGGATAGAAAGGAAGAAGCAGCAGTGATATATCTTGATTCTAGTAATACTTTTAACACAGTCCCACATGACAGTCTCATAATGAACTAGGGAAATAGATGAAATAACTATATGGTGGATGCACAACTGGTTGAAAAACTGTATTCAGAATAGCTATCAATGGTTTGCAACAACCACGGAGGGGGTATCTAGTGGGGTCCAACAGGGTTCTGTCCTGGGTCTGGTACTATTCAATATTTTCATTAATGACTTCCACAATGGAATGGAGCGTATGCCTATAAAATCTACAGAGGACACTGTGCTAGGAGTGGTTGCAAGCACTCTGGAGGACAGGATTAATATTCAAAAAGTGTCCTTTATAAATTGGAGAATCGGTCTGAAATCAACAAGATAGAATTCAATAAAGACAAGCACAAAGTACAACACTTTGGAATGAAAACTCAAATACATAACTACAAAATAACTGTCTAGGCAATAGTACTGCAGAAAAGGATCTTGGGGATGTACAGGTCATAAGTTGCAAATGAGTCAACAGTGTGATGCTGTTGCAAAAAAGGCTAATTATTCTGGTGTTTATGAACAGGAATGCGGTATGTAGCGACCCAGGGATTAGCTCTTGACTGGTCTGATGCCCTCTCCTTCAGTTGCTCACCCTGTGGTCTTTCTCTGGACTCAAGAGTACACCCTCTTCCTGATTTGGCGCTCCAGTCAGGTCTCTACAGTTTACCCATTCTGTGGTAATAAAGTCCCACTGAACAATCTGTGCCACTTCTTAAGTGGCTGGTAAGCACTGGAACCTTAAGTCCAGCAACTATGGTCTAAGCAATCTCAGACCCTGTCACTGTTTCCCTGGGCTCTTTCCTACCTTCCTTCCTCTGTCATCTGGCTACCACTGGAACCTCCTCCCTTCCCTGTGGCTACTTCACCCTTTCTTGGGTTCCTGCCAGAGTCTGTACTCCCAGGCAGGATTCCAGGGCTTACTTACCACTAGGACTCCTCCTCGACTCTTCTCTTTAGTCATGACTGCAGTGTTCCTTCCTGCAAACCTCTTCTTGCTCTCCCTTTCCAGGTTTTATTCCAGCTCATCCTGCCCCTGCCCAGCTGTGCTTCATCATCAGTTAGAGTTTATGGGCCCTGACTTTCTTCCAGGTGCAGCCTGTTGTGGAGTTAATTGGTCTTTCTAACTATTCAGGCCTTGTGTAAGGTAGACACCCCATCATACCACTGAAGGTAGGACAAAAAGTAACAGGCTTAATCTGCAGCAAGGGAGAGTTAAGTTAGATACTAGGAAAAACTTTCAAGGAATAAGGATAGGTAAGTCTAACAGCAGCGAGGCTAACAGATGGAGTTTGACTGGGATCTGTCTGAGAGGAGGTACGCTATGTGCTGCATTAGGGGGCCTGTGTTGGTGAGTTGCTGAGTGTCTGTTGTGGGGACATTTTGGCAGTTTGACCGTGTGCTTGATTGTTTGAAAAGTCTGAACTGGGAGTGCTTTGTTCCAGGTGGGCCTGATTGTTATAAAAAGGCAGCCAGCAGCAAACCAGCTGAGCAGCAAACAGAGGGAGTTCACCTGGGGAGAGCCCACTGAGGCTTTCATCTTGCAGGCTTCTCTGAGTAGTTACTACAACATCTGAGGAAGCTCTTAGAAGGAAGGTAATATGGATGGTGAGCATTCAGCTGTTGTGACCTGCGCAGGATGTGCCATGTTTGTCTTTCTTCCCCAGGACAGAAGCGACTTTGTCTGTACAAAGTGCAAGCTGATCTCCATATTGGAAGAGAAGGTTCAAGATCTAGAGGAAACAAGTATCAACCCTGCGTTGCATAAGAGAAAATGAAGATTTCCTGGACAGACATCAGGAAATGCTTCTGCGGGCACAACATTCTGAAGAATTGGAGCAGGCTGCGCAGCGGGGACAGAAGGACAGTGAAGAAACTTGACAGCATGTGACCTCCAGAAGAAGAAAGAGGAGCATCCATGTACCAGCAATGCAGATACAGGTGAGCAACCAGTTTCATGTTCTCTACACAGGTACTAATGCGGACACTGGACTAGATAATACATCTGAGGGAAGGGAGCAGAAGGAGACTCCACCGATTGGAAGGCATGAGATGCACTGTTCTAGGGATGGAGGGTCCACGACCACCACTCCCAATAGAAGGAGGCGGGTGGTGGTGATGGGGACTCCTTCCTAAGGGGGACTGAGTCATCTATCTGCCATCCCGACTAGGAAAACCAAGAAGTGTGCTGCTTGCCAGGAGCTACAATTCATGATGTGATGGACAGACTGTCGAGACTATTCAAGCCCTTGGATCGCTACCCCTTCCTGCTTCTCCAAGTGGGCACCAGTGGTACTGTCAAGAATGACCTTGAACGGATCACTGCAGACTATGTGACTCTGGAAAGAAGGATAAAGGCGTTTGAGGCACAAATGGTATTCTCGTCCATCCTCCCTATGGAAGGAAAAGGCCCAGGTAGAGACCATCGAATCGTGGAAGTCAATGAATGGCTACACAGGTGGTGTCAGAGAGAAGGCTTTGGATTTTTTGACCAACGGATAGGTTTCAGAGTAACAGCCGTGTTAGTCTGTATTCGCAAAAAGAAAAGGAGTACTTGTGGCACCTTAGAGACTAACCAATTTATTTGAGCATAAGCTTTCGTGAGCTACAGCTCACTTCATCGGATGCATACTGTGGAAAGTGTAGAAGATCTTTTATACACACAAAGCGTGAAAAAATACCTCCCCCCACCCCACTCTCCTGCTGGCAATAGCTTACCTAAAGTGATCACTCTCCTTACAATGTGTATGATAATCAAGGTGGGCCATTTCCAGCACAAATCCAGGGTTTAACAAGAACGTCTGAGGAGGGGGGTGGGAGGGGTTAGGAAAAAACAAGGGGAAATAGGTTACCTTGCATAATGACTTAGCCACTCCCAGTCTCTGTTCAAGCCTAAGTTAATTGTATCCAATTTGCAAATGAATTCCAATTCAACAGTTTCTCGCTGGAGTCTGGATTTGAAGTTTTTTTGTTGAAGAATTGCAACTTTCATGTCTGTAATCACGTGACCAGAGAGATTGACGTGTTCTCCAACTGGATTATGAATGTTATAATTCTTGACATCTGATTTGTGTCCATTTATTCTTTTACGTAGAGACTGTCCAGTTTGACCAATGTACATGGCAGAGGGGCATTGCTGGCATATGATGGCATATATCACATTGGTGGATGTGCAGGTGAACGAGCCTCTGATAGTGTGGCTGATGTTATTAGGCCTTGTGATGGTGTCCCCTGAATAGATATGTGGGCACAGTTGGCAACGGGCTGTGTTGCAAGGATAGGTTCTTGGGTTAGTGGTTCTGTTGTGTGGTATGTGGTTGCTGGTGAGTATTTGCTTCAGGTTGGGGGGCTGTCTGTAGGCAAGGACTGGCCTGTCTCCCAGGATTTGTGAGAGTGTTGCGTCATCCTTCAGGATAGGTTGTAGATCCTTAATTATGCGTTGGAGGGGTTTTAGTTGGGGGCTGAAGGTGACGGCTAGTGGCGTTCTGTTATTTTCTTTGTTAGGCCTATCCTGTAGTAGGTGACTTCTGGGAACTCTTCTGGCTCTATCAATCTGTTTCTTCACTTCCGCAGGTGGGTATTGTAGTTGTAAGAATGCTTGAGAGAGATCTTGTAGGTGTTTGTCTCTGTCTGAGGGGTTGGAGCAAATGCAGTTGTATCACAGAGCTTGGCTGTAGACGATGGATCGTGTGGTGTGGTCAGGGTGAAAGCTGGAGGCATGTAGGTAGGAATAGGGGTCAGTAGGTTTCCGGTATAGGGTGGTGTTTATGTGACCGTCGTTTATTAGCACTGTAGTGTCCAGGAAGTGGATCTCTTGTGTGGACTGGACCAGGCTGAGGTTGATGGTGGGATGGAAATTGTTGAAATCATGGTGGAATTCCTCAAGGGCTTCTTTTCCATGGGTCCAGATGATGAAGATGTCATCAATATAGCGCAAGTAGAGTAGGGGCATTAGAACAACGCTTCCTCAGCTCTCGTCCCCTAAGTCAGCCATAAAAATGTTGGCATACTGTGGGGCCATGCGGGTACCCATAGCAGTGCCGCTGATCTGAAGGTATACATTGTCCCCAAATGTAAAATAGTTATGGGTAAGGACAAAATCCAGCCACCAGGTTAGCCGTGACATTATCAGGGATAGTGTTCTTGACGGCTTGTAGTCCATTTTTGTGTGGAATGTTGGTGTAGAGGGCTTCTACATCCATAGTAGCCAGGATGGTGTTATCAGGAAGATCACCGATGCATTGTAGTTTCCTCAGGAAGTCAGTGATGTCTCGAAGGTAGCTGGGAGTGCTGGTAGCGTAGGGCCTGAGGAGGGAGTCTACATAGCCAATCCTGCTGTCAGGGTGCCAATGCCTGAGATGATGGGGTGCCCAGGATTTCCAGGTTTATGGATCTTGGGTAGTAGATAGAATATCCCAGGTCGGAGTTCCAGGGGTGTGTGTGTGCGGATTTGATCTTGTGCTTTTTCAGGGAGTTTCTTGAGCAAATGCTGTAGTTTCTTTTGGTAACTCTCAGTGGGATCAGAGGGTAATGGCTTGTAGAAAGTGGTGATCCCACTGAGAGTTACCAAAAGAAACTACAGCATACCACAAAACTACACCTACAAGAGCTCTATCAAGCATTCTTACAACTACAATACCCACCTGCGGAAGTGAAGAAACAGCTTGATAGAGCCAGAAGAGTTCCCAGAAGTCACCTACTACAGGATAGGCCTAACAAAGAAAATAACAGAACGCCACTAGCCGTCACCTTCAGCCCCCAACTAAAACCCCTCCAACGCATTATTAAGGATCTACAACCTATCCTGAAGGATGACCCAACACTCTCACAAATCCTGGGAGACAGGCCTTTCCTTGCCTACAGACAGCCCCCCAACCTGAAGCAAATACTCACCAGCAACCACATACCACACAACAGAACCACTAACCCAAGAACCTATCCTTGCAACACAGCTCGTTACCAACTGTGCCCACATATCTATTCAGGGGACACCATCACAGGGCCTAATAACATCAGCCACACTATCAGAGGCTCGTTCACCTGCACATCCACCAATGTGATATATGCCATCATATGCCAGCAATGCCCCTCTGCCATGTACATTGGTCAAACTGGACAGTCTCTACGTAAAAGAATAAATGGACACAAATCAGATGTCAAGAATTATAACATTCATAATCCAGTTGGAGAACACGTCAATCTCTCTGGTCACGTGATTACAGACATGAAAGTTGCAATTCTTCAACAAAAAAACTTCAAATCCAGACTCCAGCGAGAAACTGTTGAATTGGAATTCATTTGCAAATTGGATACAATTAACTTAGGCTTGAACAGAGACTGGGAGTGGCTAAGTCATTATGCAAGGTAACCTATTTCCCCTTGTTTTTTCCTAACCCCTCCCACCCCCCTCCTCAGACGTTCTTGTTAAACCCTGGATTTGTGCTGGAAATGGCCTACCTTGATTATCATACACATTGTAAGGAGAGTGATCACTTTAGATAAGCTATTGCCAGCAGGAGAGTGGGGTGGGGGGAGGTATTTTTTCACGCTTTGTGTGTATAAAAGGTCTTCTACACTTTCCACAGTATGCATCCGATGAAGTAAGCTTTCGTGAGCTACAGCTCATGCTCAAATAAATTGGTTAGTCTCTAAGGTGCCACAAGTACTCCTTTTCTTTTGACCAACGGATAGTGTTCCAAGAAGAAGGATTGCTAGGCAGAGACGGGCTCCACCTAACGAAGAGAGGGAAGAGAATCTTTGCAAGCAGGCTGGCTAACCTAGTGAGGAGGGCTTTAAACTAGGTTCACTGGGGGAAGGAGACCAAAGCCCTGAGGTAAGTGGGGAAGTGGGATACCAGAAGGAAGCACGAGCAGGAGAGCGCAAGAGGAGAGGACCCCTGCCTCATACTGAGAAAGCAGGACAATCAGCAAGTTATCTGAAGTTCCTATACATAAATGCAAGAAGCCTGAGAAACAACCAGGGAGAACTGGAAGTCCTGGCACAGTCAAGGAATTATGATTTGATTGGAACAACAGAGACTTGGTGGGATAACTCACATGACTGGAGTACTGTCATGGATGGATATAAACTGTTCAGGAAGGACAAGCAGGGCAGAAAACGTTGGGGAGTTGCATTGTATGTAAGAGAGCAGGATGACTGCTCAGAGCTCCAGTATGAAACTGCAGAAAAACCTGAGAGTCTCTGGATTAAGTTTAGAAGTGTGAGCAACAAGGGTGATGTCATGGTGGGAGTCTGCTATAGACCACCGAACCAAGGGGATGAGGTCAGGGCCGGTGCAACCACTAGGCAAACTAGGTGGCCGCCTAGGGCGCCAAGTGGTTGGGAGCAGCCAAAAGCGCGCTCCGGGGAGGTGGTGGAGTGGAGGTAAGCTGGGGCAGGGGAGCGCGGGGAGGGCCGCCTGCAACAAGTAACAGGGGGAGGGTGGCGCGCAGGGGAACCACTCCCCATCCCAGCTCACCTCTGCTCCGCCTCCTCCCCTGAGCCCGCTGCCCTGCTTTGCTTCTCTCCCTCCCAGGCTTGCGGTGCCAAACAGCTGATTGGCGCCGCAAGCCTGGGGAGGCGGGAGAAGCGGAATGGCAGCGGCATGCTCAGGGAGGAGGCGAAGCAGAGGTGAGCTGGGGTGGGGAGCTGCCGCACACCTCCCGGGGCCGACGGGGGGGGCAGGGGGAAAGAGCTGCTGCACGGCTCCCCGGGCCAATGGGGAGGGAGAGGTGGAGGGGGGCGGGCACAAGGTGGAAGTTTCGGCTAGGGCACAAAACATCCTTGCACCGGCCCTGGATGAGGTGGACGAGGCTTTCTTCAGGCAACAAACAGAAGTTACTAGATCACAGGCCCTGGTTCTCATGGGGGACTTCAATCACCCCGATATCTGCTGGGAGAGCAATACAGCGGTGCACAGACAATCCAGGAAGTTTTTGGAAAGCATAGGGAACAATTTCCTGGTGCAAGTGCTGGAGGAACCAACTGGGGCAGAGCTCTTCTTTACCTGCTGCTCACAAACAGGGAAGAATTAGTAGGGGGAGCAAAAGTAGATGGGAACCTGGGAGGCAGTGACCATGAGATGGTAGAGTTCAGGATCCTGACACAGGGAAGAAAAGAGAGCAGCAGAATACGGACCCTGGACATCAGAAAAGCAGACTTTGACTCCCTCAGGGAACTGATGAGCAGAATCCCGTGGGAGAATAACATGAGGGGGAAAAGAGTCCAGGAGAGCTGGCTGTATTTTAAAGAATCCTTATTGAGGTTACAGGAACAAACCATCCCGATGTGTAGAAAGAATAGTAAATGTGGCAGGCGACCAGCTTGGCTTAACAGTGAAATCCTTGCTGATCTTAAACACAAAAAAGAAGCTTACAAGAAGTGGAAGACTGGACAAATGACCAGGGAGGAGTATAAAAATATTGCTCAGGCATGCAGGAGTGAAGTCAGGAAGGCCCAATCACACTTGGAGTTGCAGCTAGCAAGGGATGTTAAGAGTAACAAGAAGGGTTTTCTACAGGTATGTTAGCAACATGATCAGGGAAAGTGTGGGCCCCTTACTGAATGGAGAAGGCAAACCAGTGACAGAGGATGTGGAAAAAGCTAATGTACTCAATGCTTTTTTTGCCTCTGTCTTCACGAACAAGGTCAGCTCCCAGACTACTGCACTGGGCAGCACAGTATGGGGAGGAGGTGACCAGCCCTCTGTGGAGAAAGAAGTGGTTCAGGATTATTTAGAAAAGCTGGACGAGTACAAGTCCATGGGGCCGGATGCACTGCATCCGAGGGTGCTAAAGGAGTTGGCAGATTTGATTGCAGAGCCATTGGCCATTATCTTTGAAAACTCATGGCAATCAGGGGAAGTCCCGGATGACTGGAAAAAGGCTAATGTAGTGCCCATCTTTAAAAAAGGGAAGGAGGAGGACCTAGGGAACTACAGGCGAGTCAGCCTCACCTCAGTCCCTGGAAAAATCATGGAGTAAGTAGGTCCTCAAGGAATCAATTTGGAAGCACTTAGAGGAAAGGAAAGTGATCAGGAACAGTCAGCATGGATTCACCAAGGGCAAGTCATGCTTCACTAACCTAATTGTCTTCTATGATGAGATAACTGGCTCTGTGGATGAGGGGAAAGCAGTGGACATGTTATTCCTTGACTTTAGCAAAGCTTTTGACATGGTCTCCCACAGTATTCTTCCCAGCATGTTAAAGAAGTATGGGCTGGATGAATGGACTATAAGGTGAATAGAAAGCTAGATCATTGGGCTCAATGGGTAGTGATCAATGGCTCCATGTCTAGCTGGCAGCCGGTATCAAGCGGAGTGCCCCAAGCGTTGGTCCTGGGGTCGGTTTTGTTCAATATGTTCATTAATGATCTGGAGGATGGTGTGGACTGCACCCTCAGCAAGTTTGCAGAGGACACTAAACTGGGAGGAGTGGTAGATACGCTGGAGGGTAGGAATAGGATACAGAGGGACCTAGACAAATTAGAGGATTGGACCAAAAGTTATCTGATGAGGTTCAACAAGGACAAGTGCAGAGTCCTGCACTTAGGACAGAAGAATCCCATGCACTGGTACAGACTAGGGCCCGAGTGGCTAGGCAGGCAGTCCTACAGAAAAGGACCTAGGGGTTACAGTGGACAAGAAGCTGGATATGAGTCAACAGTGTGCCCTTGTTGCCAAGAAGGCTAACGGCATTTTGGGCTGTATAAGTAGGAGTATTGCCAGCAGATCGAGTGATGTGATCATTCCCCGCTATTCAGCATTGGTGAGGCCTTATCTGGAGTACTGTGTCTAGTTTTGGGCCCCACACTACAAGGATGGTGGAAAAATTGGAAAGAGTCCAGCAGAGGGCAACAAAAATGATTAGGGGGAGGGAGCATATGACTTATGAGGAGAGGCTGAGGGAACTGGGATTATTTAGTCTGCGGAAGAGCAGAATGAGGAGGGATTTGATAGCTGCTTTCAACTACCTGAAAGGGGGTTCTAAAGAGGATGGATCTAGACTGTTCTCAGTGGTAGCAGGTGACAGAACAAGGAGTAATAGTCTCAAGATGCAGTGGGGGAGGTTTAGGTTGGATATTAGGAAAAACTTTTTCACTAGGAGGGTGGTGAAGCACTGGAATAGGTTACCTAGGGAGGTGGTGGAATCTCCTTCCTTTTAAGGTCAGGCTTGACAAAGCCCTGGCTGGGATGATTTAGTTGGGGACTGGTCCTGCTTTGAACAGGGGGTTGGACTAGATGACCTCCTGAGGTCCCTTCCAACCCTGATATTCTATGAAGTCCTGGAATAGGTTAGCAAGGGAGGTTGTGAAATCCCCATCAGTGGAGGATTTTAAGAACACCTGGACAAACACCTGTCAGGGATGGTTTAGGTATAGTTGGTCCTGCCTTAGCATGGGGCACTGGACTAGATCTCTGAAGGTCCCTTCCAGCCCTATATTTCTGATTGCATGATTCTAGAATTGTAAATATGGATTGTTTTCCTTAAAGCGAAAAATCTTCCTTGGATTGGTGGACTTTGATTAAAGTAGAGTTTGCTGTTTGTTTACTTAAAACATGATCTTTGAAGGAAAAGAAAATCACTCTTGTGCCACATAGCAGTTGCTTACCTCATTGGCTGCTGCCTCAGAGTTTTCTTTGTTCTCCAGCAAAATCAGAACTTCGCCCTTTCCAGGGTAATAAAGGTCCAAAAGAAATTAAAATTCTGACCAAAGCAGCGTTTCATCAAGTCCCTCACTCCCTGGGCCATAGCCGTGTCTCCAGGGTCTGTTCAAAGTTTCACCCCTGGTGACAGGTTCACCCTTCTTGATGCAGGGCAAAAATTACAAAAATCAGCAGGCAGCTCCTCAGAGTGGTATAGGTTATGGTTCTCCCATAGCTATCTCCTACACTGTGGCCCTCCTCTGGGTAACTCCAGGACACTGACCCCTTATCACCTTCCTAAATTTCCTTCCTGGCCCCTTTTACAGGCTTCATAGTAAATCCTTTTGCCCTTGGAGTTTCAGAGCTCTTGCTTTTACCCAGTCTCTCTCCCCAGTAAAGAAACCCAGCCTATTCCCTCTCATCTACTTTACTCTGTCCTGGTCCTCTGAGCAGAAAGAACCACAAGTCCTGCTCTTTCCCCTGGTCTCCCTCACAATGAAGAAAAGGACTAGCCTTTATAAAGCTTCCCTTCCCAGCAGGCCTACCTATCATTCCTCTTACTCCCATTCTTCCCTCTGGACTACAATCCCCAGAATCCCTCTATTTTGGGTAAAAAACAGGAACAGGGAAGAGGGGGATCTAAGCTTTGACTTTACTGACATTTCTGCAGTAAACCCAAACCAGAATTAGTGAACATTTCAGTTAGTCATTTGGCTTGAATTTGGGGTAATGTGTAGATTGGCTACAATATTTTTTAATCTAACAAGTGATTAAACTTGATTTGTTTTGTTCAGATGCTGTAACAGCACCTCCAGGACTGCATGATGCTGTGGTTTCTCTTTCCACTCATCTCTTGCTGTGACTGAGAGCACTGAAGAGTCTGACAAAATCCTTCTTCTCAAATTACAAATGAGTCCTTCATGGGAAACTTAAAAGAAAGCAGAGCCAGCTAACACAGTCTACTTACTTCTACTAAAACTGAAGAATTTACATAGCATCTTTAATGCAAGAATCCCTAAGGCCATGTCTACACTACAAAAGTACTCCAATTTTACAGAAGTCAATTTTTGGGAACAGATTGTATAAAGTCGAGTGCATGCATCCACACTAAGCACATTAATTCAGCGGTTTGCGTCCACAGTACCGTGGCAAGCGTCGACATTCTGAGCGGTGCACTGTGGTTAGCTATCCCACAGTTCCCGCAGCCCATTGGAATTCTGGGCTGAGCTCCCAATGCCTGATAGGGCCAAAAATTTGTCGCGGGTGGTTATGGGTAAATGTCATCAGTCAACCCTCCCTCCCTCCATGAAAGCAACAATCATTTCACGCCCTTTTCCCTGGATTGCCCGAGCAGAAGCATAGCACAGCAAGCATGGAGCCCATTCAGCTCACCACAGCAGTTATGACCATTGTAAACGCCTCGCGCATTATCGTGCAGTTTATGCAGAACCAGCGCCTGAAAAACCAGACGAGGAGGTGACAGCAGCACGGTGATGAGGACATGAACACAGATTTCTCTAAAGCCACGGTCTCCAGCAATTTGGAGATCATGGTGTTACTGGGGCAGGCTCATGCTGTGGAACGCAGATTCTGGGCACGGGAAACAAGCACAGAGTGGTGGGACCACATAGTGTTGCAGGTTTGGGATGATTCCCAGTGGCTCCGAAACTTTCGCATGCGTAAGGGCACCTTCATGGAACTTTGTGACTTGCTTTCCCCTGCCCTGAAGCACAAGAATACCAAGATGAGAGTAGCCCTCACAGATCACAAGCGAGTGGCAATAGCCCTGTGGAAGCTTGGAATACCAGACAGCTACCGGTCAGTTAGTAATCAATTTGGAGTGGGCAAATCTACTGTGGGGGTTGCTGTGATGCAAGTAGCCAACGTAATCATTGAGCTGCTGCTATCAAAGGTAGTGACTCTGGGAAATGTGCAAGTCATACTAGATGGCTTTGCTGCAATGGGATTCCCTAACTGTGGTGGGGCTATAGACGGAACGCATATCCCCATCTTGGGACCGGACCACCAGGGCAGCCAGTACATAAACCACAAGGGGTACTTTTCAGTGGTGCTGCAAACACTGGTGGATCACAAGGGACATTTCACCAACATCAACGTGGGATAGCCGGGAAAGGTTCATGATGCTCGCGTCTTCAGGAACTCTGGTCTGTTTAAATGGCTGCAGGAAGGGATTTACTTCCCAGATCAGAAAATAACTGTTGGGGATATTGAAATGCCTATAGTTATCCTTGGGGACCCAGCCTACCCCTTAATGCCATGGCTCATGAAGCCATACACAGGCACCCTGGACAGTAGTAAGGAGCTGTTCAACTATAAGCTGAGCAAGTGCAGAATGGTGGTAGAGTGTGCATTTGGACGTTTAAAGGGTCGCTGGTGCAGTATACTGACTCACTCAGACCTCAGTGGGATTATTGGTTTCACTGTTATTGCTGCTTGCTGTGTGCTCCACAATCTCTGTGAGAGTAAGGGGGAGATGTTTTTTGGCGTCGTGGGAGGTTGAGGCAAATCGTCTGGCCACTGAATACGCGCAGCCAGACACCAGGGTGGTTAGAAGAGCACAGCAGGAAGCGCTGCGCATCAGAGAATCTTTGAAAACCAGTTTCATGACTGGCCAGGGTACTGTGTGACACTTCTGTTTGTTTTTCCTTGATGAAAACCCGTCCCCTTGGTTGCCTCTAAATTCCCTGTAAGCCACCCAGCCTCCCCCCTTCGATCACAGCTTGCTTGCAAAGGAAATAAAGTCACTATCGTTTAAAAAACATGTATTCTTTATTAATTGATTATGAAAATAGGAAGATAACTCACAAGGTAGCCCGGGTGGGGTGTGGGAGGAGGGAAGGAAAAGGCCACTTTAAAACTTCTTGAATGACAGCCTTCTGTTGCTTGGGCTGTCCACTCGAGTGGAGTAGTTGGGTGCCCGGAGCCTCCCCCACCCTCCACGTTCTTGGGCGTCTGGGTGAGGAGGCTATGGAACTCGGGGAGGAGGGAGGGCGGTTAAACAGGGGATGCAGCTGCAGTCTGTGATCCTGCTGCCATTCATGAACCTCCACCAGATGCCGGAGCATGTCCGTTTGATCCCACAGTAGCCCCAGCATTGCCTCATGCCTCCTCTGATCATCCTGCCACCACATCTCCTCACGTTCATTGGCCACTTTCCTGTACTCTGCTGTTGTGTCCCTCCACACATTCTGCTGAGCTCTGTCAGTGCCGGATGACTGCATGAGCTCAGAGAACATTTCATCGCATGTGCGTTTTTTTCGCCACCTTATCTGAGATAGCCTTTGGGATGGAGGAGGGAGGCTTGAAACATTTGCAGCTGCTGGAGGAAAAAAAGGAAGTGAAGTATTTTAAAAGGTACATTTTACAGAACAATGGCTATACTCTTTCATGGTGAACAACACTATTCACATTGCATAGCACATGTGATTTTGATACAAGGTCGCATTTTGCATCTTACATTGAGTGCCTGCGGCTTTGGCGTTAGAGATCACATACGCAGTGCCGGGAAACAGAATTCGGCTTTCAGGCGGCCATGGTAAGCCATAGTCTTTCGGCTTCTGCAACCTTCATAACAGCAGTGCGCTCCTCTCCCATACCAAGCAAAGCACGTTGAGTTGGCCATTTAGTACTCTGTTTTCCTGTTAACGTGCAACAGCAGAAACCAAACTAACCTCCCCCCCCCAATCATCCAATTCTCTGGGATGATCGCATTACCCTCCCCCCACCGCATGGCTGGTATCAGGGAAGATCCCTGCTAGCCAAATGTAAACAGCTCAGTGCTAATGTCCCCTCTTCCCCACGCGTGGCTAACTTCGGGGAGGATTTCTTTTCAGCCACCGGCAAACAGCCCAGTAGGAATGGCCACCTCTGAATGTCCCCTTAATTAATTCCCCTATTTCAACCAGGTTACCATGAACGAGATCACTCTCCTGAGGATAAGACAGAGAGATAAAGAATGGATGTTGCTTGAATGCCAGCAAACACCGGGACCATACGCTGCCAGGCTTTGTCATGCAGTGATACCAGATTACTTGCTACCAGCATGGCGTGGTAAAGTGTCCTACCATGGAGGATGGAATAAGGCTGCTCTCCCCAGAAACCTTCTGCAACGGCTTTTAGAGTACCTCCAGGAGAGCTTCATGGAGATGTCCCTGGAGGATTTCCGCTCCATCCCCAGACACGTTAACAGACTTTTCCAGTAACAGTACTGGCATGAATGCATCCCCAAGTCCTCAGGGCTACTTAATCATTAAAAAACACTTGCTTTTATAACATGTATTATATTTTAAAAGGTACGCTCACCAGAGGTCCCTTCTCCGGCTTCGTTGGGTTGGGAGGGTATTTCAGTCAGGGTAATAAAAAGATCCTGGCTGTTGGGGAGAACGGTGTGCTGTGTACTCTCTTCAAGCTCATCCTCCTCCTCCTCATCTTCCCCGTCCGCAAAATCCTCAGGTATGGCGGAGAGTACCCCATCATCAGAGTCCACGGACAGGAGTGGGGTAGTGGTGGCGGCCCCCCCAGAATTGCATGCAGCTCAGCATAGAAGCAGCATGTTCGGGGCTCTCCAGTTTGATTGACCGTCCGTTTGATTCTTTGGTTTTCTGGTACACTTGTCTGAACTCCTTAAGTTTCACCTGGCACTGTGTTGCATCCCTGCTGTAGCCTCTGTCCCTTATGGCCTCGGAGATTTTTTGAAATGTTTTGGCATTTCGTCTTTTGGAACGTAGTTCTGATAGTACAGATTCATCTCCCCATACAGCGATCAGATCCAGTACCTCCCATTCGGTCCATGCTGGAGCTCTTTTTCAATTCTGGGACTGCATGGTCACCTGTTCTGATGAGCTCTGCATGATCACCTGTGCTGATGATCTCACCTGGCCAAACAGGAAATGAGATTCAAAAGTTTCCGGGGCTTTTCCTGTACACCCGGCCAGTGCATCAGAGTTCAGAGTGCTGTCCAGAGTGGTCACAATAGTGCACTGTGGGATAGCTCCCGGAGGCCAATACCTTCGAATTGCGTCCACACTAACTCTAAGTCACAAAGACGATGCCGATTTCAGCACTAATCCCCTCATGGGGGAGGAGTACAGAAATCGGTTTGAAGAGCCCTTTATGTCGAAAAAATGGCTTCGTTGTGTGGACAGGTACAGGGTTAATTCGATTTAATGCTGCTAAATCCGACAAACTCGTAGTGTAGACCAGGCCTAAGAGTCCAAGACCCTTTAACAAGGTGAAGGCCACCAATACGCATGACCATGACTTTGGATAGGTACATTTTCTAAATAAAGTAATAAAATATAAATCAGATGCAAGAACCAAAATCCTCTTTCCTGAAATGCAGTCACAGTAGGTTGCATGTTGGCAGCCTGTTAACAGCCTGCAGCAGCATTTCAAAATAACCATTCAAGAGAATTGGAGAGAGGAATACTTTAACCCGCTGAAACTACACAGGGAATCAGGGTAATTCCATGCTGCCAACCTCAGCTGGAATTTAGTCTGGACACAGAAAAGCAGGATATGAAAATATTACAAATAAAATAGAGCACTGTATATACACTGTTTAATTACAAGTTTTGGGGCTGATGCAGGAATTACTGGGTGAAAATTTTATAACTTCTGTTACACAGGAGGTCAGATTAAATTATTATAAATCTTTAAAACCTTTTGATGTATTTCAAAAGTATATTCCCAACTCCTCAGCCCCCAAAAATCATTAAATCAAGGAAACGGTTATGATTGGTCTTTAGGTAAAACAGACACAGAAAAGAAAAATGTTTGCAAAACAAATAATCACATTACAGTCAGTCAATGTTTTAAATTACAAAAAAACAGTTTTTATTATTTTTTGTGTGTGTTCTTTAATGCAATATAACACTAGGCAGGCCTATTATCAATTAAGAAGTTTCTCACCACAGGATTAAGCCGTTTGTCTATTAAGTCAAATTTCAAAGATTTCCTTTGACAGTCTTACAGGTCTTGTCATCACTTAAGCACATGCATTAATGGAAGTGCTGGAAATGTGAGATATGAGACTTGGAACAGGTGCTTTTCACTAGGAATATGTGCGAGCTAGTCAGACTGGCTAGATACAACAGGGGAAACAGACATACCCAGATTCTGATCATGCAATAGGTCTGCTTTTCAGGTTCAGTACACATTTTTAAAAATCAAAAGGTAGTTTTCTTATGTTTGATCCACCATCTGTTCTCTCTGTTTCTATAACTAAGAATGATTTGCATTTTCTGCAATGATATAGAATGCTTTGTTTATATGAGGGAATTTTGTTAGTTACTTGGCACCTGTTTAATATAACTGGACATATATACTCATTCAAATCATGACTATAGTATTATCAATAAAAAGTCCATCCATTCTTACTAGGTTACTGTAGTTCCCAGAAAGATTTTCCATAATCCATTGCAGGTAAATATACGTATGAGTAGTAAATGAATGGCTGAGTAAATATGGCACTTTTACATTTACATATGCAATCTTTCCTGGATCTCATATGGAATTAGGAAACAATCTTTTGTTAGCAAGAGCATTTCTAAAATACTGTAATTTTAAAATACATCCCACAGACTAGATATTAAGAAGTTTAGAAAAAGCCAACAGGCCGTTTACCTGAGTTTGTTTCATAAGATTAAACTGATAACTGTGATTTGATATTTTATCATTCATTGTGATTCTAAGGGCTTGTCTAAACACAACTATACCGGTTTATCTACATCTGTATAATTAAAGCGATAAAACCTCCGCGGGTGGATGCCGTTATACCAATATTAATGTGCTTATAGAAGTGCAGCTACTCCCATACAGGAAGGGGAATAAGCTATACCAGTATAAAGCACGTTTATATCAGTATAACTGTGTCCACACTAGTGGTTCTCAGCCAGGGGGGTACAAAGAGGTCTTCTGGAGGGTACATCAATTCATCTACACATTTTGCCTAGTTTTACAACAGGCTACATCAAATGCACTAGCGAAGTCAGTACAAATTAAAACTTCAGACAGACAATGACTTGTTTATACTGCTCTATATACTATACACTGAAATGTAAGTACAATATTTATATTCCAATTGATTTTATAATTATATGGTAAAAATGAGATCGTAAGCAATTTTTCTTTCAACTAGTGTGTTGTGACGCTTTTTTATTTTTATGTCTGATTTTGTAAGCAAGTAGTTTTTAAGTGAGGTGAAACTTGGGGGTATGCAAGACAAATCAGACTCCTGAAAGGCCACACTAGGCTGGAAAGGTTGAGAGCCACTGCACTAGAGGTACTACTGGTACAACTGTAATAGATAAATAATCACATCCCTAACTGACCTAGTTATACCAGTACAAAAACTGTCTGTAGGCCAGGCCTTCAAAACTTTAGCTAAAAGGTGTGTGTCATTTCCATTCAGAATATACACTGCACTATACAAGGGAGACAATAGACACAACATAAATCATGTTTTTGAAATGCTATATCTATAAATATAGACATTGTAAAGATTTTTTTTTTTAAATCAACCCTAATGTAATCTCCTATTTCAGATCTAAGTAAGAGAATGATACAGATTCACTGATTTCTTGGACATTTTAAACAGTTTACATTCATCAGGAACTACAGCACTTGGGTTTACACAATTAGGTTAATACAAGCAATGAAACATTTCTCTCTCCCAAATCACATCCAACTGAAGCACATTTGAAGCAGTTCTTGTAAGTGCATTCCATATATGAATAAAAGTAGCCCTTGCAACAGCTACATCAGTTATAGAGCTAAACTTAAAAAGCTTGCTTTGGTTCCTTCACATCCAACCCATCTTGTTAATTATATGGAAAAAGTAAGTCAGACTTTGGTACTATGGCAAGTATTCTTACTGAACTACATAGTACACCCTGGATTAACGGGGAAAAAAATATTTTTCTTCATCTCTCCCACCCCCATATGTCAGATTCTTAAAGCAACAACATGCTTTTGTACCAATACCCAAAACTTAAATTAACTATAGTGCAAGCCACACAAGCAATACTGGCAACAAAGAGCAAATACCCTGACAACTACCTAGTAATTGTTTCACATAACTTTGAAAAATTAGCAGCCAAGCCCCTGCAATTTACAAACAGCATGACTGCCCTTTCAAAGGAAATACTTATTTCTAGTTATCTGCTAGCAATTATCCAGTGCCTGCATTGTGATTCAAACATACAGGGGAAGAGGAGACGCCCTGGGAAATTTTAAATTATTTTTTATTAGGCTTAAATTAGCTTTCGAACAGCACATAGAATTAAAATGGACAACACCTGCCAGACCTGCCCATGTAAGCGTAAATGGCAGGAGTAGTTGACAAAATAATTTAACATAGATTTAGCTGATAAAATTCCCAATCTGATATACTATTGTGTCAGCCTATTACAGATTATTAAATTATTTAAAAAAGCAGGCTTCCAATTGTACAATTTTCAATTTAATCACTAGCTGGGAAATTAAAACAAATGTGATTTTCACCACCATCCTCTGCTATGCTGAGACTTGACATGTTAATATTAGATTCTTTTAATTTAATCTGGTTTCTGATAATCTTAAAGGCTCCTCTGCCAAGCCTGGTAATATGCTACCAAGCCCACTGCAGAGCTTCTTAGCTGCTGGAAGCATTTTTGTTTCCTGGTCAAAAGCTTCACAGACCAAAGATAACTGCAATGATCCTAAGCCCCAAACAGTTCAGTCATATGAGATGCCAAACACCCTGGTGTGGGGGGAAGAAGTGTTGGGGGGAGGGGAGTGAATTCAATGGAAGTTGAAGGCACTCACCACTGTGTAAGAATAGGCCCTTGGTTGTGGGATGGGAGGGAGAGCTCCCTGACTGTGGTATTTCATCTTTACCTTGCAGAATGTAAAGATCTGGGTTGAGATTTTCAAAGCAGTGACTTAGTCACATACCTTCTGTTCAAATTAATGGAAGGTGGGAGGCTACATCCCCTTCTTTTAAAAAAATCTAAAACTTGAATCCTTCCAGGATTCAGAGTGGTTGCTGTGTTAGTCTGTATCAGCAAAAAGAACGAGGAGTCCTTGTGGCACCTTAGGGACTAAAAGTCTCTAAGGTGCCACAAGTACTCCTCCTTCCAAGATTGACTCTCCTATACTACTTTGAAAATCTTAGCCTTACTCGTTCCGTTCTGAAGAATAACGACAGCAGATGTGCTCTGTTCAGCATACTGCATGAGATGGAGGCTGAGATTTTTAGAGGGGCTTAAGGGAGTTAGGTGCCCATTAACTTTCAATGGAAGTTGTGCACCTAATTTCCGTAGGCCCCTTAGAAACTTTTCTAAGGCCATGTCTACACTACCCGCCGGATCGGCAAGTAGTGATCGATCTGTTGGGGATTGATTTATCGTGTCTAGTGTAGACACGATAAATCGATCCTCAATCGCTCTGCCGTCGACTCTGGAACTCCACCATGGCGAGAGGCGGAAGTGGAGTCGATGGTGGAGCGTTGGCCGTCGATCCCGCGCCGCGAGGACGCAAAGTAAGTGATTTAAGTCCATCTAAGATACGTCAACTTCAGCTATGCTATTCTAGTAGCTGAATTTGCGTATCTTAGCTCAATCCCCCGCCTAGTGTACACCAGGCCTAAATGACTTTGACCACTTGGGAGAATAGTTGGTATGTGTGGAGTCTCAACAAAAGGACATTTAATCAAGGTCAGGTTTTGTGAGGTACTGGGCACCATTGATGAAAACAGGGATTGAGGCTGCTCAACATCCCACAGAATCAGCCCCTAGAAAAAAAGATCCTAAGGTATTAACAATGGCCCAGGAGATGATACATTCATCTATTAAAAAATATGCTACTCAAGGTAGACAGCTGGAAGCACACTATCCTCTTCTAGCCAAAATTAAGAAACAGTTGATCTAACCATTAGCTTTTGCCAGTACAAAATAATTTTTCAGACACTTTTGTTATCAGGGCAAAATAAACTTTTAAATATTTTTAAACTGTGAAAAAATACAAGTAAATTTTTATTTAAAAATATATATATTCCTTACTCCACATTTGTTTGTACAGATAGTTTTGTGTTAAAAGGACAAAAGAAAAAATAAAATAAACACATCAATAAAGGCATATTCAGACTATCAAATTATTTATATAGTATATTTGGTAGAAGCATCTTTCTGTAAAACTGAGTAAAAGGAAGTAAATTATTCAGCTTTCATCTGCTCTCTAATGTCAGAAGGCAAAGTTTCAAACAAAGTGTCTTCTACAACCAAGCCAGTCCGCTTCAAAGCCCCACACTCACCAAGTTCAGGCGGGAGAATTTCAAAGTGATTGCCTTTAATATCCAAATAGGAGAGGAATACTAAATTACCAATTTTAGGTGAAAGGACTGACAAATTATTTTTCCCAATCTTAAGAGTCTTAAGTTTTTTGCAAAAGTATAATTCATCTGGCACATTCTCCACTTTGTTACAAGTGATGGAAAAATACTGTAAACTTTGCAGCACTCCTATTTCCGGTGGAATAAATCGTATATCATTGTAAGACAAGTCTAAGTATCTGATTTTGTTGCATAGGAATAGGTGGGATGGAAGAACCTCTATTTTGTTGTGACTAAAGGAAAGACGCTCTAGGCTAGTGAGTTTCTTTATATGCTCTGGGATATATGTTATACTGTTGTACCACAGTTTTAGGATTGTAAGTTTTCTCAGATATTGAAAACTAACTATTTCTTCTATTGATTTGAGGTTGTTTTCCTTTAAATCCAATTCCTGGAGACTGAGAAGGCTAAAAACTGCATGAGGTATGCGCTCCAAATCACAGTGAACCAGCTCCAACTCAGTCAAGTTAACCATTTTCTTCAGGTTATTGAGCATCACTAATTTGGTGCCATCGTTATGAATACACATTTTTTGAAGATGACTTGAAACATCAACTGCTGATTGTGGGATTTTGGATACATTGCTTTTAATGTAGAGAATTTTAAGGCTTTTAAGTTCCCGAAAAGACTCAAGAGTAATGTTTTTGGAAATATCATGACTGAGAGAACCAATTAAATAGAGCTCTTCTAAATTTCTGAGCCCATACATCCAATGTGGAAGCTCTCTGATGTCATCAAATTTGACACTCAAGATCTTCAGATTTTCCTTCAGAAAAGCCAAGGCAGCACTGTGGATCTTCACAGAACACTGGTACAAAGAGAGCTCTTGGAGATTATCCAACTGTGCAATGGTTGCTGGTATCATAACATTATTAATTATTTCAAGTTTTAGAGACTGCAGCTCTGTAATTTCAAAAACTGTGTCTGGAAGTCCAGAAAGCATGAAGAGCTGCAGTTCTAGCCGGTTATATGCATTTGTTTGTAGCCTCTGTCTCAATTTATCTGCAGTCCATTCATTGTTTAAGTTCAGCTGTTTCAGCTTGTTTTCACTGACTTCAGACAGGAACACTGCAAATCTCTTTGAATAAAGAGGGTCATATTGATCTATCATGTGAAGCATAAAAGCAAAGTCATTCTTAACATCTGGGATATCATCAATTCCAGTCTCTTGCCGAACATATTCAAAGGAATATTCCTTTAGTGAACGATAGAACAACCAATATAAAGTGTAAAGGCATGTTAGTCCATAGATGCTTACAAAGCACAGGTAGCAGAAGGAAAGTTTAGAGAACAGATGTGCCATGGTATGATTACAGGAAAAATTCTTATATCCTGTCATGTCCTGTATGTCAACATTACAGTCTACTGTAAATTGAACTTCTGAAACTAGTGCACTATTGTAAGCAATAATGATAAGGAATTTAATAACTTTAAGTACAGTCTGACGAACATACATAGCATGGAGCAGATCACTTTCTTCAACGTGCAGTCGGAATTTCTTCACCTTTTCAAACAGTGCTTTTGCCTGTTCTCCTTCTTTTTTATCCAATGCCCCTGCCGTCCCCTTATCTACAACAAACTTTTCAGGTATCGATTTTAAAGACTGAGTCTTGACCAAAGTGCCTTCTGTGCTAGGTTGGATAGTATTTGACCTTGTTATGTTGTTCTTCCTGTTGTCCTTCTCTTCTGAGTCTTCCCCAGACACTTCAGATAAGGCCCTTGTTGTCCAGGGAGAATCAAAACATTTCCCCAGTATGGAAATGAAGTGTTCAATTTTTGAGCTTGATCCAGGGAATTTGAACCAGAAGTTACTACATAGCATGAATATCAGAGTATGTATAAGGACAAGGTAAGGGAAGTATTTTGCATACCAGTGCAGTGCACGTTCATAGCACATTTGGTTTATAAAGCTATACTGCTGAAGGTCTAAATCAGTCTTTAGTCCTTTCATTTCAACAGTGGCAGGAGTAGTGGATGGTTTGGGTGGAGGAAGTGGAGTTGTATTTGGGACTGCATTTGGAATGTGAGAGTGATTCTGTGAAGGCTGTATTCTTTTTGGAAGGCATATTATCTTGTCTTGCATGACCTGAAACACACAGAAAGATACACTTTCAAATTATGAAGAGATGATGCCTAATGTCATAACTGTTTGGCTAATAGCATCAGCTAAATGTAATTTCTCCTTGACATACTCTATGCTGAGTACTAGTTCAGTGGTTAAGTCCATTATTATTAGTTATGTGCTAATCACACCCTTAATATATATGCTAAAAACTAGATTGTCTGACCTATTTAGTCGTCTCCATACATAAAAAAAACCTTCCACATATAAACAAACCTATGAACATATAGCTCTCTCTTTGATTTCATGATCACTGCATGAATTTAGCACTAACCAATCAGATTTAAACCCACCACACATACACACAGGGGTTTATTCTGCCTGAGTGCCCACACTTCCCATTGGCTTCAGCAGGAGCTGAGGGAGCATGCCACCTAGCAGAATTGGACCCCACCACTATTTTTTAACTATCTCCAGCATGGTAACTGCTGAAACTTAGGCTATGTCTACACTTACCGGTAGACTGGCACTGCTGCAATCAATGTAGTGGGTGTCGATTTAGCAGGTCTGGTGAAGACATGCTAAATCAATGGGAGAGTGCTCTCCCACTGATTTGTGTACGCCACCTCCCTGAGAAGAGTAATGTAAGTCGGCAGGAAAGCATCTCCCATCGACACAGCGTTGTGTAGACATCGCGGTAAGTTGACCTAAGCTATGTCTATTTCAGTTATGTTATTCAATTAACTGAAGTCACATAACTTGGGTCGACTTACCACAGTAGTGTAGATCAGGCTTTAGAAAGCTCCTTTACATACAAAAAGAAAAGGAGTACTTGTGGCACCTTAGAGACTAACCAATTTAAACAAATAAATTGGTTAGTCTCTAAGGTGCCACAAGTACTCCTTTTCTTTTTGCGAATACAGACTAACACGGCTGTTCCTCTGAAACCTTTACATACATTGAGCCAGATCCACAACTGGTATAAACTGGTATAAAGCTCCAGTGAAGTCAACAGAGTTACCCCAATCAACATCAGTTGAGGATCTGGCCCATTATCTTGAAATTGGGTTTACACATTTGTAACAAACATGAATGTAAATATTTGTCTGTTTCATTTGCATTGTTTTCACACACCATTCCCCTTGTGGTTTATTCAGTCAAGCAGTTAAGTATGCAAGTGACTGAAACTATGCTTTGTTTATGTCAACAAACACTTGGCTGCTAGCCCAAAAAGTGCCCTTGTGAAGTGTGATTTTTGAATATATCACATACTGACAGATCTTCTGTACACAGCAGAAGATATTTAAAAAATATAACACAAACAAACTTCTAACTTACATCCTGCACAATTTGAGACATTTATCATTGAAATTCAGGAGCAAATTCCCTGCTGGTGTCAATGAGCAGAGCTCCACTGAAGTCTGCCAGCTTATGACAGCAGAGAATTTGTCCCTTTAACTTCACTTCCTAGGGAATGTGAGTTTCACATTACAGGTATTACTGGATCCAGCAGTGTCAGCTGGATCAAAATCCTGCTAAGAAAATGTGAATCGGTAAGAAACGGCATAAGGGTTAAACAAGAAATGATGAGACTTATTTCATATCAGTGACAGAAACATAGGGCCAGATTGTGGCATGCTCTATAGGTCTATGCAGAAGAGAAGCAGCCTCTGCCGAGTCATTACTCCTGCATAGGTGGGCAAGCAGTAGGTAGAGCAAAGGCTGTGGGATGTATACTGCACGAGGTATAATCCGAGCATAGGGTATGTCCTAACTAGAATGGGGAAAACTGGGAGATAGATCTGATTTGATAGGTAGTTCCTGGGTCTGCACAACTGTGCACTGCCTCCTACGCAAAATCACAATTTAGGGCCCCCCCCCTTTTTTTTTAATTAAAAGGGACACTGTTAATGTTTATGTGTCTACACTTTGATCTACTCTCAAACCTGGTGGAAAGATCCTTCAAATTTACAGATGTAAAAACAAAAAATATTCATGACCAAATATCTATACTGTTTTTAAACAACAGGTATTTTTGTGGAGCCCACCATACATAATGCTTTCTGCTCCTCATCAGATTTTGGCTCTGTAGCAACATTTAACTAACCCAGCAGTTAACATCAATTGTTTATGTACCAAGCATCCTCGAAATGTTTTGGCATGGAGGAGGCAGTTATTAATTATGGGTGGTTATGAATAAAATAAGCATATTCATTTCAGCTCTATTCAAAACACAGGGAGAAAAATAAAATTTGTGTGTGCCAAATGTGAAAAGACAAAAATATATTTTAAGACCCTAAGAAAGTTGTAAATAATAAAGAGGGAAAAACAAGAATTTAACTCTACAGTCAGGCTTGCTTTGCAAAATTGTAATGAAAATTGACCAGGTTAGGCACAAAATCTACTCACCCTCCTTTGCCAGGACTGAGGATCATTAAAAAACAAATGAGCCAATTCCTCAGCTGGTGCAAATCAATATAGTTCCACTGATTTCTGATTTTCAGCAGCTATGGGTCTGGGCCATGATATTTTATTCATCTGTTCAAACAAATTACTCATCTGGGCCAGCAGATTTTGGCATTGCTGTCAGTGACTACAGTGAACACAAAACTTGATAATGGTCTTCTGAAGAAGGCTCTGTCTGGCGTTTTTTGAACACCCCTGACAACATGCTTTTAAGTTATACTTTGTTTAATTTACCTGTAATGTACATCCAAAGACACCAATCATCAGCATGGCTACTGAGAGATAGTCTGTAAACACATCCCACCATGGCTTCAGTACTCTGAATGCTGGCTGCTGTTCAGAGAACTGACGAAATTCGGTGACAGGAATCATGTTTCTGAAAGATAGTCAAGCAAGGCTGGTGTTTAGTCATTTCATGCTATCTTCCTCCATTCCATATGACTCATGGAAAAAGATATTTGACTCACTGGGTGAAAAAAAGAAGAAGCTATTTTGACCTTCTACAATCATTAGGCATTCCATGCTTCCCATACTTCCCTCCCAGTGCCTTGGACCTAAAAATGGGCATAATAGTCATCTCATAAGGGTGTTTCTGGATGATTCATTCATGGCTATAATGTGTTTGGAGATCCTTGGATAGAAGGCACTCTAAGCATTAGTTACATTAACATATTGTCTTCTTAAATCCTCAGACTTCATACACTGTCAACAAAACCACTACAACTGAAGCATTACTTCACAAAACCATATTAAAAGTCAGAGTTATTTATCAGGCAGTGTCGGTATCAATAGGCCTGCACTGATGCCCAGTTTGTTGCAGTAATGGTGATGCTATACGGCTCTCTTTATGAAATTACACCCAGCCAAGAGAGTCCCTTCTGATATCTGTGTGCTTATCTCACAAAAACTCAGCAGAGAAACCAGGGGAAAAGTGCTTCTTCAAAAGAGGAAGAGCTGGTATGAGTGATTAATAGGACAAACCTTCTCTTCACTCTCTTTTCTTTTAGAAAACAGTGGAAAAATCGATCCCTTTAAATTATATGACCAGCACTTATCAGTGGAGCACTGTACTTTAGGTATCCTTTACCTGACAGCATAAGTGTCACTCACAGGAAAGACTCTTGAGCAAGAGCTAAAGCATGTCATAAATTGTTTTTTCTTCAATACTGCAATCTGCACTCTTTTATGGCCATTGCTAGGAAGATTCCTTCCTTCTTTTTCTTTATTTCCAGAACAAATCTAAATAATTTTGGAATGCTATTCCTTCAGATTTTATTTTAAAATTATTATTTTTCTACAAAAACTCAGAGATATTTTTAAAGAATATATAAATACAATGTTAGTCTATTAGATGCCACTTAGTGATCCCTGATAAAGCTTTGCTATTTACCTGACTGTCAGCTCAGTCATTGGAAACTGGCATTTTGCTGATAACAGAAGTACTGCCAGCTCCAAACATTCAAAAATCCCACAGATCATGAGAATGGCTTCAAAATCATTTTTTGTTTTGTTTTGATAACAACTTTGGGGGTGTGTGTGATTTTTTTGTGGGATGTTTTTTGTTTTTGGGGTGGAGAGGTGATATGTCTTCTCGCATCAGATCCTGTAGGCTTCACATTTTCAAGCTTTTCTCCACAACTCTGAGGGGTAGATTTTTTTTTTTTTAAACCAAAGTTGAGATTCTCACACAATCTTATGACTCCAGAAGGAAAGCTTTAAGAACAGCGCCTAATGTCATGAGAGTTGGCAACATACAGCAAGAAGTGCACTGAGCATAGGAGTGGATGGGATGGGAAATCATTCTGCACTGAAATCAGTGGGAAGCCCGGCTAAATTTGAATTCTGCTTTCTCTATGTATTTTTAAGTTTTGTTTTATCGTAACTGTGTTTGATTAATTTATAGGCAGGTAACTGATGAGGAATTTAGATGAAGACATATAGTCTATGCCACTACAAGGAAATGCTCCTCGGATCTCCTTCCCTTCCCCTCCTACTATATTGGATAATGAGCATATGTAGCATGACCCTCCACTAGCTGGAATGTCAGAACTGCTCAAGAACACATGACCACATCACTGTGTTGTTGGTGGTCCACAGACGATGAGGAAGAATCTCCATGGGGAAAATCTCTCGCATCCTCTATAGCAGGTCTATCTGTGGAGAAGGATGATCTGAGTCTACCTAAGCAACAATACTTGAACAATCTGAAAATTTTCAGATGCAATGTTTTTCTGTCAGAAAATGTCATATTGAAACATGCTGTGGGAAATGTAAAAATTCTGGCTTTTTGTTCTGATTTGGAACAAAAATTTGGAATGTTAGAATTTCCCACAGAATGGAAATTTTTGTCCAAACCAGCGCCAGATAATACTTAGCCCCGTTACTGTTGCACAGTAGAAAGTTTATACATTGGTTACTTTAAAAATAGAAACAGACCAACTGATCTTTTTAAATCAAGATCTACAGCATCTGAAAATTAGTAACCATTCTTTCAGACTAGAGAACCTCACCAGGGAAGAAAAGCACTCTGAAAAATATTGATATGAAGAGGGAAAAAATTACTATTAAAAAAACTTGTCAGGGGTGAGTCAATCTAGTGTTTAGTTTTGTTGTGACAACTATATCAGAATGTTATTTAAGGTCCTGTTCAGCATTCTTTACTCAATATATGGTCCCAATGGTGGAAGTGAATGAACTAATGAACAATAATGACAGTATACAATGAATACAAGGAACAGGAATTGAATTGAATAGAATACAAAGGGTGTCCTTTGTACATAGAGTGGGGACTTTCTACACTTGATCCTTCTTTTGCAATATTTTGCAAACATGGATATTTGCAAGATTCAGATGGAGACTGGTCACAAAGGTATGGGATATTTGAGCCATTTTCTCAATGAAATCATTTCTAATGGCAGGCTACCTTTGTGGCACTAGAAATCACAGCAGAGGCCTGTAAGAAATTCAAAGGAAGGTATCTGTATTCTACAATGCTGCTGGATTGAATGATTGAACGAAAAGTGGATACATATAACTACCACTTCTTTTACAACAGTAGCTTGATTTTACACATTCCGCTTCTAGCCCTGTTGCCATGAAGACACCTTGGAATTCCATAAGCAGAGGATTCCAAAGCTTCAGAAAAACAGACTGCATGTTTATCTTTTTCAAAGAATTGCTAAAGAACTCCTCCAGACTGCACAAGGACTCTGACACTAAAGAAGTGTTACAGTCAAACAGTATTTTATTCATAGATTCATTTCCAATCAGATGTGACAAGGACTTTGCAAACGGAAAAGGTTCAGATTCAATCTATATTCTGCTGACTATTTTAAACAAGTCAAAACAGAGATAGTTTAAAACCAATGCCACATTTCAGGACACAGATCAACACATTAACTACTGGAGTTTCTCTTATGTTATTAAAAGGAATTGCAATATTAAAGATGAATTTAAACACTGTGGGTTAGAATTTCAGCTGGTGTAAATTGGTACTGCTCCACTGACTTCAATTCAGTTGCATCCACAGTTACTATTTACAGGCACAATACCCAGTAGTTTAGGCCTAAACTTTGACCTACATTAAATGTTGTTATAATCTGGTTGGAGAATCTCTGAATTCTAAATACTCTTAAATTTTCTTAATTAAAATCATCACTCTCGTTCTCTTTTCTCTCTTGCTTCCCCTACCCCACCTTGCTCTCCAGAAATTTAAAAAAGAAAGGGAGGCATGAGCTAGACTATCTGGTATTCTGCTGCTGCAGAGAATTAAGAGAAGAAGCCCAAGTTAAACTTTGTTTTGAGAACCAGCCAATGGTGGTATACAAACACGGAGGGATAAACAACACAAAACAAGCTTGTAAACAATCAATTCAAAATAAAATTCAGGGTTTGCCAGATAGAAAACTGGGGGCGGGGGGTTAGTAGGGAAATATATTTTTAATGTTTCTAGGGAGGTATTTCAAACAATGGAAAATAAAGGAAACTGAAAATTGATTCAGTGAATATGGGCAATGAGAGGAGATGTGAAAATACAGGAGTGCAGAAGAATTTTGAGGAACCCTGAAATTCCACAGCAAAAGAATAGCACATGGAAAAGAAGGGGGCAGAGTGGTCTTCTGAAGGAATATGAAGATAATAAACAAACAAACAGGCATGTGCTGGGAATGGAGATGTGGGGAAGAACCAAACAAGAGCACTGAGGGCCACATTCTCAGCTGGTATAAATGGGCACAGCAACTTTGACTTCTGTGGAGCTTCAAGCATTTACATCAGCTGAGAACTTGGCCCACAGAGTCAGTTAATGCTTTCAGGAGCAGATAAGAGCAGCAAAAAGCAGACTGAGTTAATGCAACCTAAAGGAGTTAAGGAGAATAAATAGATGAGGGTGGGGAAGAAGGGAATTGGAGACAAATTAGTCTCATTAATAAATGAGAGAAATTAAATCAAATTATGATTCTAAAATGGCTACGCCATTGCACTAATCTGCCTGTTTGCAATTGGCCTTCATCAAATTAAATAAAGAAAAGTGGTATAGACAGTTAGGAAGTAATGAAGGTTCTTGCCAATGTGGCTGAAGAGAAAAGTGAATATATTTTATAGATCAGGAGATGCAGATGACATGCATTTCAGGATAGGAAGGAAATTAAATAATTCAATTCCTGAACCACTGACAGCTCACAGGAATACCTGCAGGGTGCAGCTGGGGAGGGGTGATGCTAGCAGAGCAGGGTTTTCCATTCACTGACTATCCCCTTGTGGGGCTGATATCCTCAGGCCCAGGCTGGAGAGGTAGTTTAGTAGTTTATAAGAGCTTTACTATATTTTTTCTCCAGTGTGTTTTTGTCAAGTGTCTTGAAAAATACTTTAGAATTAAAAACCACACGCACAAATGCATCTAAAATACTGTCCTGAATTAAAAAGATACAGCCAACGATAGTGCGACTATAGCCTTTGGGTCTAATAACAGGCTACCATGGTCATTTTTAAAGAGATGTCTGTTGAGTAACATACTTCATTCTGTGTAGCATAACTGGTAGTGGATACATGCTAACCTTTACCTGCACAAGGGGGTTGATCACATGAAACTGCTGTGCGTTTTTAACTTACCTGTCTCTGCTTTCCAAATGCAATTTAAATAGGTATTATGATTAGAAAAGCAGATTCAATGAAATATAAAGAATGAATTGGACACTGTCCCTTTATTTTATCTATTGCAAGCTCTTTGGGATAGGGAGCATGTCTTTGTAGATGTCTGTATGGCCACTTAGCATATTTTCTTCATGGAACACTCAAAAATAATAAAAAGTTGACACCAAGATGGCTGCTTGTATAGAGTTGCTTTCCCCAGGTTCTTTAAGTGCCAAACAAATGTGTTGTCCACAGGTGACATGCAGGAGATGGAAGGATGGAGTTCCCCTTCCCTGTACCAGCAGGTGGATCAACCTCTCTGGGAGAATAACTGCAGTCTCCAGGATGTGGCAGAGGCTACCGACTGTTCTGCGCTCCCTAAATGGGAGATCAATCAGGGGATTGGTATCATTTGTTGACCCACTGATAGGCCCCATCTGTCCCAGCCACCTTCCACACCATCCCCATATCCTCGCTGAACAATGCCCCAAGACTGGGTCCCCATACACAGCTTCACTACAGCTTGTCTGCTACATACAGTATAAAATGGCAGCTCCACTGTTTTTGTTTCTTACATGACCACCCACAGAGGAACAAGATTTGCCACTCCAAGAGTAATGGGTCTGCCAAACTGCAGAGTTTTTCACTACAGGTCAAGCCTTTCTCTATTTTTATTCTTCATGTGGAACAAGATAATCAATTGTTTTACAACACAGGGAGGCAATCATTATTCATTGTGTGTGTTACAGGATCAGGGCCTCATTGTGCTGGATGCAAATATTTAATAAGACAGTCTCCAGGAGCTCACTGATGCAACAGGAAGTGAAGAACACAATGGAGGAGAAGAGAGAAGATTAAGGTGACAATAATAGGAAGACAGGGTTGCAAGTATAATTAACTAAATACACCTTGGAGGCTTGAAAGGTGTGGGATTTCTTAAAATAACCAGCTACGAGATATAAAATTATTCATTCGCTGGCAATACATTTCACAGTCATAACTCTGCATCAGTATAGGATAGAGAATCAATGCCATCACCTCTTGAGGGTGTGTCACAAGGCTATGGACTTGATCCTGCTCCTCTGAAGTCAGTGGGAATTTTTTCCATTGACTTTAGAAGGGCATAAGGTCAGGCAGGCTCCAGCTGAGGGCAGAACAGCAGCAGGGCTGTGAGTGGAAGGTTTGTGCATCAAGACTATTCTGTGATTTTGGGACAGATGGTAACCATGGGGGACTTCACGCTATTTCAAGCCAGGAGATCCACTGATGGCACAAAGTGCTGGGCTAGGCAAAAGTAGCTCTCCCTGCTGGCTTACATATACTGTTTGTGTTAGTATGAATTATGAAGTGTCTTTTGGAAAACTGCTGCAAGTAAGTCTCTGGGCTTACACATACACAAATTATGGACCATTCATATTAATTAAAAAAGCAGAGAGCAATGTATATTTAACATACAGGCTGTGGCAATTACGAGCAGCAATGAACCTATGGCCTGGGAGCTGCGGGGCTGATGGAGTCTGTAAGCATTTATGTTCCTTGTATTGGATGAGTGCTGGATACACGGAGTATTACTTCATATAAAACATTACACTGCACACTCCTGAAATTGGAGCACTTTGTCACAGACCGTAAACATTTGTTACGAGTAATATTTCAGTGCAACTTTCAAGGGATACTGTAATATCTTTGGCCTTGGACGAGACACCAAGTTAAGGAAACAAGCTAAACTTTAATGACAGAAGGCCCAATTCTGCAGTTCTGAGCAGATAAATCTTCCGAGTTATTTTTTGGTTTTTGTCTGCACAGAGACCACAGGATTCAGCTCTTTGTTTCGCCAGCTAGAGTAGATAAGACTAAATTATGGCCACAGTCCTGCAGCCAGATCCGCATGGGTGTACCTGGGGTGCTGGGTTAGGCAAAAATCACTGCACCCGTATGGAGCCCCATTGATTACAGCCAAGTTTTGACCTGGACTGAACAGTAGTAGAATAAGCAGGGAAGGCTCTACCATGTATTGAGGTCATCCGACAATTCCCATTTTAAGACCTTGTTTCAGTTTTTTACAACTTTGCTGAACTGTTTGGCCTGAAATTTTGCACGCTGGGTGTCTGCCTCAGTCTGAAATAGTTGGTGTTTTTTTAAAAAAAAAATGTAGCCAGTATGGTTCCACTGTTTCTGAGAACAAGACTGGGGGAAAATACATTTTGCCCATATTAAAAAATTCTTGAGATTTTTTTCTTTGAAAGGCTTTGAAGCAGGGACTTGAAATTTGGTAGGACCTGGTGTTTGTGTCAGTGATGAACCTTTTGCTGTCCAGGCAAAAATCTGCCACATTTGGCCAAGTTATAAGCCTTTGAAAAATTGCAGTTTAAACATGCTCAGTGGAGACTTCTTTGATTTAGTAGCTAGAAATAACTGAAGATTCCACCCTCACTGAGCATGCTTGAGCCTCTCACTGCTCCTAGTGCTAACCAGACTGTGAATGCACCATTCCCACAGCATGACTGAACATACTCCATCCCCTCACAGCTCCTGTGTGTGACTGGACAGTACGCATGCGCCATGGCGGCAGAGTTACGGAGTATGCTCCAACCCCAAGCTATAGGGGCTCAGAAGGAATTTCTCTGAAATTGCTGCTCTCAGCTACTCCAGGCTGGGCACTGTAACCAACAATAGGGAGCCTGTCTCTCCTGTGCTCTCAATGAATCCCATCCTCTGCTGGCACCCAGTCAGCATTTTGGAGGACGCCATCTGATTTGAAGGTAGAGGGGACAAAGGACAGGCAAAGGGAGGGAAAGGAATAAATTGGGACAAGGAGTCTGCTGAGCCTGGGACTGGGGGAAAGAAACTGGGAGCTGGAACCAGAAGACTGGAACTGGTTGGGCAAGGAAAAAAAATAGTACATGACCACATAATGGATGACTGTTTCGTTATTCATATGCACAAAAGGGAAAGGGTGTACAGGCAACCTTAATACTGGCATTTCCTAACATTTAAGTGCTTGACTTTATCATCTTAACAATGTTCTTTTAATTATGTGTGTAAAATATATAATAAGGTCTTGGCTGACGTCTTCGATTTTGGCAATCATTTTACTATATGTTTGAGTAGTGTCCAACACAGTGTGTACCTAATCCTGACTGGGGCCTCTGGATGGTCCTCTTGTAACACATAAATAACATGCGTAAATAAATAAAACTCTTACTACTAACTTTTTCCTACCTTTTAGGCATTTGAAGGGAACAGTATATCTAAGAATGAGTCACCCTCCCCTGTTAAGCTTTGAAGCCACAACTATTTTCTGTGGACTGGTGGAAAAACTACAATGAATACAGATCATTTGTAAAGCTCTTACAATTTTTGCCAGCTTTTTTTTTTTTGGTGAGCTTCCCTTAGTTCTGTTGATCATAACTAAGAATTTCACAGTGAAAAACATCAATATTTGGGAACAAGGAATACAAACAAGTGATGCTACTGCTCAATAATAAACTCAATTTTAAAGAACTGGAAAGTGTGTAAAAATACATTTTAAAAGATCCATTTATGTCCTCAAAGCAGTTATTTTTAGGTCTACATGTTTACTGTATTCTAGAAACATTTTAAAACAAAATATTTGAAATTCATTTTCTTGGGGGATGGGGCTGATCAACAAATGTGGCCTAATGAGCGAGACAATGGAGTAAGAGTCAGGAGTCCGAGCCCCAGCTCTGTCACTGGCTCATTGCATAATCTCAGGCAAGCCACTTTATCTCTCTATATCTTAGTTTCCCCATTTGTAAAATGTGCATAATGAGGCTTACTACCTTTGTAAAGTGTGACAGGATGTGTGGATGAACAGTGTTATAGATTATTTTCTCTAGTTCTCTGGAAAGAATCCAGTCTGAGCTGATAGTGACTGAAAATTGTTCTCTGATGGCTTTGTGAAATTAGGCTGATTTGATACCACAAAGAACAAAAATCTCCCACATCATAATTAGTACTAGTTGGCCTTCTGTGGAGGGACAACATTGAATTTTTCTGTAGAATGGATTATTCTCTCACCTCGAAACATGATGGTCCCTGCAGGTCAGGGTTCAAACACAAAATAGGGCCCCATCCTACCATCTGTACATGAGCAATGTTCCTCATTGACTTTAATGGGAGTTTTCCTTAGGTAAGGGCTGCAGGACGAGGCTTATACACTGTTCCCTGGGCTATGCCTGTCCAGTGCAGAAACAGGACTTTTGTCTCCAGGGCTATAATTCAGCACATTTCCACACACACAGCATTTTAAAAAGATTCTCCATCACTTTCCAGTAAAACCCTGAGTTCTAAGATTCTGTTTACCCAGTTTCTAGGACCCCCCAGGGCAAGGACTGGGGCCAAGTCTTTTATAAGCAACTAGTGTGTGGCACTTCAGACATTTTAAAGGGAGGCAGATTTTCAGGAAGTGCTGAACACTCACCTGAAAATCCTAGCTCTACTGAAATCATTGAGAGTTTTGCTATCAACTTCAGTGGAACCAGGATTTCATCTCAGGTATCTCCAGCTAGGAGCCCAGATTCACTAGTCACTTTTGAAAATGGTGGCTTGTGTCATTCTGCAGACACATGGCATTATGTGCAGATGTTGGAAAACAATAATAGACACAACACATAACAAATACAGAGGAGGAAGTGCAAGAAATGTTTCTTGTTCTATTTTAAGTGTTTGTGACATCATCAACTGCTCCAGAAGAAACTCAGAGACAAACTTCAAGACCCACCAGATACGTCAAAGAGGAACTGATTTTATATGCTGTGTTTTTAAATGTATGTAACAGCAATTTCAGCCTACACACAAGTGAAACTATTGCTGCGTAGTTAGTAGCCCAAAAAATATTCTTGTTCTTTTTTTTAATACATAAAAGCCATAATACCTTTTCATGTGAGTAGCATAAACACATTTGCATACTCAACTGCTCTCTCAACTTTGTTGGATTACGGAAACACAAAAGTAGGGCTGGATCATGCGCCTCAAAACCTCACTGAGATCAATGAGAGCTGTGTGTACACAAGTTATGCAGGATTTAGAGAAATAGTAAAGTCCCCAAATTTTCTGTCCCAAAAGAGACCGATGAAGTGAGCTGTAGCTCACGAAAGCTTATGCTCAAATAAATTGGTTAGTCTCTAAGGTGCCACAAGTACTCCTTTTCTTTTTGCTTCAAAAGGCATATACAGCATTTTGCAGCTTTGGGAATAACACTCTTATCTTAACAGGGTTAACATATCTTTCAAGCTTAGGACTCTGCCTCAAAATGCTCTTTACATGATAAAAAAAACTATTAGATCAAACTCAAACATAGAGTAAGAAGAAATTATTCAAAAAGTGATATTTTAAGACATCCTAAAATCTGACAGCCTGATTCAGAAAAGCAAAAATTTTGCCAGGTTCTTCAGAAATCCTTAACATATTCAGATAGCACAGACAGACACTTAGGAATAATCCTCAATTTTAGGGAATACAAACATTGTAAAAAATAGTGCAATTAATTGATTAGAAATATGTAGGGGCCATAGCTGAATACAAATATTCATTATCCATAAATCTGAAGTTGCATAAACAAATTTCACTGATATAATTAAAAATTAAAAATCAACCATGACCAGGTCAGGAAACATAAAAAATATTTAAAGAGATCCATTCTGAGTCTCAAGCAGTTCTATCATCAGAAATGTTAAAGACTGTAGTGGAGCCAAAGAAAATTAAAGAAGTGTCTGCTTTCATGATTTATGCCTTTTTCATATAAAGGATCTTTTCTTCTATCCCTTGCATGTGGTACAAGGGGACTTTTTAAAGTTTGCAGTATTCTTATAAAATATTAATCCCAATACACCTGGATAAACATACAGATATTTTCAGCCAGAAATGTATATCACACATTTTTCTCCTTAGTGTAAAAAGCTTCCCACTAGAGACCACATTTGTAGGACAGATCAATCATAGAAGCATAGCCCATTTTATACTAATAGTATCATTTCTGACTGGGCAATAGGAAAGGCTAGTTTATATAATTTTCAAATTTTTAAAACTGATATAGTCTACATGCATAAAAAAAAATATGTAGGACTGCTGTTTTTTAGGCATTCTGTCCAGATAACCTCCTTATTTCAAAATCCTGTTCTGAATTAATAGAAAAAGAAATGTTAACAGCTACTGTATATTGATAACTACTAACATTAAGTGGATCCTTACAGGACATAAAGCTCAAAGATTTGAAGGATCTAGAAAAACAGATCTGAGTCTGAACTCTTTATAAGACTCTTTCAGCTCATTGGGCCTGGTCTACGCTTACAATTTAGGTCGACATAGCTACAGTGCTCAGGATTTGAAAAATCCACATAGCGCCCACTGTAGCTGGAGCTAGGTCAACAGAAGATGAATATTTTTATCAGTCTAGCTACCATAGCTCAGGGCATGGTGCTCCTACAGTGACGGAAAAGTTCCTTCCATTGCTGTGGGCTGCATTTACATTACGGAGTTATACTCACGTAGCTATAGCACCAGAGTTATGCCACTATAATCCCCATAGTATAGACTCGGCCTCAGTGTCCAGCCATGCCCTTCTGAGGGCAGATTAGAGTTTTCTTAACCAAAAAGTCTTTTGGTATACCACAACACACAGAAAGGTAACTCCTAGTAGTCAAGCCAAAATTTTTTTAGTTGTCTGGAATTCTGATCATAATACAGCAGGTGTAATAGTGTTCACAAAATGGCGTTTAAAATGGGTTTCCTCTGTTCTATTTTCAAAGTGTGCATGGAAGGTATTTAACAGCAGTTCTATGTCACGATGCAAGAGGAGGGTGCAGTTCATCAAAAAGTCATCAAGATTGATTGTACCAGTTATAGGACTTGCCTAACAACTGTCTCTCTTCAGCTGACAAACAGAAATTACATTTCTTACCATTCAATATCTACTTTTTTGTTACTGCATTTCAGCATTAAACCTGGGCACTCCAGTGTGACATACCTGGTATGATACATGGGGCAGCACTTGACTCTTGGTTTGCTGCATTTAGCAGTTATCTTCAGCAGCATGCAAGTGGTCAGTCCAGATCAGATGCTAGATCTCCAAAGGGACTCTGGGTATGTCTACATGAAAAGGCTACAATGGTGCATAGATACTTTACAGCAATAGAAGGGGTTTTTCCATTGCTGTAGTAAATCTACCTCCCCGAGAGATGGTAACTAGGTTGATGGGAGAATTCTTTGGTTGACGTCGTAATTTCTACATTGGGGCTTAGTTCAGCTCAATTATATTGCACAGGGCATGAAATTTTTCACAGCTCTGAGTGATGTAGTTAAGCTGACCTAACTTTGTAGTGTAAACCAGCCCTTAGGCATTGCAATGCCTAACTTTTAGGTGACTTGCCACCAGTGGAATCACAATGCCACTGTAGGCATCCAGGCTCCCTATAGAATGCATGGGGAGAGACAGGCACTGAAGATTAGAATTCACAAAAGCCAACACACTGAGTAGGGGAGCCACCTCAGCTAACCAGAGGAAATGTCAAGGAGAGAGATGTGGCCTAAGGCTCATTCTCCAAAGGAGTGAGGTGCCTAAATCTGGGCTGGATTTAGGTGCCTATCTGTGCCTGGGATTTTCAGCTTTGCACCCTCTCCTGGAATTAGCCATCTAAACTGTGGTTTGCAAGAAACAGAGGATGAGGTGTTGGTGCTAGTGTCCTCCCTTATAAAACTTTTAGCCCAATGAGATGTGGGAGACCCAGGTTCAATTCCCCTCCTCTACCTGATGTGGAGAAGGGATTTGAACTTAAGTCTCCCCCGTCAGAAGAGTACCCTAACCATTGGTCCCTGGGATATTCTGGGGGAGAGCACTCTCAGTGTCCCCTGTTGAAGTTGTTCTACTGTGTATAAATAATTAAATATGCACAGAGCCAAAGAGAGTGTGAGAATGACTCTACAACCCTGTGATTAGGGCACTCACCTGGGAGGTGAGAGACCCAGGTTCAGTCCCTCTGCTCCACTGCAAATGTAATTACCACCTACTCCTTCACAAGCCATTTTGTGCGAGATTAAGCTTGCTCTGAGAATGCCTACCATATCAGGCCCCTCAGGCAAGATAGGCAGAGGAACGCCTAGTTTGAGGATGTGGTTTGGCACTTTTATATAAGAATAAAGAGAAGCCAATTCAGAGTGTCTACTGCACAAGTTTAAAGAAGCTTCCTTTGGCAGAGAACAACAGTGGTAACAGTGCCTGGCCTGCCCTGGGAGTGAATTATCCCACTAAAGGAGCTATGCCTGAAGGTACAGCAGGTACAAACTGCATACTCAGAGCCCAAAAGGGTGAAGCAAGCCTCGTATCTGGTCATTCTCAAGGGGAGAAAAAGACCTAATAAATCCACAGCATCGACGGTATTCAGAGGTCCCCATTCACTGTGCCCTGAGTTCCCAAATAGTGTTATGTCACAAGATCTCAAGACAGAGAGGTAAAGGATGAACTGTAGAGAGAAGCTTCCAGTGCACCAAATGTGTGGAGTAAAATGCTGGCTGAAAATTTTCCATAAAGTCTTTTTGGGGTGGAAAGTGGTTTCTCAGCTACACTGAGATTTTAATGAAAAAAATCTCTTTCCTTTGAAAAGTTTGGGGGTTTCTTAGAAAACCTGAAAACCAAACATTTTTTCAGATTTCAGAAAGTGAAAAATGTTTGATTTTCAGGTTAAGAAACCCCAAAAAAGTTAAAAAAAAATTTGAATGAAAAAAAAAATCAGGTTCATCAAAATGTTTAGCAGAAAGAAAGAGAGAGAAACCCTCTCCAGCCCAGCTCGAGAATTAAATACACAGCTTCCACTATTGCGACTTGTTCTGATGAACTGCCTCTTTCATTTCCTTTCACATTCAGAGGTGTTTGGTTGGGAAGCATATTTCTTCCAGTTAAGGAAGGCCAAGTTTCGCTGCCTCTGAAGTAAAGCAGTGTTGTTCTAAGGTCACTGCACGACACTGCTCAAAGAAAGCCAAGGTTCTGCATCTCCTGTAGTGCTGACACCTTCTGGCCCATGTAATCACAAGACAGTATAATTCTGCCTATTGACCATCCAGCCACCCGAGTTTTGTTTAACTTTCTCATGCCCCCACCCAACACACACACACACTTACTACAGAAATATATCCACTAATGTGGGCATACATTTTAAACAGTGATGAGGGATTTTGGATGCCTCAATTTTTGGGAGCCCAGCTTGATGCACACTAAAGAGGCCTGATTTCCAGAAAGTGCTGAGCACCCAACTAAGTACCTTTGTGATGAAACTCAGAAAGATTCTTCTGATTGCCTCTATTGGGAACCAGGAGGCACTGGTCACAAATAGTGTATGTACAGAGTAATCAGATTTTTAGGGTTGGGAACCAAAAGTTTACATTTGAAACCAATTCACAGAACAACGTAAATAATACCATAAAATCTAAAACTGCATATGAGCTGTCCAGTGGCTGCCTTTAAACACTCAGACATTGAAGGAGAACAAAGCAAAAACTTCAGCAAACTTTTTAACAGGATTAGAGAGAGACTGGAAAAGGAAATGATTCAGACACCACAGGTGCTCAGTACAAGGCCTTTATGCATCAGTGGCGACAATTCAGTCATGTTTACACATAAGCAAGTTACCATTAGTTTAAAAATCATAATAGGGCCCAATTCTGTGACATGCTCAGCACCCTCCACTCCTCTTCAAGGTCCAACCCTGCACCACAGAAGTGAAAGGGAGTTTTCAGTAGATACAGATCATTAAGTGGGAATGAGGAGTGCTGGACTTTTAACTACAAGGATTAAGCCCAAAAATGAAATTAAAATACATAGATTTTTAACTGAGTTTTATTACATTTGAACAGCATACATTTTTTCCTTTGCTTTGTTTGCAATTTCCACCCCCAACTGTTCACATGTATGTATTTTTTTAAAAGAGCTTTTCTCTTTCTTAGCATACTCCATAGTATCCTCAAAACCTAAGTGATCTGTACAAGCAAAGGTTTACATATATTTCTAATGGTGCTATTCCAAATGTTATGTTCTCTGACACCTAGCGTAAATTTCGTAAGAGAATACAAAACAAATCTATACCCCAAGTACTTGTTTGTGAGATAAAAATCATCAATTTTGGGGAAAAAATCCTAATGGAATTATTATAAGGTATATTTGGCAGACTTTCATATGCTACTCATTTTGCTTGGTCAATTCTGTCTGGTTAACTGGATAAATTACATTTCATTTACAATGAACAAAAAAATCCAGCACATTGTAGCATAGCAATTCTATTTTAAACTGATCTTGAAATCAGGGTCATTTTAATTTTTGACAAAAATCGGAGCCATGTATTCTTGAGCCTTTAACTATATTTTCTCTTGGGTCATCTCTTTTCATGACGTTGGAATCTTACTACTAACTACCAAACCACACATATAACAAATAAGAGCTAGGAATACAGAGTTTGAAATTTCTAATATAAAATATTCTGCTCTTCTGAGCTCAGACCTTGGGAAGTGCTAATCAAATCCATCACTTATAAACCCCTTTTCACAGATTCCTGATTAAGCTCGGAGTACATAAAAAGGACTGGAATAATCCTTGTTCATGTCTCTGTAAAGAGATATACCAAAAGGTCGAACTTAGTGTGGCTTGCATATTCAAAGCTTTCCCTTATTTATCCCCCCCCCAATCAACAAAAACAGGTTAACTCAACTAATCCATATGAATCGCGACTATTTTATCTTTCAACTACTGAGACTACTTCTTTTACCTGTATTCTTCGTAAACCAGAAGAACGGGAACAAGAAAACATGCCACTTACACTAGAAGCTGGTGCTGTTTTCCTCTGCTGTACCGTTACTCCTCAGGGTTGCTTCTACCATGGTAACTCAAGCTTACTGTTTCTAAACAGAAAACCAAATGTCCAAAATTGCTACAGGTTTCAACGCTGGGGGTTCGTCTGTTGTCATCTACATTGGCTTTATGTTGATGGCAACCCTAAAACGTACCGTGTCAGCAGAGGAAATTCTGAGATTCCAGATAAAGTTTGGCTTTCACAGAGCTACAGAAGACGTGGGGGTGGGGGAGGGAGATGGACTGTGCACAATGAAATACCGAAACGTTCGCGGTTTAAACCAGCTCTTCAGTGATGGGTGAAGGTGGTGGGAGAGGAGAGAGTCCCCTAGTGACTCTGGCTGCATTCTCCGACTTCCTGGGCTCTTTAGCTGGGGCCCCCCTCCCCTGGCTGCTGGAGGAGCCCAGCTCTGCGCGGCTGCCCAACAGAGCAGCCCTCCCTGCCTCGGAAATGCAGCTGCCTGCCCCGGTTAGCAAAAGGCAGGATGGGTAGCTCGCCAGCCCCCGGGAGGGAACGAGCGGGTCCAGGGCTCCTCTGCCCACCGGGCCAGCAGGGGAAAGGCCTCCGGGCTCCTCTGGATGGTTCCCAGCCCCTCGAGCAGCCCCACCCCGACGGCGCCAGCCCTGCCCGCTCCCAGGGCTTCTCCAGCGCCCGGAGCCCGCGGCCGGCACCTTCCCCGGGGCAGTACCTGGAGGCTGCGGGCGAGGTCTGGCGGGCGGGCTGGGGGCGCGGGCCCGGGGGCAGATACCGCCGCACAGCGCAGGGCGGAGGATGCCGAGCTGCCGGGTTCCCGTCTAACGGAGCCGGCTCCCCGCGGGCAGCGGGCGGGGCTGAGATCCCGCCTGGCCGGGGCAGCGAGCGGCGCCTACCTGGGGGGATGCAGCGGGCTGCGGCGCGGGGGCAGCGGCGCTCAAGGCTCCCGGCGGCGGCAGTGCGGCTGGCTGCTGCTTCCCCGCTCCGAGCTGGGCGCCGCCGAGGCCGCTGCCCCCGCCCCTCCTCCCGCTGCAGTCCCGGCCGCCGACGCCAGGGGCTCGCCGCAGGAAGCGGGGCTAGTCCCCGCCTGGCCTGGGGCGGGTCCCCTCCGAGAGAGCGGCCGCGTGGCTGGGCCAGGGAGGGGCGGCGGCTGCTGCCTGCCCCTGCCCCTGCCCCTGCCTGGGTGGGGAGAGGTAACCCGCCTGGGGGGGCCCAGCCTGGCCGCGGCTCAGGGTTGGACATATGCCTGGAGGTTTCATCACATGACATCATCTTTAATCAAAGATTAATCTTTAATTCCTGGAGACTCCCGGGGGGTTGGCCAGCCCTAGGCCCAGCTTAGTCAGCGGGAGGATCGCCAGGAATCGTCCCCACAAGTCCTGCCAGTAGAGCCCAGCAGCGAGCCTTGGCCCCTAGCAGCAAGGAGCAGGGAAGAAAGCCAAGCCTTGGTCACCCATCACTGCCCTGTCAGTGCCCCAGAGCCAGCTAGGCACCTTCTAGCCCACCAAACTCACTGAGCAATAGGAAAACAGGCGGGGGTCCACTACCCCAATCCCTGCCCCCTGGCAGCTGCAGGGAGCGTGCACCTGATAGGCAGTGTTTGCAGGATCTGGCCCTGGGTTACTGCCCTGCCTGGGCTCCCCAGCCAATCCTTCCTGCTTCTCTTCTCTGTGTCTTTTAGCCCCCAGCCTGTAAACAAGTACATAACTTCACACAGATGACTAATGCCATGAGATCAATGGAGCTGTTGCTGGGGGACACGTTTCCCCGCACAGTGCTCCAGACAGAGTGAGAGTGTCAGGCTCAGGGTTGCAGTTCTTCCGGATTTCCTTTCTCATAGGGAAGCTGCTCTGTTCTCCCTGAACGTGCCCCACACATTTCACCCAGGTGATTTCAGAATTTGTTCTCTGATAGTTTGATGTTTATTTGGGATCCCCATCATCCCTCCAGAAATCAGGATAACCTTTTTCATTTATCAAAGGAATTGTGGCTTTAAAATATTTAGAAACAAATGTTAGGAACTCTTTGGAATGATTCAGGTGGCGGACAAGAATGTGCAGAACCACCTTGTGGTTCAAGACTTAATGTGAAAGCTCTTCTGTTCTCCTCTGGGGTGTCTGAGAGCCTGGAGCACTTTGATGTACAGATGAAGGAACACTGGGCTCAGATCAAGTGTACTATCCATCCTTTTTTCCATATCTAACATCTGTGACCTATGCTCTGAACAGTTTAATGCTGGATGAAGAATAGCTATGATATGAAGATCCTGAATAGATTCCTAATGTTACAGGAGGGCTAAAGAACATTTTTGAAGCCCTATTAATAAAAGTACATTAATCGTTGCCATGGAATTTAAGGAAATATTACTGTAATAATAATAATAAAAATATTTCCATATGTGACCTCCCCACCAGAGATTGTCAGTTACCCTACATTTGTACAGTGCCTAGCACAAGTGGCTCCTGATCTCATAGCCTGTTCGTGCTACAGTAATATTCATGTTAATACCAACATGAGAAATTAGTGAAAATGTGGTGTTTTAGTTAATTTGATGTTTGTGTCATGAGACTATTTATGGGTAGCTTACATTTGAAGAAGAAGAAAAAAAGAAAAATCATTTTTCATATTTGGCAACCAGCTTCAATTCTTGTCCAGAGAATGACAGCAAAAAATGTTATGGGAAGTGTTTGACCCTAAAACTCAGGGTCATAGAAAAAAACATTAAGAGGTCTGGGATCTTTGAAACTGCATTAGCAATGACAGTGACTGACAGATTGTAAATTAAAAGCATAAATATCTATCTTAGCAATTCACAAGATATAGATTCAGAAGAGTTGTTAAAAGCAAGTGTTTTTACTGACCTGCAGAGAGTACTGTCCTCTATCACTGAAAAATGTCAAGCTCAAGGAGAACCAGGGCACAGAAATGGAGACAATTTCTGCATTGGAGGGAGCAGCTGTCAAGGACTTAGAGATAGCTGATGAGAAAACGTTCATAAAAACAAAAAAATATAAACACTGTGTGGAGGATCTTGAAAACTAATAGGATTAGAGACATCAGGGTTGTTGGATTAAATTAAATATAACTGGAACAGGATCTGGAGCAAATATACATTCTAGTCCAGAAACAGCCCATTACTTTCCAGTTCAAACAGAGGACCCTGAGAAACAATAAAGGATCTAGAACTGGGATTTTGACTTGCTCCTCTTTCTAGGAATGAAAAAGGAATTTACAAACTGCCAGACAAGTAATGGGTAGGGAGACCCATATTTCTTTTTATTTGAACTAGACTATGTCTTTATTGTGGAGGAGAATTCTTTTTTCAGGGGTTAAAAAGCTTGCCAAAAATCTAAATCCTGCCTGATTCTGGCTGTGAGTTAGAGGCCAGGGACACATATTTAGTGCTCCAGCAAAGTCAGAGCATTATCTATAACAGTAGATTCAGGAAAGCACCTAAGCACATGATTAACTTTAAACATGTGCTTCATGCCCATTGAAGTCAATGAGACTTAAATCATTGGGATTTAAGCACATGCTTACAGTTAAAATTGTGCATAAGTGCCCCTATGTATAAGGCTGCCTTCCTGAAATGGGGTCTCAGAGGGGGAAATAGACTAAGTTTGTCATGTTGGGTGTCTTCGGAAGGCTCATGATGCACTGAGCATAGTTGTTATAGTGATGTTATAGTAATTGTCGTTTCAGTAATGCTATAGGTTATAATTTCATGTATATAGTTATGAGGCTGAAAATGTATTCTCATGGCTTAAAGCAAGCCCAGGCAAAAAATCTCCAAAAGCAGAGGGACAGTTCACACCTCATCAGGGCATGTATGAGACAAACCCAGCCTAGCCTCACAGGAACAAAGGACACTGGCCTAGGCAACAATAAAGGATCTGTTGGACGCTCGAGTGAGCCAGCCCTCTTTCTTTGGTCAGTTTGAGACTACGATGCTCACCTAACTCTGAAGGTGGTGAGAGGGTAAAGCGAAGAGGGAAGAAAGGACAACCAGCCAGCCAGTGGTGAGAAGCATCTAAGTTTCTTTGCATTGAAAGTGTTAAAATCAGCTTAGAATGTGTTTTGGTTTTATTTCATTTGACCTAATCTGACTTGTTATGCTTTGATTTATAATCACTTAACATCTGTCTTTCTAGTTAATAAATCTATTTGTTTAGTCTACCTGAAGCAGTGCATTTGGTTTGAAGCATGTCAGACACTCCCCTTGGAATAACAAACCTGGTGCACATCAATTTCTTTGTTAAATTGATGAACTCATATAAACTTGCAGGGTCCAGTAGGCATAATTGGACACTGCAAGATGGAGGTTCCTAGGGTTGTGTTTGGGACCGGAGATATTGGGTAGTGTCATCCAGTTGCACAATCCAAGGAGAAGTTTACATGCCAGAGGCTGTGTGTGAACAGCCCAGGAGTGGGGGTTCTCACAGCAGAGCAGGGTAAGGCTGGCTCCCAGAGTCAAGGACTGGAGTGACCTAGCAGATCACTGCTCCAGATAACACCAGAGGGGAACGTCACACCACTAACAAAGGTATTCAGATGCTATGGACGTGTATGTGTGGTATTAATGTCTACATAATAGATATATAAAAGCCAATGGGAATTTTCTCATTAACTTAAATGGGAATAGGACTGGGCCCAACCTCCCCCTCCCCCACTCCCCCATACTTGGTGCAGATTACACGGATCCTGATCCTGCAAAGACCTATGTACATGAGTAGCTTTATGCATGGGAATAGTCCCATGGGGACTGCTCATGTGTATAAAGTTAATCATCAGCATAAGCATTTACAGGACTGGGGCCAGGGTCATCTTTGGTGCATTGGAAACATTTTGCTGTGTATTGAAAATTGTTCAGCACAAATATACAAACGCCTGTATTACATGCTTTAAGACTATGGAGGCTTTTGAAGCCTGTAACTATTTTTGAATGATCACCAAATTCATAAAAAAGTCATGGAGGTGGAGATAGACGTGATCCAATTTTAAAACTGAAAAATGTTTATGTGGTTGCAGTTTGCAATTGTACTTCACTTTCAGCTATGCCTCTTTTATGTTTCTTTTCCAGTTGAAGATCTGATCCAAATCCCATTCAAGTCAAAGAGTCCAATTGACTTCATTGGCCTTTGGATGAGGCTGCATAAGAGGTATCATTATTGATTAACCTAATATGCCAGTATTTACTAGAGATTGTCACATATTGTAAGTCATAGCTTAAGGATCCAGGACTTTTCTTGCTTTAAACTAATTGCATTACAATATTTTGAGGAAGAAGGAAACCTCACCTCAGTATGCTTCACATTGTAAACACATTGATGAGTTTCCTGTCCTAGTGGAATTGGTTTGTTTATGTTTGGTCACTTAGTAAGTATTGGTTTAGTTTTATGCAACAACAGACACAAATTGAAAAACAGACATGGCTTGAATCTTGAAGATAAGATTTGAAGTGTGAGCTGATTCTTAGATCTACATCCCTGGCCGTTTATAATGTTTCTTTTGGGAAAAAAGAAATCAAAATCAGTAATATTAAAGCTCTGCTCTCATTTACACCAGTATACATGTGGAGTAAATCTCGATTTGCACAAGTATACCTGATAGCAGAATTTGGCCCAGTGATAGGCCCAGAGCAAAACTCCAGATCCAAAAACTTCTGAACTCAATGAAAGCTCAGATCTGGATCCTAATTCAGCAGTCCAGGACCCCAGAAGGCCTTTTGAAATCTCCCAGGCACCTGTACTAGACACTGTGGGAGATATGTGCAGAAGGCAGTACAACCACAACACTACGACAGTGTAATGCAGTGATGGTTTGGACACAGAGTAAAATTACAATCAACTTGCATCCAAACCCACGAGTCATGTGAACACACCACACTAGTGCTTACTCTGGTATTATCCCACCAATTCAATTAGCAATAGTCTAATTCTCTAGGATAGCCCTGACGGCCCAGTCCTGAGGGACTACCCTGGCAGAGATGCTTAGCATCTGACAGAAGAGAGCTCCCTGACTTCCACTGACTTCAGCCTGGGTCTTTTTTCTGAGTTAGACTTCCAGGAATTGATCTTGTAAAATATAAAACCAGGGCACATCCAGCACTCATCACTCCTGTGAGTAGTACTGAAGCCAGAGGAAGATGAGAATCACACTCTTTGTGCTTCAAGTGTTAGGGGGCAGACCATTTCTGTCGGGGAGCATTAATCAAGAGTTTTGACTACTCAAGGAAATGGAACCATTGCTGAAAATGCTTCCCATCAACTATTCAGCAACTATTGAAAACAGTGTATGTTTCTAACATAGACCAAACAATACTGTTTTCAATAGCATCTCTGAGAACATGACTGAGATTTGGTTAATTTCAGATAGGAAAGACAAGACTTGGGATTCCTGATATCTCTTAGGCTACTTTAAACCTCAGCCTTTATAAGTTTATATGACCCACACAATTTGCTTTTCGCCAGATTTGTATTTTTCAATTTTTTCTCTAGCAGGTAAAATATTTTTAAAATCTGAATTAGAATTTAAATAAACAAAATATGCAAATAATAAAGTCAATTTCAAGGGTGGCCTTTCAGAATCATGAGCATTAGTGGATCGGGGGTGAAACTGGAAAGGAAAAGCAAAGCTCTTAGATGAGCTGAAATATATATTACTGTTACAAAGTGTGGAATATTTTAGACATACTGAAAACTGCTTTAATCTGAATTTAAAAGCTCAAGGGAAGTTTAATTTCCTGATCTCTCTTGCTGTTCCCAAGGAGAAGGGGATAAATTCATCCCTAATGTAACTCTTGTGAAATCTGTGCAGTTACACCAGGGAAGAATTTGGCCCAAATTGTTTTATCTATAGAGACAATTTTAGCTGTTGACAATGGTCTCCAAATACCTTGTATTGTTAAATAAGTGAAGAACTATGCACAAACCATCAAAAAGGATTGACTCCCATTTTCTGAACTTTGGCTGAACTGGGCTTCCGAATGCTGTTTCCAAGACTAGTATGCTTTTGATCAACATTAGATTCTTTAGTGTCTGTCTGAAAACTCCTTTTTAACTGAAAAGCTGAGCTGATAAGTTTGTTATTCATTATTATTGTGGTTGCTTTTACAATGTCCCAAAGTGTATTAGGCATTTTACAGGACAAAGAGAAGATCACAGGATTTTATAGGTCAGTGGTTCCCAAAATGAGATTCATGAACCTCTGGGGGTTCGCGAAATGTTACAGGGGGTTCTCGGGAAAAAATTCCCTAATGACAGACAGAGCTGTCCCTATGGACCCCTGGCAGCACGGGGCCAGCAGCCCGGAGCCCATAGACTTCCAAGAGCTAAGCAGATCAAAGCAAACATATCTATCACACTGAGGGGATTTAAACTTCAAGACTCCTTATAAGAAATGGAGAATATTTTTTGCTTTTTAAAAATTAAATAGGCAGCTAGTATTGTTTTTAAAATTATTATGAAGAACAAGTTTAAGCTTTGTTGTAATGTGAGTTGTTTGCCTGGACGGCTCAAAACCTGAATGCTTGTGTAGGAGGAATTCTTTGAGTTGGCTTCTTAAATACCTTCATGCGGTTTCACGTCTGATACTCCTTGGTGAAACAGGCTTATTCAAAGTGATACAAGCTACAAAAGTGAGATCTTGGAAGAGTGTTGCCATTTTCATAATGTAATAAAAATACTGTAATGATAAATAATAATTAATAATAGTGTGTAATAAGCAGGGCCGGATTAACCTTTTGTGGGCCTGGCGCCAAACATATTTGTGGGCCCCCATGGAGGCAATGGAGCATGGCGTGGGGAGGTCAGTCCCCAGAGTAAGGTCCAGTCAGAGGCAATGGGGCATTGCATGGCAGGGGCATCCCTGCTCCGCCCAATGCAAGGTCACTATTTACAAACCGGCAGTTGCCAGATGCACAGTGGCCTGCCTGGCCCTGTGCTGCCAGCATGCCCCTACCCCATGGGGGGGTGGGCATATGCCACACCACACAACCCCCATGCCCCTGACTCCCTATGGCCAGCCCCCCAGCAGAGCCACCCACAAATGCACAGCACCCAGCACAGCACCACCCCTGCCCACAGCCCCACCACAACTGCCCAGCACCCCCCACAGAACCCCCACTCCTTAGTGCCCCAACAGACACAGATCCTCCCTGCCCCTTCACAGCCCAGCACCCCACCATACTCTCCACAGACTCACCCCCCCACAAGCCCTGCCTCCCAGTCGCACTCACCAGCCCTGCTGGGAGGCGATGTCTGCCGGGCTGAGCTGGCAGCGCTGCCAGGGCTGGTCCCAGGGCTGGAAATTGCTCCGGACCCTTGGGAGTGGCACGATCAGCTAGGCCAGGACCTGTCCTGGCCGGCCGGAGTCCCTCAAGATGCACTTGCCTGCAGGGGCCCAGCCAAGCCCTCTGCACTGTCTCCCCCACCCCCTACCCACACCTGGCTGAGACTGGCCAGGTTTCTGGACCAGTCCCAGGCGGCTCAGCTCCGGGGAGACAGGTGGGGCCCCACAGGTGGTGGGAAACAGAGACTGCCCAGAGCCGGAGGTGCACTGTGGGGCTGAGAGGAGCAGGGGGTGGGAACAATGGGCAGAGAGGAGCCCTTGGCCAGCCACCAGGCAGGCCAAGAGAAGCGAGTGGTGGGCAGGAGGAGCCAGGAGGGTCTCAGGGTGCAGTGCAAGCGGAGCAGGCCAGAGCCCCTTCTGAGCATGGGCCTGGCTCCATGGAGCCACTGGAGCCATTGTAAACCTGGCACTGGACTAATAAGCACGTCACAAAAACAAATTTTATATTTTCAAGATCACTGCTTTTATAATTTATACTTAGGTAAAGGAGAAAATCCCTGGAAATATTCATTTTTAAGAGGGGGTTCATGAGACTTGACATTTTAGTGAAAGGGGTTCACAGGTTATTAAAGTTTGGGAACCACTGTTATAGGCTAATTTTAGCCATGATGTAATGAGTGGGGGTAACACACGCAGGGAAGGAGGACAGGGTTACAGCAGTAAAAGCCCGGTGTTACTCAGCATAAGCATGTGGATTTTGAGATGGTTCACTGACATGTTATTTTAAACATAATGATTATTACTACTGATGACCTTCTTATGGGCATTGTGGAAGAGGCAAGTGTTAAGGAAGGATCTAAGTGAAGAGAGGGTTCAGCAGGCCAGAATTAGAAGGGAAGTCCATGCTTCAGTGGGACTACTGACAGAGTAAGGATTGTTCACATGAATAAGAGTTGTCAGGATTGGGTCCTTATTATATAATGAATAAAAAGGGCAATAAAAATGCCCTTTCAAAATGCATTGGTGTCCTAACAACTAACTGAACGTACAGCATTGTAATGATGGCCTCTCTGCAGCATTACGTACTTGTATACAAGTATCTCATTAATGCAGCCAGCCAGCCAGCAGAATTAAGTAGTCACATATGGTAACAAGTTATTTCAGCCAGTCAGCAGCATTAAAAATGATAAATCATCATTCATCTCTGGCACAGTTCCAGGGCCAGATGCAGTTCTGCCCCATTTCTCGTACACCCCGCCATGTCAGGCCGTGTGCCTTACTCTCCCCCGGCAATGGAATTCCACTGTTCACTTACTCCTAGACCAGTGCTGGGGCTACAGTACCTTGTGTATCCACTGTGCTTACCCAGCACCAGCAGGTCTGACTGGTTCTTCCCTTTGGAAGTCTGACCAGTGATATATAGTGATCAGACGGTCTTCTTAAACTCAAGTGTTGGTTATTTTAATAGGAACAAAGCATAAGAGAAAAAAAGGATTTAGGAACAAGAGTGTACAAGCCGGTATATCTTACCTGAAGGCTCTACCATTTCCTGCTGGTAAGTTAGGCAGGGCTAACTTCTTCAGACAACCCACTGAGTGCCTATGTCTGAGTCAAGTTCCCCTGAATAACTCCCCCGCTCTTGAGACAGAGTCCCCTTTCAAACTGCTGTGGCCCTTTTGATCTTTTGTGAGTGCTGGCCTTTTCCTGTAATGGTATTGTCTCTTAACCCTTAAGTGTTTGTGGAGAAGTTACTTCTTTAGAGCCATTCTGTGTCTTTCCTGCTTGTTTTTCCTTACAGCCCCCTATTAAACTAAACCAGTACATACCCCATTAACTGGATCAACATACAGTATTCATAAATGCTTTCAGAGCTGCTCCAATTCCATCAGTGTCTTTACTTGCTCTAACAGTGCTGAATTCTGCATGGTATCCCCTCCATAGTGTTACATTATTTTAGAAACACACACAACATGACATGGTGCAGTTGATTTGTTTTGGTATGAGAGGTTTCAGAGTGTAGTCTGTGGTCACCGTGTTTTAGGCTAGGGTTTTCAAAGGAGCCACAGGGATTTAGGTGCCCATCTCTACATTCTTAGCTTCTGTTGAAAATCTCAGCCTTACATCTTTATTCTTTGTTTTCTCCTACAAAATCCCACCATTATATTACCCAGCCTCTCTTCCACTGCCTTTAAAACAGTCTTCAGAGCTTTCTCTGCCAGCAAATCTATGTCAATAATTCATTAACTAAAACACATAAACAGCATGTTCCTAAAAAAATTCCCATTGTACCTCCAACAACGATAAAGTAAATGTTTGAAAGAAATTTCCCCCAATGTTTCATAGCATTTTAAAACAGTTGCTTTTTCATGTAAACAAGATAAATGTTTGTTAATCATGTGGAGTTTTTGATTCCCTATTTGCATGGGAAGCTGACTAGTCAGACATATGGTGTGGTCGTTATCTGGGGAGTGAAAATGGAAAGGATCAGAATTAGATGAAATCTTTAAATTAAGGGGTTTTAAAATATAGCAACAGTACTGGCTACCTAACATGTAAGAGTCTGGTGGTAACTGCTGACAATAGTGGTCATTGTTAGAAAGCAATCACAAATGATTTGATGAAATACAGTGTTCAGCAAAGGGCCGGAAGGTTGTAGGGATTGGGAAATAGAATCTTCAAGGCTTTCACCGAGAAGTGCTGGTTTGAATCCAGCCTGGGATGTTAGTGATCAAATGTTGCTGATGTCCGTTTGGTGGCCTCTATATGTTAGCAGAGATTGGGTACCTAGAACTGAAGTCCCAGGTCAGCTCATAAGACTCATTTTTGGCATTTCTAATGGTAGGCATTGGGACATTAGCCGCTATAATGTATTCTAGGACCAGCTTTCACATCTACTATAATCTAGAAATGTTCATCCTGCTACAATCAGAATAGGTAAAACAAGCCCTATTGCTCCACAATGTTACACTAGTTTTATTCTGGTATAACTCCATTGAAGGTGTGTGTAAAATCAGTGTAACAGAGGGGAGAACTGGGCCCAGCATTTCCAATATCAATGGGCTTGTCACAGGCACAGAACGAATGGGCCCCACTCCCTTTCTGGTTCCCAAGCACCATGTTGCTCCATTGTTTCCACATCTTTGTTGGTGGAAGCTATGGATTGTTGTGGACCGCGTTTCCGTTTTATTCATACCCCCACAGCCATGGATGTACCTAGGAATGCATTTAATCACATGGGGTGAGTTTCCCTTTTTGACCCACAGACTCATCTGTGGATTGGCATACACTACACACAGTTATTAGAACCTCTTCTTTGTTGTTTTTTAATAAGGGTAAATTTGGTCTTGAGCCATTACTAGAAAATGGTTTTCCTTAATCTGTTGAAAGTCTTGGGGTGGGTGTCTGACCACTTCATGCTACTTTAAATGGGAAAAAGAAGCTAAAAGCCAGCTTAATGGGCCCTCTTTGGACTCCTCTTGCATAAAGAGAATTCCTCCCCCCACTCCCATGGTTTAGAGTCAGTGAAGGGGGTGTCCCTGAGTGAAAATGAGCATGGTGGCCAGGGAACCACTGCACTTCTGGTTGCTTGAACAGCCCGTTGGGACTAGGACAGTTAGACATAAATTAGAACAACCTTCAGATTGAACAAGTCCCTGCGGCATAAACCCACCTTTGACCTATAGCCTACTGGCCTGTCCCCCTCAAACCAGGAAGAAGTAAGTCCATGCCCAGAGTCTTGTTCAGGCGCTTTTCAGAAGGCTTCAGCTTTATTTCTTCCACATGTAAATAGTACAGCACATTAACTATCTCTTCCCTCTAACGCAGTGGTTCCCAAACTTTAACAACCTGTGAACCCCTTTCACTAAAATTTCAAGTCTTGCAAACCCCCTCTTAAAAATGAATATTTCCAGGGATTTTCTCCTTTACCTGAGTATAAATTATAAAAGCAGTGATCTTGGAAATATAAAAATTTGTTTTTGTGATATGCTTATTACACACTATTCATTATTAATTTTTAATCATTACAGTATTTTTATTACATTATGAAAATGGCAACACTCTGCCAAGATCTCACTTTCATAGCTTGAATAAGCCTGTTGTAAGACAAGGCTCCTATGTTTCACCAAGGAGTATCAGCTGTGAAACAGCATGAAGGTATTTAGGAAACCAACTCAAAGAGTTCCTCCTACACAAGCATTCAGGTCTTGAGCCGTCCAGGCAAACAACGCACGTTACAAAAAAGCTTAAACTTGTTCTTCATAATCATTTTAAAAACAACACTAGCTGCCTATTTCATTTTTAAAAAAGCAAAAACTATTCACCTCCCTGTCCATTTCTTTTAAGGAGTCTTGAAGTTTAAATCTCCTCAGTGTGATAGATATGCTTGTTTTGATCTGCTTAGCTCTTGGAAGTCTAGGAGCTCCAGGCTGCTGGCCGCGTGCTGCCCGGGGTCCCTAGGGACAACTCTGTCTGCCATTAGCGAATTTTTTCCTGAGAACCCCCTGTAACATTTCATGAATCCCAGTTTGGGAACCACTACCCTAACCCACCGCCTCCTGCAGGGGCATCTCTATTCCCTACAGATTGTGTCTCTGCCACTTTCCTATAGCCCTCCTCCATGAGCAAAGGACTGTCTGGTCACACTCTACCCAACTGGCCTACTTGCTGGCTTTTATAATCACCTGATCCCTAGCTGATCAGTCTCAGCTGAGAGGTAGCGAATCCATCATGGATGTAGCTGCTTCCAACTCCCCTTAGTGGGCCAGCTACTCCCTGAGATGGTTCCTTTCCCTTCCTCCACTACATGCTGGGCATAACTCAGCCAGACCATAGAATCTGGGCTCTGGAGTCTGTATGTTTTTATTTTTGAAAGTGCTCGTTCTACTCTAGTTCTTGGCCACCAGCCATTCCCGACCCACCCAAGTGAAAGATAGACCTACCATTGTAGTGTTGGAGCCTGTTCTTTTCCTCTCAGATCTGTTCTGTGTGCCTGGTTGCTGTGTGATTTGTATACTTGTCTGAGGAGCCTAAGCTGCATTGCCAGAGATTTATGTATATATGAAAAACCAGCCCCAGTCACACCAACCAACAAAGATTTAAGGGTGCTATTTTTCAACTCTGTTAATTCAAAATAAAAAGCTGAGATATTTCTTAGGTTAGATGCAACTTTTTTGTTGTTATTAAGAAGTTACTCCTAATCCTTAGCAGTCAAAGAGTGTAGCTATTGCATCTATTTAAGTACAGGCCAGTGTGCAGCTATAGTTGTGAGATGTTTTTGTTTATTATGAGTACAAAGCCGGGGGGGGAAATGTCTGAGAACTTTGTTTTGGGCTAGCTGTAGGCTGTGCTGTACTTGATCCAGTGTATAATATAATGGTTCATTTGTTCAAAAGGGGGAAATGAATTGTCTGAACATTTACTGTGGCTAAGGATTACATATGTACAGTTGGAGATTTTTAATGGACTCAGAGCACACAGGAGGCATCTCATCCAAATCTATTTTTAATACTTTATTTGAATGGCTGATTGTGCATTTTGGTTATGGTGTGGTACCTGCTTCATTGCATCTAAGCCCTTTTAGATGACCATATATGACAAAGCCTTCCAGAAATCTCAAACACAAGTGGAAATTAATTAAACTATTTTAATTTAGAAATACGACAGCAGATAGAGCACACAACTGTAGGTAATGCGGGGAATTTCCAGGAATAGGTTAAACAAAGGTTTTGCGTATGGTCTAAAAACCAGTTGATTTTGTTCCACTTCCTATAGCAAAGACTGAAGAAAGCTGAGATGTGAAAAGGCTTTATTAGGCTAATAGAGGTATCTGATACCCCAGGAGCAGGTTCTGATTGCAAATCAATAGATGGTTAGCTCAGTATAAATAGTATTCTGTCCAATGATAGGATTTGCCTTATGAAACGGAATCTACTATTCTTCTAACTAAAAACAGTGTTAATTGAGTCGGTGAGTGGTCTGTGTCGCATTTTGCCATAATAAATGAATGATTAACACAGGTTTTCTCATTAGGCATAAGGGGACAGGTACAATGACAATTAGCAGCCAGCTAGCAATTCTATGTAGGAATGCAAGCCCTGCAGCTTTTGGTTAAAAATCTGACTCCCGCAGTTTGGTTCACAAGCCCTAGAAAACCAACCCTTGCACATTCATTCAGAGCCAGATACTCCCACGGTTGCTCATGCCCACTGGTACCTAACTCCAGAAATAAGATCTATGAAAGTACTTTCTAAGCAAGGTATGAGTAAGGGTGGAAGAAACTGACCCACAGGGTTCAACTAATCCAAACCTTGCAGGGGAACCCCTTTGCCCTCACCCCACCCCAAAGGATATCTGCTCCTCTAACAGGCCCTGGGAGATCTCCTTTTTCCTTCAGCACCATCTGTGGGCGCAGAATCTGATAGACTCGTGGAGGGGGAGCTGGCAGCTTTCTCAGCTCTATAGACAAACCAACTCAGCCGATTTCACTGACCTTTGGCTGAGGCTTTTGAGCACATCAAATCTTGGAACCACGGCTCCATCTGAACGGCTTTGGGGTTCAGTGGGAATATTTTGCAGAGATCTAATTCTGCAACAGTCTTTCAATGATACACAGAGGCATTTGTGTGGAACTGAAAAAATAGATACTATATGTTCCTGCAACATGCTGCCAAACAGTCTCTCAAGCTGCTACTATTGTTGCTGTTTCTGTTGTTGGTCCAGCACTAACAGAAATGCAGGAAAATGCAGAAACCATCTGTGTAAATCCAAGGAAGTACTACAGGACAGTCATTTTATTCCTCTCATTGATTAACACGGCTTGAAGGACAATGATGGAATGATGCCATAGCTGCTTTGCCCTATTCTCTATGGCTAATAAATATTAAATTTTTACCTAGCATTTATGTAACACTTTGATTGACCAATGCAACGTTCTGTACAAACATTAATTAACCCATACAACATCCCTGTAAGGTAAAGTATTATCTGTTCCATTTTACAATTGAGGAAACTGAGGCAGGTGTGTGAAACAACCTGCCCAAGGCTACACACCATGTTGACGTTGGAGTCAGGAATAGACAACATTCACACTGTTTCTAAATTTTGCAAATGTTTCCTGCACAGCACGTCTAAGATACAGCCTTTCCTCCCCAGCCACAAAGCTCCATCTATCCTGGGCTCCCATTATCTCACATCTCAATTACTACAGCATCCTTTTCTCTGGCCTTAACAAATCCCAGCTTGCCCCACTCTTGTCCTTCAGAATGCTGCTGCAAAGATCATTTTCCTAGCTTGTTGCATTGATGGTGTCACTCCTTTCTTTGAATCCCTGTCCTGGATCCCCTTTCTCTATCACATCAAACAGACTACTTGTCTTCACATTCCAGGGCCTTCACAGCCACCACATCTTCTTGCTACCTATCAGCTAACAGCGAGCTGCCGGTGTGCTCAGACCACTGCTTATCATGCTGACCAATATTGTCTCAGTGTTTCTTTGTACTCCCCAGTCTGTCTGGCTGCATCCACCCACTGGCTCTATCTTATACTTAGTCCCTGCCCCAAATTGCTTACAAATCTCTCTCTTTGTTCAGTGTTTGTACGGTGTGTAGCACAATGGAGTCCTGGTACATGACTACCACAATACAAATAATAAAATAAAGTAATAACAGTATAACCATCTGCCTCCCACTTTGGTGTTTTTTCCTCCAGACCACATAGCCACCTGTGAAACACTAATTGTAGAGAGGAGGCATGGCCTCCTGCCCTGTCAGAATGGAAGAGACCCGAAATCACCCCTGGTGGGCAGAACCAGGCCACCTGCGGCCACTCCGCTGGAAGCAGAGGGGCGGGACAGGAAGCAAGACTATAAAAGGCCAGCCTCCTAGTTCCTAGGAAGAGAGCTGCCAGAGGAGCAGGACGTCTCTTTCTTGCTGCTGGAGCCTGGAGCTGAAGGAAACGGCTACCCAACCAGGGGAGTTACCTGGATTGCCGGAGACCAGCAACGCCGATGAACTGCCGGGGCTGCTATGGGCTGTTTACTTAGGGGAGACCAAGGACGACTGTGTAACCCAGGTGCCCCAAACTGGGAAGGATAGGAAGGAGCCCAGGGATGCCAAATAGGGTTTGACTGTCACACTATTGTGAGCTGGCCAGTGTGTTGCGGGCAGATCCCCGCTGACCTAGTGGCAAACTACCCTGCCACTAATAGGGCTCTGGGCTGGGACACAGTGGAATGGAAGGTTTGCGTCCCCCTGTGAAGCACCCCACCTGTGGAGGGTGGCCACCTCCCCACTAATAGGCCAGGAGGCCTGAATTGATCTGGCACCCGCCAGAGCTAGAGCGCCAGGCGCATTTGCTGTCGCTCCCGGTTGGGAGCTAATTCCTCACCCTGAACTGCTGGGCTGTATCGCACAGACTCAGCCTGAGCTATAATCAGGGTGTCTCACAGTTTGAGGAACAGGGGCGGAAAGACTAATTAAGGCCTGGGCTGATTGCTGACCAGGCCTGCTCACTGCCCTGACTGAGGGATTTGGCAGAAAGACAACTGCTAATTGGACTAATCTCCAGGTGATAATCACTGACTGTGATATGTGCCCTGCTTGTGAAGCAGTGAGGAGGTCCGGCCTCCCGCCCTGTCAGAAGGGGAGAAACACACGCACCTCCTGACCCGTGGTGGAGAATGCAGGCAGTGACCACCCCCTGAGACAGAGGGGAGGGTCTGTGAGTGTACCTAAGCCGGAATAGACCCGAACAACAGGATGGAGCTTGAGCAGCTGATGAAGTGGCGGACTGAAACCCAGCAGCAGCAGCTGATTCAACATCTCAGGGCCCAGCAGCAGCAGCTACTCTGGGAGCTGGGGGCCCAAAAGCAGGACCAGCAGAGGCAATGCTTCCAACAACGTGCCCTGCTGCCTCAGAACCCCAGCCCCGGAGGGGCAGGAGCCCCAGTGACCCCCACCCTACCTGTCCAGCTCACAAAGATGGGTCCTGAAGATGACCCAGAGGCATTTTTAGCTGCATTTGAGTGGGTTGCCTTGGCCGACGCGCGGGCCCCAGAACAATGGGACATGCTCCTAGCCATGTATTTGATGGGGGCTTCGCAGGCTGCCTACTGGAGCCTTCCTAACAAGGAGGCCCGAGACAACCAGGCCGTTAAGGCTGCTATCTTGGACATTCTGGACGTAATACCCAAAACCTTCCAGCATAGGTTTCGGGGGAAGATTTATCCGCTGGGGGCGTGACTCTGCATTGTCACCCAGGAACTTAAGGATGCCCGCTGGAGCTGGCTCCAACCAGAGCGACACACAGCCATCAAACTGGCCGAACAAGTGATAGTGGAACAATGTAGCCACATCCTCCCACCCTGAGGGAGGGCGTGGGTCCTGTGGCATTGGCCTACAACCCTGAAGGCAGCAGTTGGGCTCATGGAGGATGCCTTAACGGCCGAGACCCCGGTGACCCCCAGACCGCCGGGTGTGGGAAAGCACTCAAGATCTCTGGCAATACCCTACCCACCCCAATGCCGCGAAAACGACTGATGCAGTGGTGGCTCCGTGGGTTCGACCCCGAAGCCCCCCCCGGCCCTATGATGAGCCATGACAGTGGGCGAAGGCCTCCTCTGAGAGAGAGCCCAGATCATCCTCTGAGTTTGGAGGACTGACCAGGTCCTGCCACGATCAGCCCCTGACCAGGTCCTGCCACGATCAGCTTTAGGTGTGGCCAGTTAGGGCACCTCCAGAGGCAGTGTCCCACTATGGACTGTTCCTTCGGCAAGTTCTGTGCCAGGGATGCCCAGGCCCACCAATATCCCTGTCCCAAAGTGATCATCTCAGTTAGCCTCCGGGGAAGGCAAGTGGAGGCCCTTGTGGATTTGGGGTGTAGCCTAACGATGGTGCGGGAAAACCTCGTTCCAGCTGATCGCTTGACCCACAAGCCCATCCAACTCTGCTGTGTATATGGGGATGTGAAGGTGTACCCCAGTGCTCAACTGACCCACACAATTGAGGGAGTAACCTGACAAATTACAGGGAGTTGTCCTGAACCTCCCCTATCCCGTCATCCACGAGGGAGACTGGCCGGAGTTCAGCCAGATCCTGCAGGCAGCATCTCTCCAAACTGGGCCAGAGAGGCTGGGGTTGGAAGGAGACCCATCGAGGGTGACAAGGAAGAGCAATCCCCCAGGGACTCTCTAGACCCACCTGAGGGAGGGCCAACCAACCCTCCAGCTGAACCCTGAGTAGCGCCCAAGGACAAGGGACCCCTCTGGGGCATAGAAGGGGACTTCTGTTGAGACCAAAAAGAGGACCTCACCTTAAGCCGGGCCTATGACCAGGTGGCATGTGTCAATGGTGTCACTACAGATCCGCAGGGCATGACTCAGTGGCCCTGGTTTGAACTTTAGGGTGAACATTTCTACTGGGCTTACCAGGACCCTTATATCCATGAACCCCACTCACAACTTGTGGTACCCTACTGTCACCGGCAGACCATGTTGAGGATGGCCCACGATATCCCTGCCGCAGGCCATCTGGGCCAAGAGAAAACCCTGGCTCAAATACTAGCCAGATTTTACTGGCCAGGAGTACACCAGGATGCCAAGAACTTCTGTGCATCCTGCCCTGAATGCCAGTGGGCTGCGTCAGCTGGAGTCCCGAAAGCACCCCTGCTCCCTGTGCTGGTGGTGAAGACTTCTTTTGAAAGTGTCACTATGGATTTAATTGAACTCCTCACAAGGAGCACCGCAGGCTTTCAGTACATCCCCGAGGCCATCCCCACCCCGAGTATTGCAGTGGAACTCCCAAAAATCTTTGCTCGGGTAGGCTTACAAAGGAAATACTAACTGATCAGGGAATGAACTTTACTTCCCGGCTGCTCAGAAGTCACCTGTTAGGGATCTGGAAGTTTCAAACCTCAGTTTACCATCTTCAAACCGATGAATCATTCCATGAGGCCAATCGGACACTAAAGGGGATGATGCAAAAATTCTCCCCCAGAAGAGTTGTGTCGATGGGAACAACTCCTCCCACCATTGCTACTGGCAATTCGAGAGGTACCACAAGCTTCCACCCAATTCTCCCCATTCGAGTTACTGTACAGATGCCAGCCGCAGGGGCTACTGGACCTCATGTGGGAGACCTAGGAACAGAGCTCCTCGCCAACCCAGGGGCTCCTTGAATACATAATGCAATTGCATGAACACCTGAGACAGTAACCTAACCAAGGAGAACCTGCAGGCTGCCCAGGGAGCCGGAGCCCAAGCCTACAACTGAGGAACCTGAGCCTGAACCTTTGAACCTGGGGATTACTCCCCTCGGAGGAGTCCAAGCGATTAGCCCCATGGCAAGGCCCCCACAAAGTCCTTCGCCAAGTCAGGCCTGTAAACTACGAGATACACCAGCCAGGGCAGCAGAAGCAGCGCCAGATTTACCATGTCAATCTCTTAAAGGCCTGGCATGATCGGGAGAGTCTGTTGATAACCCCAGATCCTGAGCTAGGACCTCAGGTCCCTATTCCTACGGGGCGAAAGGAGCCTCTCCTTGGCAAATCTCTCAACCCCAAGCAAATAGAACAGACCAGATACTTGCTAAAAGCCTTCCCCGAAACATTCACGGCTGCACCAGGGCAGACATGTCCAACACACCATCTGTACCCCACCTGGGGAAGTAGTATAGGAGACCACCCAACCCCTCCCTCAGTGACTGCAGCAGGCAGTAGAGCAAGTAGTACAAGCCATGTTGGAATTAGGGGTCATAGAACCCTCCCAGAGTAAGCGGTGGAGCCCCATCATCTTGGTTCCCAATCCAAAGATTCTGTATTGATTTTCGGAAAGTTAACGCTATTTCTAAGTTTGATGCATACCCAATGCCCCGAATTGATGAGCTCCTGGACCTATTGGGTGACGCCAGCTACATGACCACCCTGGATCTTGCAAAAGGATACTGGCAGATCCCGCTGGAAACTAACTCGAAGGAGAAAACTGCCTTCGCTACACCCAGCGGGCTCTACCAATTTACCCACATGCCTTTTGGACTTCATGGGGGGCCCCCATGACATTCCAATGGTTAATGGACTACCTTCTTCAACCACACCTCGAATATGCTGCAGCCTATTTGAACAATGTGGTGATTTACAAGGTGGGAAGAACACCTACACTGTCTTGTAGCTGTCTTGTGGTCCCTTCGGGCCACAGGTTTGACGGCTAACCCCAAGAAATGTCGAATTGGCTTCCAGGAGACCACCTACTTAGGGTATGTCCTGGGGCGGGAGAAGGTACGGCCTCTAGTTGGGAAGGTCCAGGCAATCCAAAACTAGCCTGCCCCAACTACAAAGAAGCAAGTAAGGCAGTTCTTGGTAGGCTATTATCATCGCTTCATCACCAACTTCACCTCCATTGCTGCCCCCTTGACCGAGCTCTTAACAAAGAACCAGCTGCAACGCATCCATTGGTCCCTAGAGTGCACCCAAACCTTTCAGATGTTGAAGGACCACCTCTGCGGTGAGCCAGTTTTATATAGCCCGGACTTCTAACAAAAGTTTGTGGTCCAGACTGATGCTTTAGCCCATGGGACTTGGGCCTGTCCTCTCCCAGACCTTTGACGGCGAGGAACACCCCATACTATACATCAGCCAGAAACTTTCTCCCCCCCCCGGGAACAGAACTACTCCACCTTTGAGAGGGAGTCCCTAGCGATCAAGTGGGCCGTTAAGGCCCTGCAATACTACCTCCTGGGGAATATCTTTGTGGTAGTCACAGATCATGCCCCCCTTAAGTGGCTCCAGAACATGAAAGACACCAATGTGAGGCTAACGAGGTGGTACCTCACTCTGCAGCTGTTCACGTTTACCATTCAACATAGGGCGGGTAAGGAGAATGCAAAAGCAGATGGGCTCTCCCAGTTGGGGGAGGCAGAAAATGCCAGCCCTGAAGATTGGGGGCCAGACTTGAGGGGGCAGGGGGGTAGCGAGGAGGTATGGCCTCCTGTCCTGTCAGAATGGGAAAGACCCAAAATCACCCCTGGTGGGCAGAACCAGACCATCTGCGGCCGCTCCGCCGGAAGCAGAGGGGCGGGACAGGAAGTGGGACTATAAAAGGCCAGCCTCCTAGCTCAGTAGGAAGAGAGCTGCCAGAGGAGCAGGATGTCTCTTCCTTGCTGCTGGAGCCTGGAACTGAAGGATATGGCTGCCAAACCAGAGGAGTTATCTGAATTGCTGGAGACCAGCAACACCATGGGTGAACTACCATGGGCTGTTTACCCAGGGGAGGATGACCACGAAACCCAGGTACCCCAAGCTGTGGAGGGTAGGAAGGAGCCCAGGGATGCAGAATAGGGTTCGGCTGTGGAACTATTGTGAGCTGGCTAGCGTGTTGCGGGTGGATCCCCGCTGACCTAGTGGCGAACTACCCTGCCAATAATAAGGTCCTGGGCTGGGACACAGTGGAGTGGAAGGGCCTGCATCCCCCTATCCCGGGCACCCCACCTGTGGAGGGTGGCCACCTCCCCACTAATAGGCCAGGAGGCCTGAATTGGTCTGGCACCCGCTGGAGCTAGGGCACCAGGCGCATTTGCTGATTTGCTAATTCCTCACCCTGAACTGCTGGGCTGTATCGCACAGACTCAGCCTGAGATATAAACTGTGAAACACCCTGATTGAGGGACGGGGGCAGAAAGACTAGTTAAGGCCTGGGCTGATTGCCGACCACGTCTGCTCACTGCCCTGATTGAGGGATTTGGCAGAAGGACTAACTGCTAATTGGACTAATCACCAGGTGGACTCACAGGCTGCGAGCTGTGCCCTACTCGCAAAGCAGCGAGGAGGTGCAGCCTCCTGCCCTGTCAGAAGGGGAGAGACACGCGCACCCTCTTACACCAACAGACTGCTCACACTAGAATAATGCTCCCTAAAGATGTTACATGCAATGTGAAACAGATGTACAGAGCAGTCATAACTCCTGCAACTTTACGCAAGTCCCAACTCAAGGTTTCTTTGACCTCCTTGTAACACTAGTAGACATGAAAGTAAATTAAAGCAGAAGGAGAGAGAATGTTTAATAGCAAAGATCTTCTCTTGGAGTATGACTGGGAGCCTCCACATCCACACCACATTCTGCTTTCTCTGTGTCAAACAGTTCCTGCACAAAAAAGTTAAACTGCTACTGGACTGAAAACAAACAATCCCTGACTCAAATGCTGTAAACTTTACAAGAACACTGTAATTTTGTATAAAACAATAACAAACCATTTAAAAGACAGGAAATTATGTGTTCTAAAAAACCCCAAACATTTGACAGCATAGAAATTCACAATTACAGTCTCCCAAACAACCTTAACTCTGGCCCTGGAGCCATGCCCAACTTCCTGCTTTGCTCCTGTCATACTTATTATGTACCAGATGGTATTTTTGGATCAAGGACTTTTTTTTCCCTAAGATCATAAAGTAATTGCACTAGAAGTGAAGGAGCACTTTGTACAGGCACCCTTCCTGGGTGGTGTTTTCAGTTGTGAACTACACTCTCTTCCTAAATTAAACTTTTTTCCTTCCTTTCCCCCTTCCTTATTGTGACATTGCACCCCATAATGCTTGATAGAAATATGCTTGAGTGTAAATATGACATAACTGGTAGAAAGAATAGTAAATATGGCAGGCAACCAGCTAGCAAGAGATGTTAAGAGTAACAAGAAGGGTTTCTTCAGGTATGTTAGCAACAAGAAGAAAGCCAAGGAAAGTATGGGCCCCTTACTGAATGAGGGAGGCAACCTCGTGTCAGAGGATGTGAAAAAAGCTAATGTACTCAATGCTTTTTTTTGCCTCTGTCTTCACGAACAAGGTCAGCTCCCAGACTACTGCACTGGGCAGCACAGCATGGGGAGGAGGTGACCAGCCCTCTGTGGAGAAAGAAGTGGTTCAGGACTATTTAGAAAAGCTGGATGAGCACAAGTCCATGGGGCCGGATGCGTTGCATCCGAGAGTGCTAAAGGAGTTGGCGGATGTGATTGCAGAGCCATTGGCCATTATCTTTGAAAACTCATGGCGATTGGGGGAGGTCCCAGATGACTGGAAAAAGGCTAATGTAGTGCCCATCTTAGGGAAGAAGGAGGATCCTGGGAACTACAGGCCAGTCAGCCTCACCTCAGGCCCTGGAAAAATCATGGAGCAGGTCCTCAAGGAATCAATTCTGAAGCACTTAGAGGAGAGGAAAGCGATCAGGAACAGTCAGCATGGATTCACCAAGGGCAAGTCATGCCTGACTAATCCAATTGCCTTCTATGACGAGATAACTGGCTCTGTGGATGAGGGGAAAGCAGTGGACGTGTTGTTCCTTGACTTTAGCAAAGCTTTTGATACGGTCTCCCACAGTATTCTTGCCAGCAAGTTAAAGAAGTATGGGCTGGATGAATGGACTATAAGGTGGATAGAAAGCTGGCTAGATTGTCGGGCTCAACGGGTAGTGATCAATGGCTCCATTTCTAGTTGGCATCCGGTATCAACTGGAGTGCCCCAGAGGTTGGTCCTGGGGCCGGTTTTGTTCAGTATCTTCATAAATGATCTGGAGGATGGTATGGATTGCACCCTCAGCAAGTTTGCAGAGGACACTAAACTGGGAGGAGTGGTAGATATGCTGGAGGGTAGGGATAGGATACAGAGGGACCTAGACAAATCGGAGGATTGGGCCAAAAGAAATCGGATGAGGTTCAACAAGGACAAGTGCAGAGTCCTGCACTTAGAACAGAAGAATCCAATGCACCGCTACAGACTAGGGACCGAATGGCTCGGCAGCAGTTCTGCAGAAAAGGACCTAGGGGTTACAGTGGACGAGAAGTTGGATATGAGTCAACAGTGTGCCCTTGTTGCCAAGAAGGCCAATGGCATTTTGGGATGTATAAGTAGGGGCATTGTTAGCAGATCGAGGGATGTGATCGTTCCCCTCTATTCGACATTGGTGAGGCCTCATCTGGAGTACTGTGTTCAGTTTTGGGCCCCACACTACAAGAAGGATGTGGAAAAATTGGAAAACATCCAGCAGAGGGCAACAAAAATGATTAGGGGTCTGGAACACATGAGTTATGAGGAGAGGCTGAGGGAGCTGGGATTGTTTAGCCTGCAGAAGAGAAGAATGAGGGGGGATTTGATAGCTGCTTTCAACTACCTGAAAGGGGGTTCCAAAGAGGATGGCTCTAGACTGTTCTCAATGGTATCAGATGACAGAACGAGGAGTAATGGTCTCAAGTTGCAGTGGGGGAGGTTTAGGTTGGATATTAGGAAAAACTTTTTCACTAAGAGGGTGGTGAAACACTGGAATGCGTTACCTAGGGAGGTGGTGGAATCTCCTTCCTTAGAAGTTTTTAAGGTCAGGCTTGACAAAGCCCTGGCTGGGATGATCTGGTTGGGGATTGGTCCTGCTTTGAGCAGGGGGTTGGACTAGATGAGCTCCTGAGGTCCCTTCCAACCCCGATATTCTATGATTCTGTATGTTTTATGCTAGATATGTCATGTAACATATCTTTGCAAAGGTTGTGTTCTACTACATGCATACAAATAGGATGAATACATGCATCATTTTTATGTCGAAGTTATGAGTGTTGGCTCTATGGTTGTATTTAAAGTGTTTGCAGTAGGAAGCATATAAGAGATTTGGTCAACATAGCGTGTAGGGGTTATTCAAGTAATTGGGCGTACTTATCTAACAATGGACTTTGGGAGACGCCAGTCCACATCTGAGTTTTCCTGGGAACGTTCAAACTAACATGTAAACAATAGCGTCGGCCTGCAAAAAGCTGATTCATTCATAGACGTGACTTGCCCAGGTGGCTAGAGACCCCATCTTGTAACTGGGATGTGGCACAAGAGAAACTATATAAGGCCCTAGAAGCCCCTCCATTTTGTCTTCAGCTGGCTCAGAAGATAGCCTCTCCAGCCCAAAGAGATGCCTGAAAGAAACTGGGACAAAGGAAAGTAACTATGGGGGTGTGAGTGATTGCTGGACTCAGACTAGGAGTAAGTCTAGTCTGTCAAAGAAGTTTATTGGAACATCTGAGAGTGAGATTTACCTGCATTTAGTTTCTTACTGTATTAGGCTTAGACTTGCATGTTTTATTTTATTTTCCTTGGTAACTTACTTCGTTCTGTCTGTTATTACTTGGAACCACTTAAATCCTACTTTTTATATTTAATAAAATCACTTTACTTATTAATTAACCCAGAGTAAGTAACTAATACGTGGGGGAGCAAACAGAGAGAAGCACAACTATCGGTGTTCTAGAGGGCGAACAATTTAGGAGTTTACCCTTTATAGGCGTTATACAGAGTAAAATGGATTTATTTGGGATTTGGACCCTATTGGGAACTGGATATCTGGGTGCTGGAGACAGGAGCACTTCTTAAACTGTTTTCAGTTAAGCCTGCAGCTTTTGGGGGATATGGTTCAGACCTGGGCCTGTGTTTGTAGAAGGCTAGCATGTCTGGCTCAACAAGGCAGGGTACTGAAGTCCCAAGCTGCCAGGGAAAATGGGCTCAGAGGTAGTCCCAGCACATCAGATGGCAGTCCCAAGGGGGTTTCTGTGACCCAACCCATCACACTTATTTCTCCCCCTTTCAAAGTTCATTCAATTTCACATGTGGGATGGGCGGTTTGAGGGCAGCAGACATATATATTTTATTTATTTTGCCAAATTAAATGATTTGTAAAAGTCATCTTAAAGATATGTAACCCAATCATAGTTTGAAAATTCTCCTGATACCTATTTATTCCTTTCCTCCTACATTCTAGCTACAGCAGCTGCTTGTCTTGGAGACTTCAAGCTCTAAAAGATAAAGTTGTTGTACACTGGACCAAACCTGAGACAGTGGAAAGAATATTTTAAAAGGTATTTGAAGCCAAATTAGGAATGCCAGGCTGGTATACCTGAATTTGGGAAGTTTTAACTACTGTTGTGGGTTCTGATGATCCTTTGGCAGTTCATCAAAATGCTAATGAACTGCATGAAGTTCACTGTGTAACCACTGGAGTCAGGGGCTACCAATCCCTGTCAGCTGAGTGGCATATTTACTTTCAGAACCATGATCAAGTGACATCTCTGGGGCCTGGAAACACAGTTTCAGTTACTGCTAGTACTAGTGTTGGCTCTGCTGCAATTTCCAAATGCACCCACCAGCCCTATTGCAGTCTGGGGCATTCTCAGGTCAAGATCACGTGCAGCCAGCTGGCTCCCTGTGGACTTGGCAAAGTCCTTTTGTTGGGTATGAAATGTTATATTGTTCATAGTTTATTAAGTTGCATGTGTGTATCAGACCCAATAATCCAGTTTAAGGATATTGCAGCAATCCAAAAAGGAGTCTGAACTGTCAACTTGTGACTCCATTTTGGGACCCCTCTATGCACTGTCAACTTGGCCTGGATGTAACAGGATTAAACTGTTTTTTTCCCGCCACTGGGCAATCTCAAGGCCAAACCACCTCAGACTGTTTCCTGCTTTTCCTGGGATCATACCATGTTTTCCCACCACAAACTGTATAAAAGGACTGTAATCACAGACTGGTGGTGCAGTCCATCTTAGTGACAGGGCAAGTGCGGCTCGGGTCTTCGTGGCACCAGTGCACCAACGAAAAATATCATTCATTCCCGAGGTGAGAAAACAGAAGACGCATTCCACCTTAGATGCTCCTGTTTATGGGAACAACAACCACCAGAGGGTTCTTGGTCTGCTTCTTCCATCCCAATGGTCATCGAGGGACTCTCCAGTGCTCCTCCTCTGCGGGCTCCAGTTACCCCTGGAGTGGAGGTCCTGGACTTCGCTGCCACCACAAAAGTGCTGGGAATATAGTGAGATATAATTAGGGTTTTCATAGTTGGGGTTACATTTTCAAGTGCCAGGGTGGTTTCTGTATTTTGGGCCTGAGCTTTATGCTCATAGGGAGAGCTGCTGTGTTACTGGGTTTGCGTTGTTTGTAGAGTTATTGCTCGTTTTCATTTATCCCCTTCCCTCAGCTGTAGTTTCTCTCTCAATGCACTTACCTGTTGTTTGCCCCTTATTTCTGGTCAGTCTTTATTATTTGCACACCACATAGGGAAGACCATCTGCATCAGTCCACTGGTGACAGGAGAGGGCGGGTCTGCTCGTCGGAGAAAAAGGGGCGTGTTTATCTTCTGTTAACTCCAATTGTATAATGGGCGTAGGTATCTTGGCTCCCATTTGAGATAACACTTTGATCAGAATGGAGCGATCTCCAGCCTCTGCTCTCCTCGGCTCTAGTACTGTTGCAAGTACCCCGCCCCCACCCACCACGCACATTTAGAGCACTTGGAAACACCAGTTGCTAAATAAGCTTGTCTCAGCAGCCGTAACAATCTGAGTGCTACTGCCCCACCTCCAATGCAGAAACATCCTGGCCTGCAACGACTAGAACCAGGCCTGCATGTGTAACCCATGCAGCAAAGTGATGGTATTTTCCATTATAAACCCTGCCCGCCAGCGAAGTCTTCTAAATCACATCTCCGGCAATTACCTGCCCAAGTGCAATGGGAACCACTGCCCAGCAGATGAATCTCTCCACTATAAAGTGAGAGGATCTGAGCCAGAAATATACTGATGATAACGGGGGGTGGGGAGAATTAAAAATCCAGGGTGAATTTGCAGTGGGAGTCGCCCAGGGCTGTTTTTACATCACACCCAAGAAAACACCTTCCCAGATGAGTCACTCCCAGCGCACAGCGAAGAGACAAATTCCCAGGGCAGGAGGGAGAGACAAGGCAGCACAAATGAGCTCACGCCAGTCCCGCCCCATGATGGGGGCGGTGGCAGGAAGCCGGCAGGTGAGCGGGGATGGGCGCTGCCCCGGGGAAAGGGGATGTCTGTACTCCGGGCTGTGCTCTGCACTGACATCATGCCCTGCCTGGGTACAGATTCCCGCTGGAGGAGCCCAAGGACCAGCTGCGTGTGGAGACTGAACTAGCCCAGCCTCAAGCAATGGAGAATCCCAGAGTGGCGTGGGGAGGGCACCGTGGGGCAGTTTGCCTTGCAGTGCCCCTCCTGTGCCCGCCTGGCTGCGGCCAGGAGCTCAGGCCAGGATGTGAGGGGCTCCGCTCAGCGCTGTGTGATTTGTAACAAACTCCCCAGCACCGCTGCTGATCCCTTCTCCCAGCTCAAAGAGGACGTTTTCCTTAACAGCGATGACTCGCTTTCCATTGAATCACTCCTCTCCTTCTGGTTCTGATGGAGCGTGAAGTGAATGTAGATGTTGGTACCTCTCCACTGGGCTCCAGCCTCACTCAGGAGATCAGCCCTGCTCTGGGAGTAAGGCTTGTTGCAGCAGGTGAAAAATCCATTGAGAAAATCAGCATGCTCACTGACCTCACTTTAATATGATACTCTAGTTTCATTAAACCTGACTTTTATGAACCTAATTTGCTTTGCTCCTACTTACAAGGGGCATTTGCTTTTTACATTTCATCCTATTTGGGCAATGCAAATTAAGACTACATTTGATTTCAAATGTAACACTTCCGTTTCCACACACTTGCCCAGTCCTGCATTCTCTGAGCAGCTGGGGAAGTTTAAATTCAAATAGTGTTTTCATCTTTTATTTCATGAAAAAACATGTATCATGCTTTTAAAAATAAACCAAGAGCCCGGAATTTTTCATCCTAGATCATCTTAAAGTTGTCCTTTAAAACTCTGAGCTAGTGCCTGCAGAGGAAGCTGAAGAGCAAAACAAGTTTTACAAAAACAACAAGGAGTCCTGTGGCACCTTAAAGACAAACAGATTTATTTGGGCATAAGCTTTCGTGGGCAAAAACCTCACTTCTTCAGATGCATGGAGTAAAAGTTACAGATGCAGGCATTGTTATCAATAAGAACAGGAGTACTTGTGGCACTTTAGAGACTAACAAATTTATTTGAGCATAAGCTTTCGTGGGCTACAGCTCACTTCATCGGATGCATAGAATGGAACACATAGTAAGAAGATCTATAGATATAGATACACACACACACACACAGAACATGAAAAGGTGGAAGTAACATACCAACTGTAAGAGGCTAATTAATTAAGATGAACTATTATCAGCAGGAGGGAAAAAAAAACTTTTGTAGTGATAATCAAGATGACCCATTTATACAGTTGACAAGAAAGTGTGAGGATACTTAACATGGGGAAATAGATTCAAATATGTGTAATGACCCAGCTACTCCCAGTCTCTATTCAAGCCCAAGTTAATAGTATCTAGTTTGCATATTAAGTCAAGCTCAGCAGTTTCTCATTGGAGTCTGTTTTTGAAGCTTTTGTGTTGCAAAATTGCCACCTTTAAGTCTGTTACTGAGTGGCCAGAGAGGTTGAAGTGTTCTCCTACTGGTTTTTGAATGTTATGATTCCTGTCGTCAGATTTGTGTCCATTTAGTCTTTTGCGTATAGACTGTCCAGTTTGGCCAATGTACATAGCAGAGAGGCATTGCTGGCATGTGATGGCATATGTCACATTCGTAGATGTGCAGGTGAACAAGCCCCTAATGGCGTGGCTAATGTGATTAGGTCCTATGATGGTGTCACTTGAATAAATATGCAGACAGGGCTGGCATTGGGCTTTGTTGCAAGGATAGGTTCATGGGTTAGTGTTTTTGTTGTGTGGTTGCTGGAGAGTATTTGCTTCAGGATTGTGGACAGGACAATGGATTGTGTGATGTGTCCTGGATGGAAGCTGGAGGCATGTAGGTAAGTATAGCGGTCAGTAGGTTTCCAGTATAGGGTGGTTGTTTTGTGACCATCGCTTATTAGCGCAGTAGTGTCCAGGAAATGGACCACTTGTGTGGATTGGTCTAGGCTGAGGTTGATGGTGAGATGGAAACTACAATACCCACCTGCTGAAGTGAAAAAACAGATTGATAGAGCCAGAAGAGTACCCAGAAGTCACCTACTACAGGACAGGCCCAACAAGGAAAATAACAGAACACCACTGGCCATCACATACAGCCCCCAGCTAAAACCTCTCCAGCACATCATCAACGATCTACAACCTATCCTGGAAAACAATCCCTCCTTCTCCTTGGACCTTGGAAGGCAGGCCTGTCCTCGTGTAGAAACAGCCCCCCAACCTGAAGCAAATAGTCACTGGCAACTATGCACCACACCACAGAAACACTAACCCATGAACCAATCCCTGTAACAAACCTCGGTGCCTACTCTGTCCCCATATCTACTCTAGTGACACCATCAGAGGACCCAACCACATCAGCATTCACCTGCACATCTACTAATGTGATATCTGCCAGCAATGCCCCTCTGTCATGTACATTGGCCAAACCGGACAGTCTCTACGTAAAAGAACAAATGGACACAAATCGGACATCAGGAATATGGTAACATACAAAAGCCAGTAGGAGAACACTTTGCTGTTCCTGGACATTCTATAACACATTTAAAAGTAGCCATCCTTCAACAAAAAAAGACTTCAAAAACAGACTTCAAAGAGAAACTGCAGAACTAAAATTAATTTGCAAATTTAACACCATTAATTTGGGCTTGAATAGAGAGTGGGAGTGGCTGGCTCACTACAAAAGCAACTTTCCCTCTCCGGGAATTGACACCGTCTCATCAATTATTGGGAATGGACTACATCCACCCTGATTGAATTGGCCCTGTCAACACTGGTTCTCCACTTGTGAGGTGTTGGATCATATTAAAGAAGTTCTGTATTAAAATCACAAATGAGTTTGATTCCCCATAGCTTAAATTCCAGGGTATTACTAATTAAGAGGACTCTTGGTTTTTGGTACTGTTTCTCTCCCTCTATGTGTGAAACTTGCAAGCTGCTAATTGTGTTAGTACATTCTAAGACAGAGTCTGTTCTCAAAGCAATTCACACAGAGAGAGACTCAAAGCAATACTCTAAAAACAGAAACAGCACCCAGAGACTCCCCGCCCTTTTGTTGTGTTAACAATTGTGATTAAAATAGAGATAGAGGATGTATGTGGATGGATGCTTGGTGTGGATAATAACTGAATGATCAGGGAGGTGCCAGCCTAAGAATCCAGTGTCCGTCGGCTGAAGAAGGCATCAAGTGGAAATAACCAGAGGACCCCCCGGAGGGCAGACTGGAATCCACCCAACAGCCTCAAGAACGGGAGAACCAAAGAACAAGATAACATCTTGGAGCCGTCAGGAATGTGCTATCTGCTGATTGATTCAGCAACAGCATGATGAAGCAATTCCCATAGACTGGCATAGGAAGAAATTCCTATAAAAATAGACTCTAAAAAGTGAGAACTTTGGGGTCTGATTCTGCAAACCAACTTCCAGGAGCATCAGATGAGCATCTGACAAGGCCCTGCTCCCTCCTCATGTCCAGGCCACCTGGCCAGTGACTTGGCATGAGCAACTCTAAGGCTGGTAACTATAACAACCTTGCAGAACCTGTGTGTGTGAATGAATGTGTGAATAAATATGAGATTGAATGGAATGTTATAACTATAACTAACTGCTTACTATGATTCTTTCTGTATTCACAGTAAATGTGGTATTTTGCCTTTTTCCCTTTAATAAGATCCTGCTGGTTTTTATTTTATTGGTATAACAGAGGTAACTCCCTTCTCTTCATGTGTCAGTATGATGTCTGTAATTTTCACTCCATGCATCTGAAGAAGTGGGTTTTTTATCCATGAAAGCTTATGCCCAAATACATCTGTTACTCCTTTAGGTGCCACGGGACTCCTTGTTTTTGTGGATACAGACCAACACGGCTACCCCCTGATACTTGAAAATCATGTTTTAGTTCATGTCCTCAGTAAAGCCTAGGGAATTGTGGATTTTTTAAAAATAGATGTTTAGAAGCCACATCTACATGAAGTTTCAGGCATAACCAATTGGACAGTAGTTAGACAGCTTTTAGGGACACAAGAGCAGGTTACGTGTACACAGAATTAAATATAAGAGGGCAATTTCAAAATAAAACCCAATGGGAAAGGAAGTATCAAAAACCAAAGGCCATGATCCTGACTGGATGTAGGTCTACATCACCTCACTAAGAACATTTTAAACTTATTCGGAGTAGATTTTTTCTTTCTTCATCAGTCATTTTATTCCGGTATTGCTAGATCTTGATATTATCTGGGCTAATTCATTAACCACTTAATCACATTGGTAAGTAGATACTTACACCTGTTTGATTTCTGTACTTATGTGAGAAACTATTTTACTCATCTCGATCAGCAATCTGGTAGAGTGTATTGATGGTCATATTATGTGTAAGGGCATGTCACAATAGGCAAAAGACAGACTGGCCTCTGTGTGTGTGTTAAATTACTAACTACATGCGATTGAACTGCAATACCATGCTTCCCTGAAAATAGAGTGTGGTGCAGGTCTGCAGGGATTTGATACATACACAAATCTGATTTTTAGAATATAAAATTGCATAATTTAATTAGGGTTTGCCTTGATTTGTCTTCTCTATCCCCTTCCCACTGTCCCACAGAATTATATAACTCCTAAAACAAATCCTAAAAAACTATAGTCTTAATCCTTTGGAGATAAACTTATATTTGCACCCTTCTAAATGTTCAATTCCTGGCAAACTGGAAAATGCCCAAGTTTCAAGGGATCACTATTCAACATATAGGCAACCCTTCCAAGAGGATTAGTTTTTACTGGTGGCGTTTGTTAGCTTCATTCCTTCACATGGTAGATGGGCTGGCCCCAAAATGTCATCTGAAGGATAGGCCTGAGGTGAGCATAGTGAATAAAGTTGTTAGCACCTGCTCTGAATTTGGATTCAGATTCCTGTTGGCATAGCTATGTCAGTTGGGGTGTGAAGAGGTATCATCCCTGACGGACAGAGCTGTGCTGACAGAAGTCCCTCCTCTCAGGCAGAACAAGCTGGATGATTGGATTGTAATTTTCAGATATAGCTAATTAAAAACCTTAATTTTTTTTTAATTAAATGAATAATAAAATTACATAATCTCTAACTGGGTGGTCCAGGAACCTTGCTGCAGAATTGGAACCTAGTTTGTCATAGAATATATAAGGCCTTGCCTGTACTCACACTGGATTATATATGAATCTATTGGAATTAAACTCAACAATCCATTGACAATCCAATGGTATTTTTCTATCCAGAAAATGGGCAGCTGTAGCTAAAAGACAGGAGAAAGCATTTAGAAATCTGTCTCTCAAGAACGTCATAAAGTGCATAATGAACCAATGCTGGAGAAAGAATGAATTCTGTTGATCAGGGCTATCTAGGCCAGCTGTTTCCTGATTTTAACAAGAGCTGCATACACTTGGCATAAAATAGATTTAATTCAAATCCAATTTTTTTTTTCTGATCTTAACCTTGCTGTTTGTTTTCTTGCCAGTTTTTTAAAATAGCAAATAATTTTGTTTCCATTTCCTCTTCATGCATAGGTTATAATTTATATCTGCAGAACAGAAAAACCACCACCTTTACAACAACCTTCATTTATTAAAACATCTTTGGGAAACAAAGGGTTATTCATTACAGGGTGAGGTGCAAGTACCCATAACTCGTCTTGGTTTCAGTGGGAAGCCAGGGCTTTCACACAAGCTTGCCGAAGTGGATTCAGTGCACCCATCACGTTAGTAAATGAGAATTTCCTATAGCAAATAAGGATTGCCTGGGAGAATGAAGTTGTCATAAATATAAAGGGAAGGGTAAACACCTTTAAATCCCTCCTGGCCAGAGAAAAAACCCTTTCACCTGTAAAGGGTTAAGAAGCTAGGATAACCTCACTGGCACCTGACCAAAATGACCCATGAGGAGACAAGATACTTTCAAAGCGGGGGGGGGAGAAGAGAGAAACAAAGGGTTCTCTCTGTCTGCGTGATGCTTTTGCCAGGAACAGAAAAGGGATGGAGTCTTATAACTTAGTAAGTAATCTAGCTAGATATGTGTTAGATTCTGTTTTGTTTAAATGGCTGATAAAATGAGCTGTGCTGAATGGAATGTATATTCCTGTTTTTGTGTCTTTTTGTAACTTAAGGTTTTGCCTAGAGGGATTCTCTATGTTTTGAATCTGATTACCCTGTAAGGTATTTACCATCCTGATTTTACAGAGGTGATTCTTTTACTTTTTTTCTTCAATTAAAATTCTTCTTCTAAGAACCTGATTGTTTTTTCATTGTTCTTAAGATCCAAGCGTTTGGCTCTGTGTTCACCTATGCAAATTGGTGAGAATTTTTATCAAGCCTTCCCTAGGAAAGGGGGTGTAGGGTTGGGGAGGATTTTTGGGGGGAAAGACGTTTCCAAGCAGGCTCTTTCCCGGTTATATATATTTGTTAGATGCTTGGTGGTGGCAGTAATAAAGTCCAAGGGCAAAAGGTAAAATAGCTTGTACCTTGGGGAAGTTTTAACCTAAACTGGTAAAAATAAGCTTAGGGGGTTTTTCATGCAGGTCCCCACATCTGTATCTTAGAGTTCAGAGTGGGGAAGGAACCTTGACACAGGTGTTCACCCTCTTTCCCACTGTCTGGATGAGATTAGGGCATGGATGAGCGCAAGGTGAATGAGACTCAATGTAGATTAAAATTAAGGGGATTGTGGGAGGCTGGGGGAAGCTGCTGGAATATTTGACAGACCTATCAGCCTCTTGACCTGGTTCCCAGATCTGGTTAGATTTCCAGCTGCTTTTAAAAGATCTGATAGCAAGGATAATGAAGACTGCCTTTCCAGTAGCCCCTGACTGCAATGCACAACCTGCTCTGGAAGTGAAGCCAGAGCAGCTCAGTTGAGAGGATTGTCTTGCTGTTAACACAGAGCCCCAGTGCTCCATTAAGCACACTATCTAGGAGTTTCCAGTTGGAGTTTCAGGTGGTGACACTGACTTTTAGAGCCCTAATGGCCTGGCATTTTCCTACCTGAGATCACACATCTCTTCCCATGTGACTGTCACAGCCACATTGGGCAGACCCTCCAGCTGTTGCTCCCTTGGAATAAGAAGGAACTGTCAGCAGAGTTGTCTGCCTTGCATTCATCACCTGGCCACTGCTGCCATTAGTCCAACACCGCCAGAATGTGTTTTGGACGGCCCTTTGAAAAGGCTGAGATGGCAAGAGATGCGTGTGTTGCTTTGTTAAAGATCAGAGAAATGGAATAATTTTGATTCACTAATGTGTGGTTGCTGATGGGCTGCTGGATGGTGTGGTGGATTGGTGGCTGGTTTTGTGCAAGGATTTGATTGGACAGTTTGGGACAGGAGGGGAAGTTTTTATTTTTAAACAAACACAGCATTAACAGGAAAATGAATCACAGTATAAAATCTTATTTTCTATAGCCAATTCAGAAATAAGTGCTGCTAGGTCTTCTTCCTTGTGGGCAAAAAGATTATCTGTGGCTGGCTGTTCTTTCCCACAGCAGCCAGTTACGTAGCATACATTTTAAATCTGTGAGATAAGGTAACAGTTCCATATTTTCTTGTGACAGTGATGCCTTGATTTTACTTTGTAAATCACCATATACATTTGACCTTATATAAAATTTTTCCATAACATCAATTCCAGCATTTAAAAACTACTTTTACATTCCTGATGAGTAGGTTCTAGGTAACATTCACACATACACCTCAAACTCAAAACCAACCCAGACCTACAGGATGCAGAAAGTAATTTTATTTAGACAAAGGGCTCAAGTTATTTGATCTGCACAATGATTTTCTTTCATGCAATTTCTCTACTGAACAAGTCCGATCATTTTAAAAATAAGAAATCAATACACATGGCTGGTTCCTGGCAGCTGGGCCATACGTGGCTGGCTATGGGCATGACTCTTCACTGCACTTAACTCAGGCTGTTACCTGGCTTTTAGCCCAATTCTCCCCTCCCACCTGGGTTTATATGAGCTTTGAATTTCATTACTAGTGAGTTGGCACTGGATCAGCCTTCCTGTTCATTTCACTTTTATGAACATTTGCATACTTTATGTAATGGCAGCTGAGCTGCCCATATTAATTTTTTAAGAGTAGTTAGTTTTTACACTACACATTGGTGAGAGACTGACTGGAAAACAACAAAGAGGTAGGACATTGCATCCAAATCTTTGAATAAAGTCTCAAACTCTTAAAAGCGATAAAAGCACTAGCAGATAGCTAAATGGATATGCATACTACAACACTACACAGCATCACACTCCCCTTACACAACACAAGGATGTGGGCACATACATCTCTTATTTCCATTGTTTGCATGGCCCCAGCCCCTGTTATCATAGGCCACTTTCTGGTTTCCTGTACTGGGCCTGTAAACCAGCACCATCTTGAGCCCACTCGCGGTGAAAGCTCTCACCCTTATCCTCACAGATGTTGTGTAGTGGGCAGCGTGCCCCGATAAGATGAATGGTGTTGAGCACAGTGTCATCTAAATGACTTTGCAGGCCTCACCATCTTGTTTTGCTGGTCAAATGTACGTTTCACTGCCATCTGCAGCTGCTCAGTGTGTAGTTAACCCTTCTTCTGCCAGGTGCTCTTCCATCAGGGTATGGACACGCTCTCAGTGCATCCTCTTGCTGCTCAGGAATGAACACACAGCAATCAAGTAGTATCCTTTACAATTGTCATTCATGTGCATTGTGTGGCGGGCAGACTATGGGCACAATTGTGCCATGGGAGTCCCAGCATGTTTTGGGAGCCCCATTCACTCAAAGCCATCTATTATTTTAGGTATATTAGCTATGTCCACCATCTGTGACTAAATCACAGCAAACTGCCTCCAACTTCCATCCCCAAAGCACCACTAGTTGGTTTGTCAACAGGAAACTAGTTAGCCACTGATCTGTAACAGGCTGGGGCAGCCAGCTTCCAGATGGCAATAGCAACCTGCATCTGTGTCCTGGCAATGGAGCATCAGGCAAGTTCCTCACACAGCTTCAAGAAGGTGGTCTTCCTCAGTCATCGCAGGTGTACGTGATCACGTGGTGCTACTCCTCTGTACTTTTCACAGCTATTGCAATTTGCCTCAAGGTTCTAGAACTTTACTGATTTAAACAATCGAGCTGTTTCATACACTCAGGGCTCACACCCTTCTGCCACACAAGCCTCTCTCCCAAGCTCCTGACATCTAGTTCTCCAAAATCTATTGACTGGTTGTAGAAAAACTCACATTTTTGAGGTTAAGAGCTGGTCTACATAGGGAAATTTACTGGCCTTTATACCACTCTACCTATCCAGGTTTAAATTCCCCATGTGGACACTTATTCCAGAATAAACGTGTGCATGCAGATAAGCCCTAAATGAGACAGACAAGTCTTCACAGAGCCTGGAACCATAGCTCTAACATGTGGACTACCCCATTTATCTTAGTGAAGCATTAACTCAGTGATGATAATTTAGATGTCAACCTTGCTAACCATTCCAGTCCTCATACAACAGAGGAAGGGAAGGATCACAGATCTGCACAATTTACCACAAGGTCTCATTCTGGTGCCCCAAGAATATAGCATTTGGGAGATACCACTTATTTTTTCCCTCTCCAAATCATGGAACCAAGCCCAAGAAGCCCAGGAGAGTCCAAAGACCACTCAGGATCATATTTTGAATGTATGTACAATTTTCTGTGAGCAGTGTCTCATTTTGGTCACCTGCCTAGGAAGAACTTATTGTGGGGGCAGGAAGTGGAAGAGTACCATCACCTTTTCCCCCCTCCCACTGTGACCCCTGCCTGCACTCCATGCTTATATAAAATCAGAAGCTCCCAGAAGTGGATCTGGAAAGGTTTGGGGATTTGGCCTTTCTGTAGCAAGACAGTGACTATGAAGAGGATAAAAGCTAAGTAGCTTCCATCACCGAGAAGTGTTTCCTTTACAGCACACTGTACGAGAACTGCCTAGACAGTACACTCCTGCTGAAGCTCCTGATATTGCCACAGCTATTGCCTTCACAATTTCTTTGCAAGAGGAATATTTCAAAATCATTACCTGCCAATACATGCTCAGTTTAGCTCCAGCCCTATAAACTGAAACTTTGCATTAAACATGGCATCCTGCAAAAGCTAAGTCCCACTAAAACACACAATAGGGTGAGCATTCTATCTTAGCAACCCGTTAATAAAGATTACCATACAATTAATAACATGAGCAATATATACCAGTTTCTCTCAAGTGTGGCCACCATTGCTGCATGCAGCCACCAGGGGCTTTTCTTACAGTTCAGCCTCCTGGGCTTTGACTGTGGGGAGTGGGGAGGGGAACAGGGCCCCCCCCCCGGTGCTCTTGGATGCACCTCCTTGGTGTTGGTTGCTGGGGCTGACAGCAGGGGTTGGGCCCTGCCTCCCTCTGGAGCACAATACTGGAGGAGCAGGCAGCTGGTGAGTTCACTAGGGGCTCTGGATTTGGGCTCCAGCCCTGGATTCCGACTGTGCAGCAGGGGGCCCCAGGTTCTTGCCACGTGGCTTTGGGCTCTGTCCCCCAGCCAGGGGCTTCAGAACCTAGCCCCCGCTGCCTCCCCTGGCCACCCACCCACACCATTGCCCCCGCCAACCTCCTCATCCAGGGCTTAATTTGTCCCCAGGATTGCTGGAGCTAAGTCCACTGTGAAAAGTGATGATACTTGTATGTTAAGATCACGTTTCACAACAGATTTACATGCTAGCAATAAATAAATTACAAATGATTTGGACATGTATATGTCCATATTTATTTGTTTTTCTTAAAGCTAATTACCGTAAGTATTTTAGGAAAAAGCGTGAGAGCGACCATCAGCAACAGCTGGTGGCCGCACTCTGAGGCCACCAAATAATTTGTCTTGAGAACCCCCTATAGACCATCATTAAGCAGTGGGTTAAATGTACTAAAGTTTATCTGCTCAACACAGGGGACTCAAAACAGCAGAGAGCCAGTCAGAAGTGATCTTTGCTCAGTGTCTCAAGGTTCCACTGTGTAATGCTGCACTCCATTACCAAAAAGTGTTCAGAACTTGTTTATACTGCATCTTAAATTCAAATTAAAGGCAGCTGAAGCAGTTCAAGAAGCAGGGTTTCTTTGGTGCGTTTTCTGATCCAAACGCAGAGGGACTATAAATAATTAAAATAACTGATTTGCCTTAACAGAAGAGATCAAAGTTCTAATGACTAAATGTCAAAGATGGGGAGAAATGCTGCTGACATGTATGTAGGTAAGGAAATAAAGTGCATAGAATTGTAATGCAAAAAATTTAATAGTTTTTCAGCCAAAGAAATGTCCAAAATATACAGGGTCACAATTAATACAAAATACATAAATAACAGAACAGTATTGAAACAAATTGAGAAGCCTTTTTTTGCTGAACGGGACTGGTTTATACAAATAGGGCAGATGTCACCACAGCTTGTTGTATGGTAGTTATGAATTTGGATTAATATACTGATTCCCTGATGATCTCTTCATTCTGAACAAATGTTCAATGTTAAACTGATGTTTAAATGATGACTGAAATAGACATCATGAAATTCAGTTACGGTTGCCTCCATCCTCAATTCTTAAATGTTAGGGAGGGGAGTGCGTGGATACAGAAAGGAAAACAAAAAAAGGCACACTGTGGCATGAGTTGAGGCCAGAGATGCCAGCCTTTAAACTTCCTGGCCTTTGTCAGGGTGTAACATGACATTTATATTATATTACTTTAAGATGTAGGCTTTGAGTTCATTTTTCTTTTTTAAAGGGAAAGAACATTAGACACATCCACTACAGCTGTAGGTTTTTGGCTTTTTTTTTTTTTTTTTTTAAAAAGACTCCATCCATGAAACAGTGTTTGTGGGTCTAATCCCCTAGTTCTTAGACAGTTTCCCCAGCTTCTTTTGGAGTTATATACATTTTAAGAAGGGAGGATCAGCCTCTATTTTCCTATTAGTCTAGTTCACTTCGGAAGGACATAACTCTGGATGAAATAAATGCATACTAAGTAGATCAAAGCCATAGTTAAGCCGTGTCAGTGTGCTAATCATGAAAAAGGACTTACACAACTAAAAAGCTGTAAAAATTTTGTTTTAAATGTCTGGTGCAAACAGTTATGTTTAACCTTAGGCTCTTTTAAATATCAATACTGCTTTTCAACAAAGGAAGGAAATAAAGCTTAAGACTAACTTTTACCAAAAACAAAATCCACTTTTGTAATAATAATTATTTTTAAAGTACTTTGTAGGCCAAAATCTTGTGCATCAAATTCCAGCACAAAGTGATTTTAAAATTGTCCTGACACATGGCATTTATACCGTAATTATTAACTCAACTCTATCGATAATGGCACAAGTTGTTCTGCTCTGATGTAGTTGTATTCCAAGACTAGCTCTGTTTGTGAACTATGCAAGTACCTTTGGACCGATCATGAGACATGAAAATTATATCTTGAACTCTGACTTGAAAAACTAGAAATGGAAGTTACAAAGAGATACTATTCCAGAATACTGCTTAACATTTAGATGTCATTGATCAGTTGATACAAAAAATTTTCAGTACAGCACCTACTAAAAACAAAAGATTGAAAAGCTATGCAAAAATTCATGAAGTTCCATATGTTTGGTTCCCTGAGAAAAATGATTTAGAAAGTTCTTTGGAATGCAATTTGTATGATGAATACATATTAACCTGTTAGACAGCTAAAGAGATCATCTCCTATTTTTATGTAGGGGATCAGAATTTAAGTATACGATTTTTTTAAAAATAAATTAAAAGGTAAACCTTAACTCCAAGACAATGCCATTGTGAATGAGAGCAAAGAGTGACCAAAAATAAACTAGATATATTAACTCATCCTCTAATGATTTAATGACAAACCAGGGATTACAATTATTCAACATCAAGAATCTTAAGAAGGCAACGTTTCTAGTGTTTTTGTTAGCTGTAGTTGTATCTGGTTAAACATACATTAGCCTGCATTTTACATTTGAATTTTAACACATTAGAATAGTGTTCCCTGAACGCATGCTAACAGGTTGTGTGTGTGTGTATATACACACACATACCATAACAGGAAAAATCCAAAGTTCTTAGCCGAGATGATAAATTCCAGAAGAGCAGACTTAGAAGTAGATAATGAAACAAAGTGTACAGGAAAATAATATATAAAAACTGCAACCACTTAATTTCCTTCCAGTTTGGAGTATATTAAATAAAGGAAAGGGTAGTAAAAGCTTCCCTTCAGCTCACACCGTGTAGACACATACCACTTAGCAGAAGAGAGAAAGCTTATGGTGTTTTTACAAGCACTTCTGAACCGCATGCCCCCCTCCCCCCCTTTTTTTTTTAAAAAAAGAAGGTTGTACCTTTCCCTCTCTATCCATTAATCTTCTATGAAAATTTTTCACCAGTACATTAACACCACAATGGGCGGGGGAAAGTGGGAGGGAACACTGAGGGAGTCAATAATTGGAAGGTTAAGTGGCAAGTGGGAGTACACACCACACTAACACCTGGGATCCCCACAACCCATCAAATAATTCATGGCTACACTGTGTTCCATTTTCCATTACAATCAGTGAAGGTAGATGCCATGGAATTATCATTTAGGTTGTCTCAGTTAAGTACATGTGAACAAAGCAAGTACCTTTGTTACATGAACAGTACCTACTTGAATACTTAGGGTATTTCAGATTAATTTTAAAAATTAGACAAGCTATATTTGAATCCCACCTACTAGGCAAACAAGATAATTAGCTCAATCTTTCTACTTTAAACACACAATATTGAAGTGGGGTTGTGGAGGGTGTGTAGAATACTTGTCCAACTGTTTTAATAAAAATCGTTAAGTGGCACCTTCCAAAGTTACAAGTTTAACGTTCAACACTTGTCACATGAAAACATGAAAATGGTAAAAGTACATTGTAAAATGATTTTCAGAATGCACGATGAACCAGTTAATTGTGCTATTTTAAATAGGACTATCTTAACTTAACACATGCTACTCCAAGTCAGTGGTGAGTATATGTCTGAAAAAACAAACCTAGGTAATCCTTGCTCCCAATAAGACATCAGATTAAGCCATTTAAAATTGTTTTTAGAAGAAATAAAATTTTCCATGAAAAAAAATGAGACACACTCTACAGCCAAGCAACCCACTCTTCCATCCCAACACTCATGACCATAAACATTTACTACTGAAAGCACATCAGCCAGTGAACCCAATCACTTACATATCAAGTTATTCACAAATGTGTCTGTCTGCTAAGTCTACACTTTTGTTTGCTTGTTTTAAGACAAATGCAATTTTTTCCTTTTCTTATAAAGATGACTCAGGGCAACACGGGTAGATTTAGCCCTGAATTGCAAATGATTTGTTACCTCTCTTCCTTCTTTCCACCTACACCTATCTTTACACAGATAGTAAGTCAAAGGCCTAAAGGATTTGTTGCTGTACACAGTCTCCTCTCATTTAGCATTTATCCAAGCATGTCTGCAAGCTCTCTCTCACACAAGGTGGAAGCGTTTTTAACAACCTTTCTTCTACAATTAGACAACTCCGTTTCAGAGACTGACATTCTTCTAGTTCAGCAGGAAGCGATTCAAGGTAGTTCCCAATCAGCTCTAGCTGAACAAGGTTCAACAGTTGACCGACACGAGGAGACAAACTCGTCAGGCTGTTATGTCCCAGAAGTAAACATTGCAGCTTTTTGCACTGAAATAATCCATCTGGCAGTATCTCAATCTACGAAGAGGACGGAGGACATGCCAATTAAAGCTTGTTAACCTATACAGAAACTGCGTATTTTTCATTACCCAATGCACTTTTTACCCACAAAATGCTTTTAAATGAACAAAAGTAAATAAAGTAAATAAAGGACAATTTTGTATGCTATAAGTGATACAGTCAGGAGAAAGTCTACTTTCAATATTTAGATGAAAACAGTGCTGTGTGTATCTCTGGTTATGAATGTGACTAGGTGAGAAGTTTAATTCTTCACAGAACATCAAGGAAATCTAAAAATCAAATTGTTTTTCCTACTTATGCTCCTTCTTAAGAATTATGCTTAATAAATGACATTCCTTTGGCACCTCCTAAGAACCCCACAATCCTTTTGGCAAGGCAGGCAGAACTGCATCCATGCAGTACAGCGAGTACTCAGAGGCCTGGTCTGCTCTACAAATACTTTAATAATATTTTAATACAGCTGTGAACAATCAAGTTAGATAAAACACTGTTGAACCCAACTGAACAGTCATTATAGACTAGGCCAACTTACACAGAACATCTGTGTCAACTACCTGATTATTTAGACCCTGCATTTACCAGTTTTAAAAAAAATAAAATAAAAAAAATCACTTCCCCTCTCAGTTAACTGGGTTTACAATGCCATAAAGCTGGTGAGCTCTAGCAGGCCACAGAGTCTTCAAGAAGAAACAGGGTAGACCAAAAAATCAGAATTTATAAAGCTTAAAGTAATGTAAAAGTTCTACTTACATGGTTTTTTGTCAGAGCGAAGTACTGCAGATTTGTCAAATAACTGATTTCTTCCGGAATAGAAGTTAGTTTGTTATAGCTAAGATCCAAATAATGTAGCTTTTTACAAAGAAATAGCTGCAGTGGAACATTTTTAATGTTATTGTAATTTAAGTACAGTTGTTCCAGGTTTGATAATGCACCGATCTGCACAGGGACATATGAAATGGTGTTGTGCCACAATTTTAAGCAAGATAGGTTCTTGAGATGTTGAAAGCTCATTATTTCTTCCACTGTTCTGAGATTATTCTCTTTTAAGTCTATTTCAGACAAATTGTTTAGGGTAAAAATAGAATGTGGAATGCGCTCTAAATCACAGGAGATCAACTCCAAGGTTCTCAGGTTTACCAACTTTTTCAAGTTATTTAGTACTACCAGTTTATTTCCCTCATTATTGATAGACAAGTTTTGCAGTGAAGGCAATAGGTCTGTAACCACCTGAGGTATACGGGAAAGGCTGTTCTTTAAGTAAATTGTTCTCAGATTCTTTAGATCCTGAAAGCCTTCATTGTATATAGAGCTGTGGTAATCTAGCACAAAACATCCTGTTAAACATAATTCCTTGAGGTTTTTTAGATGAAAGACCCAAAGTGGAATCCTTCCAATTTCACTGGATTTTAGACGCAGTGTTTTCAGATTTTCTTCTAGAAAGTTTAGTGCTGGGTAATCCACAGTTAATGATGAATGATAAATATTCATTTCTTTGAGATTGACTAACTGAGTCACTGTTGAAGGAAGCTTGGCTTCAGGAATGAGTTCCAAGCTTAGAACTTCTATTTCAGTCAGTTCAAAGACATTGTCTGGAAGACCAGTTAGCATGAAAAGATGAAGTTCCATCTTGTCCTGGGAATTTCGTATTAATTTACTTTTCAGTTTTTCCACTGACCACTGATTGTTAAGATTTATCTGTTTCAGTCGGTTTTCACTCAAATCAGATAGAAATATTGAGAATCGTTGTGAATAAAGTGGATCATACTGATCTGCTAAGTGCAGAATAAATGCAAAGTCATTCTTTACATCAGGGATATCACTGTAATTGCTTTTCTCTCTTAACTTCTCAAAAGAATATTGCTTAAGTGAACTTCTCAACATCCACCACAAACTGTACGTGCAGGTCAGGCCATAGAAGGTCACTAAAACAACATAAAATGAAGCTAATACTTTAAAAATTTCTGCAAGTGTATAAACACATTGGTACCTTTTGTAACCTGTAAAGGCTTGAACATCAATTACACAATCAATTTCAAGTGTAATAAAAGTTAAATAATAGGAGACATAAATCATTATTATTATAAATACAATGACTTTGATTATAATCTGTTTCATGTACACTCTATATATGACATCCTTCTCTTCAACATGTACTCTGAATCTTTTCACTTTTTCAAATATAGCTTTAGCTTGTTCCCCTTCTTTTTTGTCTAGAACACTCGAAGAGTTCTCTCTTCCAGTTGTTTCTAAACCAGGCTGTGCATACGGCAGAGACTGCCTGCTTGCCTCTGTATCCGTTGAACTCCCAGGTGATGAAAGCAATATTTTGGATTTGGATAGTGGCAGACTCTTCACAGACTGCTCAGCAACGGTTTCTGAGAGGGCTCGTGTTGTCCATGGAGAATCAAAACACTTGTGAAGAATGGCTACAAAGTGCTCAAGCCTTGAACTTGTGCTAGGATAGTAGAGCCAAAAGTTACTGCAAGCTGCAAAAATGAAAGTATGCAGAAGCACTAGATATGGGAAAAATTTGGCAAACCAATGAAGCTGTCTTTCGTAACACACTGCGTCAATGTAGGAATACTGCTGCCGATGAAGATCATTCTGGATTCTCAAAGGGAGAATTATTTGTGTGGCAGAGCTAGAGGACACGTTAAGGTTCGTTTTAACCAAATCCCAAGGCACTGCACAATGACTGTCAAATTCTACCTTACAAGGAAGACAACACAACACTCTAGTTTGAGTGAGCTGGAGAGCCCCGGCCAGTACAGCGACTAGCAGCATAATCATGGTGAGGTAATACCAGAAGACATCCCACCATGGTTTTAATATGTGGTAGGATGACTGAGCGTCTGCTAAATATCTGAGTTCAGTTAGTGTAATCATGACTTTCACCTGTAGGACAGCAGCAACTAGAGAAGAGAAAGAGAAAGATCCTTAGAACAAGTGCTCAAATCTATTTACTTAATATAATTGAACTATGCAATGCAGTTATTTTAAGTTCTGATTATTAGGCAGTTTACTCCTTTATAAAAAAGCATAACAACACTGATCTAGTGGACTGAGCTTTGGACTATGGCCCAGCAATTCCCAAATTGTAATCCTAGTACTTGCATAAAATTGAATAATGAATTGGTGGAAGTCATTTAGGGCCTGATTTAGCCCCCAAAGTCAAAGGGAAAACTACCTAAAGTAGGTGTGTTCTGAGTAGTTCCACTGATTCTTCCAATAGAACTTTACCAGTGAGACTAAAAACAAGAGTAGTCCCACTGAATTCAAAGTTAAGCATTGATTGGGTGCTTTGTTCAGTCATGGTCTTGTGATCTCAGTGCCACAGTTTTTCCATCTGTGAAATGGGGCTAAAACTTATGTGGCTCACAAAAGGTATTGGAAGTATTTAAAGAAATATATGTAACATTCTGTAAAAACTAAGTAAATGATTAGGAAAGGCTTCAATGCTGACAATCCGACCTCAAGTCAGAGCACATTTCTCTTTTAATAAAAAGAGATGAACTCATTGACGAGACCAAGTTTTGGTCCATTTCAGATAAAGTAAACATGTCTTACAATATGAACATTTAAAGAAGAGGAGTTCAAACAGCATTATATGCGTCAGAGATGAGACAGACCCTTTGGTCATTCCATTTTCTACTGCTCTGAGACAGGAACAGCTACAAAAATGTGGAACTCAGCTAGGGAAATTGTTACTAGAAAACACAAATAGCAGTTCACTTATTGTTTAGCATTTAAAGTTATACAATACTAAACATTACATTGCTCCTTTTGGAAAAGGCACTGGAATCACAGCATAAAGAGTTAAGACTGCTCTTGGCCATTACTTACTCCTATGGGAATTCCATATCACTGCGTATGTGCAGAATTCATGTCCCCCCACCCCGCAGATTTTTTTTCTCCGCAGAATATAGATTTTGCTGGGGAGGCGCTGCAGTTACACCTTTCACCCTCCAAGGGCTGCTGTGGTGCCAGAAGAGAAGACAGCCAGTCATCGGAGCCAGGTGAGGATGCATGGGACAGACAGAGCAGGTCACAGACTGGGGTTCAGAACGACTAGTGGAGTGGACAGACTGGGGCATGGGCTCAGGAGCTAGAGGGTGACGGCATTGAGCCAGGGACTGAATGGGAGGGGGCTACATGGGGACGGGGGCAGATGTGCCTGACTGAATGGGAGAGGCTAGGGGTCTGCATGGGGGAGGCACCCCAACAATCCTCCCTCTCCGACCCCCTGCAAAAAAAATTATGTTTCATACTTCTCCCACCCACATCCAATAACCCTCCAAGTTCACTCCTAGGCTTCTTCCCAGCAATTACTTCCCTTGCCCTCAGCTCCTCTGTTACCCATGCCCTGACTCTGCCAAGTCTTCACACTGTTTCTGAGGGGTGCGGGAAATATGTTTCTGTATTGTAGTTTAAATGAATTATTATTACTCAAAATCCATATTAATATGTCTAGTAAGGAATCTGTCAAAAATATTTCCTAATTTTTTTGTCTGTATTGTTACAGACAAACTTGCTGACAGGCATTTTGAAATAAATTACCAAAATAATTGAAACTGGCGTGATTACACTGTGTTATTTTGACAAATAAAATATGCAGAATTTTGCAAAATTTTAAAACATTGTGCACAGAACTTTTAAATTTTTTGGTGTAGAATTCCCCCAGGAGTAATTATCCTAGCCAGATTACTATAGCCAATTAGTACAGAATAAGGAGATCATGTCAATCTTGATGAGATATCAGCAGTACCACCTGACATAGACTTGCTGATATTAGACAGAATTGTTTAACTGAGGAAAACAGAACACCCCAAATAGACTAGAAATGCAGTACAACTTTGATGGCTGACATCCTATAATTCACATAGCCGCCACCCCCCCCATAACCCTTCTGTCTTTCCCCAGCAAAAATTTAGAAGCAGAGTTCTACAGAGAAGTGTATGCTTACCAACACTTGGTTTTATAAGATATGCTACAGAATAGAAAACTAGCATGGTATGGTATTATAATTAAGCACAACTGAAGAGAAATACAGATCATGACACATTGTGTTTGCATTTTTTGCTTATTCCTAATTCACAAAATTCAATAGTCAGGGTAAGTGGCCCAATCAGTGTGTATTAGCAAGGCTCTATTGTATTTTACATGTTAATGACAGTAAATAGTTGAGTTTATTTTAATTCAGCACATGCAAATCAATATTTATTTATGTACTATACTTAATGTTCATACTTACTTTACTAGTTAAACAGAATAAGATACACAACCATCTTCAATCAGGAGGTCTACACCTTTTAAAATTCCTTGGACATGCCATCTTTGCATTTATCTTCATTCTGCATGGGAAAACACTGGGAGTACAGTTGAAGTAGTTGAGACTATTTTGAATAGAGAGCAAGTAGGTCAGCCTTAATCAGAATTCTTACCCCACTGCTGATGTGACCTGTTTAAAGTGTATGCTTTATAAGCACGTTCTCTAATTCAGCATGTTCTCCATTTTTCAGCTGCAACAACAATATACTCAGAAACAATCTGAAGGTCAAGTTTTCTGCACCATGCCAAACCCATACGAAAGACAAACAAAAAGGAAACCACATAAAAGAACTTATCCCTAATATTGGGTGGCAATGCTATAGTTTCCTGCTAATGGCTATGTGGGAGGAATCTGCATGATTTCGAAGAAAAGAAAGATATAATTTAGTCCATTTCAATATTTTTTCAACATTGACATACAAAGAGGTAATAGTTTCCATTACAAGAGTACAAATTCTACTATCTGGGACAAGCTAATAAAATATTGCCAAATAACATTAATATCCATACTCTGGATGCTATTAATCCAAAGTTACAAGATGCTAGAGCTGGGCAAACTGATTAGAAAGTATACTTTTGTCTGGTAATCTTTGGGGTGCCTCAACTCCAAAGAGTTTAAAAGGCAAGCAGCCACAGGACTAAACCGAACTGTTTCCCTGGTCCTTCAAGATTTAAGGGAGATGGAATGGATGGAAAAAACCTCTCACTTTGCTGAAGCCAATTTTTATGAAATGAGGAGACAGTGGGCTGTTTCTAGGAACCTCTTAATGAAAAGCAATTGAAGGAGGGCTCAGATAGCTATTGTCTACCCCTAAAGACAAATCAAATATCAGAGAATCAAAATGCTAGATGTTAGAATACAGATAGTCAGGCCTGCCTGTAAAGGCCTATACTTAAGAACTTGGGTGTATTTTTATCATTTAGTTAGTTACAGGAGTATAAAAACAAAGAATCAAAATCACAGTCCGCCTGTGTATGGGCCTTCTCTCACGAGGCTAGTCTGAAGCCTTGTTCTTAATCTAAGGCCTTTGGCTAAGCAGCAGGGACAGCCATAAGCTGGGAACTCTAGGGTCATATCCCCACATTTCAAACTATTCACATTGAAATAAGGTGGTATTGGGCTGTTAGGAAGACCATCCTGTCCTGATAGTGCCCATCACCACCAGATAAAGAAACAGATCTTAAGATGGTTAAAGAAAACTTAGTTTGATAGCATCCTGTCTGGCAAGAAATCACTCATTAATGGTTGTGAAACCCTCATTTCTGTATTGTTTTATCTTTATGGCCCCCACTTTTCTATTGTTAATCTGTCTGGTTCTCTAATTGTTTCCGTCTATTGTATAATTAATTCTGATAGGTGTAAGTTAATTAGGCTAGTGGGATATAATTGGTTAGAGAATTATGTTACAATATATTAGGATTGGTTAGTTAAATTTCAGTAAAATGATTGGTTAAGGTATAGCTGAAAATATTACTATATAAACTGGGTCAAACAGGAAGTAGAGGGAAGGGAAATTGGAATCATGTTTGCTAAGGGGGAAAAAATGGGAACAGGGACACAGGCAAGGCTCTGCAGCGTCAGAGCTGGGAAGGGGGACATGGGATAAACGCTCTACGGCGTCGGAGCTGGGAAGAAATGGAGTACTTGTGGCACCATAGAGACTAAAATTTATTTGAGCATAAGTTTTTGTGAGCTACAGCAAGTGAGCTATAGCTCACAAAAACTTATGCTCAAATAAATTGGTTAGTCTCTAAGGTGCCACAAGTACTCCTTTTCTTTTTGCGGATACAGACTAACACGGCTGCTACTCTTGAGAGCTGGGAAGGGGGACACGGGGTAAATGCTCTGCGGCATCAGAGCTGGGAACATAACACTGGGGAACAGACTATCGGCATATAGAGCTAAGCTCGACTGGTGTGAAGGGCTGAGGGATATGCTTGCTTGGAAAGTAACCCCAATAAACATTGCATTGTCTGCACTTCTGGTCTTCTGCTTTCTGTTTATGTGACAAGAACCAGGGGAGAGGGTGAAGGGAAAGCCTTCTAACACTAGAACTCCACCAGATTTGAACATCTAGACAAACAACCTTTTTGCCCCTCCCGGGTATATGCTTGCAGAGATCCACTCTTAAACAAGTTGAAAGAATCAGGCATTGCTAACTTCAAAGGTCCATTGCAAAATGAATCCTGGTACTTTCTAAATACAAATTTTCTGTTGGTATAGCCCCCTCTCTTGCTTCTTAAAACAAAACACTTAAGTTCAAGACCATGAAAAATGGTACTGCAAATATCCAAATTAAGGCCTTGATCCTGCAAATGACTTCAGGTGGACCTAGCCCCACTGAAGCCAGTGAGCCTCTGTGCAGGGGTCCACCTGCACTGAGTCTGCTGCAGAAAGAGGGCTGTCGAACGGCTGCATTCAATTCCAACCTAGAATAAAAAGGCAATTGTAACTTTCCTGTAAGTTTAAGTAATACAAAGGCTTAAATCCCAATTAGCAAAAAGTGTTTAATCACATAATTAAGCGTGCAATGCATAGTAATGGAGACAACATGAGAAACTCATAGGACTGGTCAGAAGTTTCTGTTGGAATGATTTTCTGATTTTTTTTTTTTTAAGTCCAATTTTTTAGTAGGAAAATTGTTCTTCTGAGGTTCCTGATGGAAAATTTCAGCTTCCCAGCTGCCCCGGGGAAGGCTTTGTCAATTCTACTTTCTGCCTGCAGGTAAAAAGTGAAATTGACAAAAACCTTCCAGGAGGGCTTCTGAGTCTTCTGACTCTCTGCCTGCCTACCTCCCTCCCAGACTCCAAGCTCCAGGGCCAGACAGCTCTGCCCCTTATGTCTCCCCCCAACTCTGAGGCTGGAGAAGCCTCTCCACCTCCTGCCAGCTTTGGAACTGGAGAGGCTGAGCACCCCACCTCTTGGGCTTCAAGAGCTGCAGGGGGGGAGAAACGACACAGAAAACAAGGACTCTGAAAAGAACCTTTCAGCCTAGCGGCCAGAGATGCAGTTAAAAGAAAAGGAGTACTTGTGGCACCTTAGAGACTAACAAATTTATTTGAGCATAAGCTTTCGTGAGCTACAGCTCACTTCATCAGATGCATTCAGATGAAGTGAGCTGTAGCTCATGAAAGCTTATGCTCAAATAAATTGGTTAGTCTAAGGTGCCACAAGTACTCCTTTTCTTTTTGCGAATACAGACTAACACGGCTGCTACTCTGAAATCTTTTCAGTTAGACATTCTGCGTCCTACACTGCTGAAGTTTATCTGAACAAAGTTTGTTTTTTGTTTAACAGTGAAGTAAAACTGCAATTCACTCTTTGTCCCATTTGAAGTTGAAGAGCTTTTCCTCCTTCCAGACAGAGAAGTCTCACTGTCTAGTAGATTACTTGTGTATTTTAAATGGAGGGGCTGCTTTCATATGGATTTTAAATTACAGTAGTTTTAAATACAGTACCTGCTTGCGTTGGCCACTTCCAATCCCTTATTTACAACCCATTTAAGAATATCCAGCTCTTGCCAATAGGTCCCTATGGCTTTGATTCCATAAAGCATTCCTATTCAGAAAGGCTGTGTATGTGTTTTCCTGAACTGGGGCCTATGAGAGGACTTGCTAGAATTATAATATAGACACAGTTCTCTGTGCTTTATTCAGTTTATATGCAGCTTGTTTACTGCTTGCCTGCAGTTGCTAAAGCCTAATTCATGGCTATCCTGGCTGGGTACCCACAGTCCCCGTCCTAAAATCAGTCTGTATGTTACTACTACCTGCCACACTTTAATAAGCCTTTGAAACTAATGAGGGTCGGCAACAGAAAGCTCTGAGTAAAATTAAAATGGTTTTAAAACAAAGCACAAAAAATTGCCTTTGAATAGACTGCACATTAAAAAGATGTTTATTTACCCCTGCCTCACTGGACTCTCTTCAAATAGAAGAGAGACACTCCTTGTACAAGGCAAAGGGTTTTGCCGAGCAAATAAACCAATAAATTAGATACTAATGGTGTTTAGCAACTGTAATTGTGTCTCAATTCACTTATTCCATTTCCTCCTTTGGCCAGAAATGGACTGCTTTTTACCATTTATTACAGGCTAAGAACAATCCAGATCTACTGTGGAGGTAAAACAAAAAATGGGATGGATACTAAAATTTGGAATATAACTTGGGCATACAGAATAATTGCAAAGAGCACATGATATAGTTGTTATACCCAATTATGGCAGGCCCCTGACTGACAAATCAGCTAAAAGTCTCATTATATTTACAAAATATTCCTTAAAAAAAATCCATACCATACTCTTAAGAGGTGTTTCCAGTCAGTTAATCTGCTACGAGTGGGTCATAAGTACCATGTTAGACCTTATCCTTTACACTTAAAGTGTGTCTATTCTGGCAGAATATATACTTCTAACCCTTGTGCATTGTTGCTCAAGCTTATTCTTCTTCTGTAATGAATCACACTTCCATATTGTTCATCATTTATCTTTTTATCCCATCCATTTTAAAAGATAGTATGGTCCAGAAAAAAATTCTTAATTTAACACTGTCAAAATACACAGCGTACAATATTTCAGTGTTACATGAATATACCTACAGGATACCTACAGGCAGTGCTTAATTTGTTATGAAAGCAGTGCCGGGGCTCAAGCAAGTTTTTTTACTTCATAATAGATGTGGTAAGCCCAGTGGTGCCAGGGCAACGAATTTGCCAAGTTTAGAGACATAAATTAAGTACTGCCTACAGGGGACTATGCTATAAAGATTTAAAGACAGCAAGAAGTGTAAAGTTGCTGTCACATCCTGCACAACTGTACCCCACTTCCTTAGACAGAGAGAGAGAAACCAGTTCAGAAACTGAGACAGAAAATTCAAGCAAGTCTACATTAAATACCATACTGATGCTGCTGTAATTTCTTTCAAAGATTTCTTCTTGTAGCTATAAAGACCTACTTTAGTCACCAGTGAAATACTACAGGTATGCCTATGTATTTTACTGGGCCTCTCATTCTCAGGCCTTATCTACATTATGAACTTGAACTATTACTGACAAGTAATTAGCAACAATTACAGCTGAACTGAACTGATGAGGTGCCTGATTTAACTGCAAATGCAGGGAAACTTCATCTAGCCTTCTTTCAGATGGAAAGTTACACTATTTCACAGCGTAAGCAAGGACGCCACAGAATACAGCAGCCCATAAAACTCAATGTAAAATAAAGCAATACAGCGATTATCCTTCATATTGTTTGATAAAGAGTTATGCATGTCCTTTAAAAAATGATGGTAGTCAGGACAGAAAATAGCAAACTCAAATCAATTCAAAACAAAGACTGATGAAAATATGTCTCAAGATATTTTTAATAAACTAATATCGAGAAAGCATGACCTAGTGACAGTTTCTTAGAACAGTCCTATAAAGCAAAGACTATAATGAGCTTTTGTTTATATACAGATGGAAGTTTTCATATAAGTGAAACTAAACTATGTGCATATATATATATATATATATATATATTTTTACACAAAGTTCCCTTTGTCAGTTTGTAGTTCCCTATAACACACACATCCAGAAGGTTGCTACCTTTTACTGTATATCCCAGACAGACCATGTGTTTTCTCTAGTCTCTGACCACAAGAACATTTTTCTATTAGAAAAATTCAAGTGTTATACTACTAAGTTTTTTAGTGTTTATACACCATCTGGACTGGTTAATAATTAAATTCTGAAACCTCTGGCAAACTATGCTTGTGCATTAAAATTAACTTATAGGCATTAATCCTGCTTATAACTTCAGTGTTTAATTCTGTAATATTTAAGCAATTAACATCCCACCATTTTGTACTATATTTAACAATAATTTTGCTTAAACCAATTTTATTAAAATACAAGATCCTTATTCCAGATCAGATCTGTAGTTTGAATACATCTGAGTGACTCATGAAATGAAATAATGTTTAAGTGTAGCGGATTTGACAGTTCTAATTCCATCTCGGCAGCTTTTAACCCATATCAAAGCCATAAAAGCTTTTCAAAGTGCTTTAATTCAACTGGCAATCTTTCCTAAAAGATGTGAAAAATTCATCCTTACAGTAATTCTGCCCATTTCACTGGAATTACATCAGACTAAATTGGCCTGTCACCCTGACAGCAAAGCACTGGAACTAGTTAGTTTCCAAGTATGCATCCGATGAAGTGAGCTGTAGCTCACGAAAGCTTATGCTCAAATAAATTGGTTAGTCTCTCAGGTGCCACAAGTACTCCTTTTCTTTTTGCGAATACAGACTAACACGGCTGTTACTCTGAAACCTTTCCAGGTACAGTAACTCCTCACTTAAAGTCGTCCCGGTTAACACTGTTTCATTGCTGATCAATTAGGGAACATGCTCTTTTAAAGTTGTGCAATGCACCCTTATAACATTCTTTGGCAGCTGCCTGCTTTGTCCACTGCTTGCAGGAAGAGCAGCCTGTTGCAGCTAGCTGGTGGGGGCTTGGAACCAGAGTGGACAGACAGCCCCGCATCAGCTCCCTGTTCCTCTAAGTTCCCTGTGCAGCAGCCACCCAGCAGGCTACCAGTTGCTGGCAGTTCAGCTGTCCCTCCCCCCACTGCCATATGCTGCTCCTGCCCTCTGCCTTGGAGCTGCTCCTGGGAGCCTCCTGCTTGCTGTGCAGGGGAAGGGGAAAGAGGGGGGCTAATGTCAGGGTGTCCCCCTCCCCCCTACTCCTGCCCCCCCTTACCCATTCTCCATAGACAGGACAGGGCTCAGGACAGAGAGAGCTTACTGGCCACAGCTGCTGTCTCAACTTCCCGATTTTTTTTAAAGGCAATATACTTAGAATGGGGTCAGTATACTTAAAGGGGCAATGCACATCTCTCTCTCTCTCTCCCCCACACACAGGGTGTGTCCCTCTGTCTGCCATGCTGTCTCCCCTCCCTCCATTCGTACTGCCTTGTAGGGTGTGAGGCTACATTAACAACGTGTTAACCCTTGAGGGCTCAGCCAAATGTTAGATCATCATTTAGCAGTAAGGCATTCCCTGGGAAATATCCCACCCTCTTCCTTCACCACCTCAACCAAGCTTCACAATAATCATTGCTGTTTACAGTATTAAATTGTTTGTTTAAAACTTATACTGTGTGTGTGTGTGTGTGTGTTTATATATATAAATATTTGTAATATTGCGTAGGGACTACATCCCTTTATAAATTGTAACGAATTACTAGTGTTTTGTTTCCATCGACCACCGTTGTAAGACTTTCAGACCTGAAGTAATTATTTACAGTAACTCCTCGCCTAACATTGTAGTTATGTCCCTGAAAAATGCGACTTCAAGTGAAATGATGTTAAGCGAATCCAATTTCCCTATAAGAATTAATGTAAATGGGGGGGGGGGGGGGGTTAGGTTCCAGGGAAATTTTTTTCACCAGACAAAAAACTATATTTAAAAATATTTAAAAAAATCTAAAAAGTTTTGTTATACTACTTTGTCTTGTGATCTCTAGATTTTGCTATCACTTGTCAAAGCTGCATAATTTATGCCACATTATATATATAAGACCCAGAAGTTGCATTTTTCTCCTCTCCCCAGGAATGCTGAACTGGGAGGAAAGGATGTGGGTGTGTGAGAGGAAGACTCACTGAACAGGAGTTTCAGTTCTACTTTTAAAGAGATATTGCTTTTTGTTGACAATTCATAACTAGCAGTCTTTAATGAGCCCACTGTTATGTATTATTGGGCTCAAATTACAATACATTCATTAACCAATGAAAACATATTTATGTAGTCCACACCTTGTCAAGCATTTTAGATGACTCTCTAATTCTGTAGGTTCTCTTTTCCAGAAGAGCACACGCATCAAGTCTTTTCAACCAGCGTCTTTCAGAAGGCCCCCTTCTGTTATTCCAGTGAGACAGGATGTACTTTCTGGCCCTGATAAGAGACACCAACAATTTTTACTTAAAATGTATCCAATACTATTATTGCCAGGTCACTGATTAGACAAGCTGTAGTTCCTGACCTCCAACACTAATTGCAGAAGCTTTGGAGGAAAAGCAATGTTCAAAAGCAAATAAAGACTTCAAGCGAGAAACTAAATTTGAACTTAAAGTTACATAAGGCATAATTTTTAGAAATCTGAGTGATAGGAACTATATTAGACACCGACAGTATTCCCATACTAAGAGAAAGTGTGAATCCACAAGGAAACAAATCACACAAACCCTATTTTTATTCTTCTTTCACTCATCATCACGTCACTTTTCATGCTGCCTCTGTTCCATCCTTCTCATTACAACCATGCACTCCAACTCCAAATCCAGTCTTTAAAAACAAAGGACCTAGCCCTGCAATCAGAACTCCATGGGTAGACTGACTGTGTGTCAGGCTCCACCAAAGTCAACAGACTGCTGCACAATCCAGGCAGATTCAATTGCACAACTGGCTCCTTAATTCTTTCAGCATTACACCCACCAGTATATTTATAAAAATTCTACATGACTTGACGTTTGGCCTTTCAATGTTGCATCATATTTGTTTGAACAATTCCGTCTTTGTTTTCATGCAGTTTAGATTGTAGGCTCTTTACAGTAGATATTGTGTTTTTCTGTGTCTATACAGCACTAAGCACAATTGGGACTAAGACAACAAAATTAAGACAAACCCTTTCCTAGCTCTTTCTGGAGGATGCTGTAAGTGAGAAATAGAACATGTATGAACATTTATCCTTTTATATTCAATTCAACCAATAAAAATGTAAAATTCTGCAACATTAATAAATCTCTGCAGAAGGTCTTTGAGACCAGAATCACAATTGCCTTGCAGAAAACTCTTAATACTAGTGTTTCAATAACCTATGAGAGGGAACCCCTTATTGAAACTACAGCATGCATATTCTTAAACACATACTGTTGCTGTAACTGTGCTAGACAACCATTTCCCAACACTGTTAGCACTGGATAGAACTAGCATTTGTTCGCAATATTGTTGGAAAATGGTTTCAAACACTGATACAATCCATAGGCTTGAGCATTTTTGGTTCTAAAATGAAGGGTCTGTCTATTAATATATGGGTGAGGTCTTAAAATCAGACCCATGCTCAGCAAGTGGGGTGTCACAATGACAACCCTAGCACTGTACTGCTTGATTTTCCATACAAAATATTATGCAAGAGAATACACACGACATCCTAAGCAGACTGGAAGGTACAAGTAGATGATTTTGTTCCAATCAACTGCTTTTCATTTTAAAATTTGAACTGAGCTAGATTAGGTTTATTTCAATGTATTGCCTCACCTACTGATGTGCTGCTAAAACGTTCTAAAAGAGGCGGCTGTATTCCTTGTTTGACCAAAAGTAAACTGATCACATATTACAGTGACTAAATCTCAGCAATCCTTCAAGATGTAGAGTATTCTCCCACACTCAGTGAAGAACAGTTTGTGTTTGACTACAAAGGATTCAGTTTATTGTTGGTCAAGTAAGCAACCACTGATAAGATCAACTGTACCAAAACATCAAGACTGTAGAAGAGATGGAAATGATTACAAGACTTTGAACTGAACTGTCATGAATTTTCGTCAATGGAGATTTTTGCCTGATTACATCGGTCACTTTGGCCTTTAATCTTCAGCGGTGGGCGAGAGGGAAATAGTCTATTTGAGCTGCAATTTTCACAAAGCTCTGAACAAGCTTCAGAAGTAGTCCAAATTACAAAAGAAAACTCACTGTAAGCTGTGACAAGATTTTTTTTTTTTAAACAGATCCTGTTTATGATTCACACGTGAAAACGTCAGAGATTCTTGAAGTAATTTCTCAGCATTCAAAAGCCACGTGATGCAGTGTCAAGTTCTAGGATGCTGTGTTGGTGTGGAATTACTCTGCCAATTCACTCCTGCAGCAGCCAGCCCAACTGGGTGTCACTAGTTTCAACGCAAAGAGTATGAACGGTTGACAATCCCGATCACGGAGTGCTGAGAAAGTTGCAGTTTAACATTTCAGGAAATGTGAATTTAAACCAAAATAAGTGTGTCCACACAGAAATTTACATTCGTTTAACTGTGGCTTTTTGCAGTTTCGCTTGAAAACTGATTGGGAATCAGTTCAAACTAAAATCAAAATAAGCAAGTCTATATAGGAGTTTCCACCAGTTTAACTAAATCAGTTTTAGAATATTTAAGTTAAACTAGTGCAACTTTCCCACGTAGAGAAAGTCTAAGACAATCGTCAGCCAGGGGAGGGACAAGAGCCTTGCCAGGAGAACGGTTTGCAAAATAAATGGCAGCTAGAGGTTAATCTCATGCCCCTAAGTGAGTGTTGCTTCAGTGGGCATTGGATCACATCCTTCGTAATTGGTGATACCATCTGCTCCTTTATTCTTGAAATAAATTAGCTTCACACTCTTCATTTCTTTCTTTTACTTTACTTGCTTTCTTTCATCGGCCCTCAGTGTTTTTCCATCTTTGTGCAGAAAATTCTGCTTATTTATGCATCTGTTAATTTCCCACAAGACTGCTGATGACAATAAGTTTTATCAAATTAACCCTGCAACTGATTGTTCCATGAATGAAACTGAGCAATGCAATCAGTGTGGTGGAAGTGCCCAACACCTCAGCATGTAGCAATAGAATAAAAGTCTGTTCTAAAACCTACCAAATAATTACAGATGGATTACTACATTTAAACACAGCTTTGTGGCTCCCTGTCCTTTTCTTGTCTATGTTTGGAAGTTTTTATAACCAGTCATAAGGGTACACCCTACTGTTTGCAAAAGCACTGTATGGACAGATTTCTTTGTTTTAATCTGTGAAATAACTGTAAATAGATACCAGCCCAATTATTAGAACAAACTATTCTAACCTCTTGAAATCCTTAAGTAATAAGGGCAAGTAATTAATACCCTGAGAAATCTTGCTGGAGAGCATAATTAGGTCTCAGTAGCTAAACCCTCTCCTTACTTCAAACCTACATAGTGAAGATATCACCTTCCCAGCTAGATTTCCTTCAGTTTCACTATTTTAGAGTGGAGAGTTTAATTTGTGCTTTTCTCTTCAAGTCCTCAGTAGGCACCATGTGCTTTATGCTGGGTGTCTGGCAGTGTGAATTATACCATCTCACCATAAGCAGATATTTTGGGCCATATCTTTATTACCTTCTTGCAAGTTCTGTGTAAGCTGAGTCATGTGGACCATTGCTAGTTTACTACTGAGACCTGAAACATAAGGCACACAGAAGTCTTTTGTCCCGTTCATATGGTGAGGTGCTACATTTTGAATATTAGCCCAGCATGTCAGGCAATGAAACTTAGGGCCTGCCTACAAAGGAAAATTTTTCCCAGTGTAGGTTTTTCCACTATAGCAGGGGTTGGCAACCTGTGGCATGCGAGCCAATTTTTACTGGCACGCTGCTGCCAGCTGGGGTCCCGGCCGCTGTTCTGGGTGAACGGAACCCCAGGCCGGCAGTGGGCTGAGTGGGGCCGGCGGCTGGGACTGTCCGCCAATGTAGGGTATTAAATTTCTCCCTGTAGAAATGTGCTATTTGCAGAGCATCAGGTCTGGCAGCTGTAAGTGGTACACCGTAAGTAGCATATTCCTATGGGGAGAAATTTAATACACTACAGAGCGGTAGGGTAGGCTGTGCCTCCCCAAACAGCTGGCCCACTTCCTTCCCCCTGACTGCCCCCCTCATAAACCCTGACCCATCCAACTCCAACCCCCCTCCCTACTCCTTATCCCCTGACCACGCCCTCCTAGGACCCCCTACCCTGGACTGCCCCCCTCAGAATCCTCCACCCATCCAACCCCCCCCGACCCCATCCACACCCCCAACCTCGACAGGCCCCCCCCGGGACTCCCACGCCTATCCAACCACCCCTTACCTTTCCGTCCCCTTACCATGTCACTCAGAGCATCAGGACCGGCAGCCGTAAGTAATACACTGTAAGTAGCACATTCCTATGGGGAGCAATTTAATACACTACACCCAGCCCCGCTCAGCGCACTGACGGTTTGGAGTTCTCAAAATATGCTCTCTCACCCCTTATCAAATTACACTACAATTAGCTTAAAAACTTGAAAACTTTGTTCGTATGTTACAGGAATCGTTAAAAAAAATGTATAATGTTAATAAATACATAGGTTTGATGAAACAAAGTAGTTGTACTTATGTGCCTGTGCTTAACTTGTGTTTTCAGTGATTTACCTTCTAAAAAAATCTCGCATGTCTTGCGCCCCCAGAAAGGGCATCTCGCACTCCACTCCAGAACCACTGCACTAAACTGATAAGATCTGCATTTTAATTTAAGCTTCTTAAACATTTTAAAAACCTTGTTTACTTTACATACAACAATAGTTTAGTTACAGAATATAGACTTATAGAGAAAGATCTTCTAATAACGTTAAAATTTATTACCGGCACGCGATACCTTCAATTACAGCGAACAAATGAAGACTCAGCACACCACTTCTGAAAGGTTGCCGACCCCTGCACTGTAGTTATACTGTCATAAGTATCGTGATAGTGCATCCACACCACTTTGTTGACGCCAACTTAATACTAACATGGTTACCACTCTGAAACCTATCTACTTACTCTGTGAATCACTGTGTCCACATGGCTCAACTTTTTCTTTAAAATAATTGCTCTGCATTTTGGGCAGATATCCCATGTTCTGCTGCCAGGCTTTATCCGTTCAGGGATTTTTCTCACAGAGCATTGTGGGATACCTACCAAAACCTACTGGAATGCTGGGACTTGGGATCAACAGAAATACAAAACAGAAAAACTCCCATGATTCCTCTCCTGGTATCCCATAAACTCATCTGGTTTTCGTGGGCCAGGACGATTTTCCAACTGCCCAAACACATCAGGCAGCACATAATGGAAAAAGCACTGCTGAGCACTATGATCCTGACTATCATTAATACGAACAAAGTATACCAGATGTACTAGCAATCATGCAGGCGGGAGGCTTTGGACGAGTTGGCAGACAGCCACCGGCGTTACTTCTGCAATGCCATGCAGATATCGCTAGAAGAGTGGAAGGACTACCTGAAACAGTATGGTTAATTAAAAATAGGGATACATACACATGAACCTTTAAGCAGTGTAACTCATTCCATAATAGAGTTATTTCATTTCCAAAGCAGATTAATTAAAGCATGATCAGATGCCAGATAAACTGGAAAACAAAACAAAAAGCTTGCATGGACACAAAGCAATTTATTCCAAAAAATGCTAAAGTTATACTAAAAAACCCTTTCCCATATAAACAAGCTCTAAGACACCGTGGTCTCTTCATTCTTTCTGCAAGACAGTCTTCAGTATAAGCACATAACATATAGTTCTGTTTGTCCACTTGGCAGGAAAAATACAGATTTGGTCTGGGCAAGCAGTTGGCTCTAAGTGCTATTAAACTAGTAGAAATACAGATCTAAACCAAATGTGTCAAAATATTTATGTTCATCCTACTAGTTTTAACCCCCCCTCCTCAAACCTAAGCTTACTCTGAAGAGCACTTACAGTAACCCTTTAAAATTATTTTGTCAATGAAACATGGTTGTACCTTTAATTTATTAACTACAAATTTGCCTGACAAAGATTTGTACAAGTTCTGAAGCAAAAGTCCTAATCTATGGCATCTAAAATGTTGAATATAGAAAAGGCAGATATAAGAAGTTATCTTGCAGAGAATGCTCCAGATCAATTTTACGGGGAATCCAAATGGTGAATTCTTTGCTATTATAAAGGCATAGGTTTTATTTGCTCTTCATGATTTATCTATCTGACCTTATTACAATGCCTGTTGATTCTTCTTTTAGTAATTTGGTCTATACACCCACATAGAGTCTATAGTGCAATTCATTTTTTAAATGCTAAGCAGAAGAATTCTGCACTTGCTCCTTTTACTTAGTTTCTGAAGTGATGAAACCTTTGCTTATCTTATTTTAAATACAAAGAGAGATAAGGCAGAGTTTTTTCAGTATTCAAAACACTGGTCTTACCTGATGAATGCCAGTTACTTAGGAGCTCTGGTGTTGGAATTTCTGCTTGACAACTCCTGTAGAGATAACACAAACTAGTTATTACACATGGACAATTATGAATTTTTCAATATAAATAAATGCTTTAAAAAACCTTAAACGGTACACTATAGAGAACACAATATAAGATTTATAAATTGATTCTGTTGGAAATCACCACTTCCAACATTCTTACAAAATGAAAATAGGACCAATTTAACCAAACCACCACCTAGTGGCATGGTGTAAAGTCAGCTCTTGTTTATTTTCAGTGTGAAGAAGTTACTATATTTAATGTAAAGGACAATGCTCTACCAACTTATTTTAGTATTTTCTTATCTCTCCCCCCACGGTATGTTCAGACAAGTCAAAACATCAAGCACATCAATTAGCGGGGAAAAGAGTTTCAAATAGTGACACTTCACAGAACTCAAATATATGGCCTTCCCTCACTAGAACATCTGACACTTTTAAATATCGCTCGGTATCTCAGCACCATGCAAAAAAATTCAATATGCAAAACATTAAAGTGTATCAAGAAAACACAAAGCAGTCCAAATACACAGACAGGCAAAACTCTGCAAGTTGGCAAAGAGGAAAACCAATTCACGTTAGCCCTCGAGAAGGAACACTTGAGCACAGCAAGAGAGGTTAGTTCGCAAACTGTACAAAGAATGTGTGTGGGAAGAATAAGAATTAATCGAACAATGCTCAATGCACACATATTAGGGTACCCTTACAGATAAAAGCTAGCTTGTTCCCTAGTTGTTTTACTGAATATACATAAAATGGATTGCGAGAGCATTATGTACCCATCCTACTGCTTGAATCTGGCAACTCAGTTTATTCTATATGACTAACTTCTTTACGATCTTTCCCGTTGCATCCACATTGAGAGGGTTTTCATGATAGGAGTTTATATAATTACATTGATTTAATTTAAAAAGCCAAGTATTTTCTCTGACTGTTGCAAAAGGTGTTGGATCATATTAAAGAAGTTCTGTATTAAAATCACAAATGAGTTTAATTCCCCATAGTTTAAATTCCAGGGTATTACTAATTAAGAGGTCTCTTGGTTTTTGGTACTGTTTCTCTCCCTCTATGTGTTAAACTTGCAAGCTGCTAATTGCGTTAGTACATTCTAAGACAGAGTCTGTTCTCAAAGCAATTCTTTGTAATAACAACTACTCACGCAGAGAGACTCAAAACAATACTCTGTAACAACAGAAACAGCACCCAGAGACTCCCCGCCCTTTCGTTGTATTAACAATTGTGATTAAAATAGAGATAGAGGATGTATGTGGATGGATAATAACTGAATGATCAGGGAGGTGCCAGCCTAAGAATCCAGTGTCCATCGGCTGAAGAAGGCGTCAAGTGGAAATAACCAGAGGACCACCGGAGGGCAGACTGGAATCCACTCAACAGCCTCAAGAATGGGAGAACCAAAGAACAAGGTAACATCTAGCAGCACGGTGCCATCAGGAATGTGCCATCTGCTGATTGATTCAGCAACAGCATGATGAAGCAATTCCCATAGACTGGCATAGGAAGAAATTCCTATAAAAATGGACTCTAGAAAGTGAGAGCTTTGGGGGTCTGATTCTGCAAACCAACTTCCAGGAGCATCAGATGAGCATCTGACAAGGCCCTGCTCCCTCCTCATGTCCAGGCCACCTGGCCAGTGGCTTGGCATGAGCAACTCTAAGGCTGGTAACTATGATAACAACCTTGCAGAACCTGTGTGTGTATGAATGAATGTGTGAATAAATATGAGATTGAATGGAATGTTATAGCTATAACTAACTGCTTACTATGATTCTTTCTGTATCCACAATAAATGTGGTGAATTTTGCCTTTTCCCCTTTAAGAAGATCCTGCTGGTTTTTATTTTATTGGTATAACAAAGGCAACTCCAGCACTGTATGCCCTGCCTTTGATCGGAGGTTGGATCCAGTTATGAAGCAATTCCTTATTGTAACAAGGCCCTGAGAGAGAAGACTGGAAAAAAGAAGGATTTAGGTTTGGACTTTTTCACAGCTAGAAAATCAAGTAGAACTGTAGAGAGTATGTTAGGAGTTGAGAAGAAGGTGGCTGTCAGTGTGAATGCATGGCTACAGGGTGGACTGTTTTTAATTATGATTTAAAATCAGCAGGCAGGATATCTTGATTTAAATGGATTTTAATTGTAGCCATGTAATAATTATAGTAGAAATTAGAAGATAAAAGGATAAGGAACTGATAGCAGGGACACAAGTGAGCCATAGGCCTGGATCTATAATAGCAGCTTAAGTAGTTAGCATAAAGCCTTATAGCTTGAGTAGGAATAGCTGCTCAATAAATTAGCATATGTAATTAAACTAATAGTGACCTTAAGTCACGAGATGGCACAAGACTTTGTGACTATTACAAAACAATAAACAAGTGTTGCAATCTGCTGGTAGGTAACCGCAAGAAGGCAGACTGCACCAGTTTCGAGTATTTTTGGAAGGGGACATCAGCAGATGCTCAACTGCAGGTAACCATAGTAATTCAACTGATGTATATACTAATGAGCTTTGCCTAATTAATGTACTAACCTACAGGATAAGGATACCCCAATGTTATGAGAGTGAGAAAGTGAAGATATGGTAAAGGAGGGAAAAACTATTTGTACATATGCATAAGGACCAGCAAAAGGCCTATCAAACATCTGGTCTCAGATACAGCCATTGGAGTTCTTCATCAGCATACCAGAGAGTCAGACTAGGATCTGTCTCACCCTCTAGAGCAGGGGTCTCAAACTCAATTTATCTTATGGCCAGTGCCAGTTCTCAAATCCTCCCAGCGGGCCAATGTCACTGAAGATGGCGTTCAGAAAAAAAAAATACAATATAAACATTTTCTATTTCAAATTTCTTAGAAATAATAAAAACTGTCATACAACTTTATACAATTCATCGCCTGCCAGAGAGTTTTTAGTGTTTGCCAGACACCTGGCAACGCTTCAGTTCTGTCAGTTTGTTGGTGTTTGGCCTCAGTGACTGAGCAGTCGAAACCTTCAGAATTGCAGCAAGGTGTGCACCAGATAGTTGTGTTCGGTATTTTGACTTGTTTATATTCATTGTGGAAAAAAGTGATGCTGCCTCAATGGCTAACTCTGCCCAGCAATAATGATGCTGCCTCCCCGGCTGACTCTGCCCAGCAAGTAGTGATGGTATCTCTGTTCCTCTCCCCCAGCCAATGGGAGCTGCGGGGGGTGGTGTCTGCATACGTCTCTCCTCTGCGGGCTGCAGTGGCGAGGTTCTCGGGCCGGGACTTTGAGATCCCTGCTCTAGAGCTGTCCCCATGAACAGGGTGAGTATATACATGTAATGGTGCCAGTCACTCTATACTATACTATCTCACTTTACTTGTTTGGATTGTTTTACTTATTGGACTAATCATCATTATCATCAAATTTGTACAGTTACTGATGGTCTTCCCTGAGTGTGTGTTTTTGTTGTCACTGTTGTGCCCTACGGAGCTCCCAGAGCTGTAACTCTGATAATACTGAGCCTGATTCTGTATATTATACAGACTAAACTAAAACTAAAACAAAAACCTAATCAACAAACAATTAATATATCAAGCAACATAATCTTGTTTTACATTTGTACTTTAGTTATTTTCCTAAAGAAGGTGTGATTTGTATTGATTGGTAACCATTACAAGTTAATTTGCAACTAAATATAAGCATTTACACTAGATTTGGTACTTTTTGCTAGCCAGCAAGATATATTATATCTATACATATTTAAACAACTATATGACTTAACATACATTTATTCAGATTCTTAATTTTTACACTTTTTATGATGTTAAAAACGGTGAATGACTTTTTTTTACTTGCTAGATTATGATTAATTTTTTTGTAATTACAGGTTTCAGAGTAGCAGCCGTGTTAGTCTATATTTGCAAAAAGAAAAGGAGTACTTGTGGCACCTTAGAGACTAATACATTTATTTGAGCACAAGCTTTTGTGAGCTACAGTTCCGATGAAGTGAGCTGTAGCTCACGAAAGCTTATGCTCAAATAAATTTGTTAGTTTCTAAAGGTGCCCCAAGTACTCCTTTTCTTTTTATTTGTAATTAGAATCAAACTGCATTTGGATGGAAAAAATTGTTTATTAGTTAAATAAAACTACCTTACATGATCTGGATATTTAATACTACAGATAATTCAGTCAGTTAATTAACAGAACTGGTTACTATATCCTTCAAGACTTCAGAAATAGATCTCAACCTCATTTTTATTCAGAGATTGAAAGGGGAAAAACAAGCTTTCCTGATTTTTCAACCCCAGATGGTTTCTCAACTTTAAATGAAACCTGAGCTATTCCTGTTAGGTGACAAATCTGAGGAACTGCCCCTGACTGAGGTGTCATTTGAGGAGGTTTTGGAACAAACTGATTAATTTAAACACAAATAAGTCACCAAGACCAGATGGTATTCACCCAAGAGTTCTGAAGGAACTCAAATGTAAAATTGAAGAACTGCTAACTGTGGTATGTAACCTATCATTTAAATCAGCTTCTGTACCAGGTGACTGGAGGATAGCTAATGTGACGGCAATTTTTAAAAAAGGTCCCAGAGGCGACTCCAGCAATTACAGGCTGGTAAGTCTAACTTCAGTACTGGGCAAACTGGTTGAAACTATAGTAAAGAACAGGATTATCAGACACATAGATGAACACAATTTGTTGGGGAAGAATTAACATGGTTTTTGTAAGGGGAAATCATGCCTCACCAATCTAGTAGAATTCTTTGAGGGGGCCAATAAGCATGTGGACTAGGGGGATCCAGTGCATATAGTGTGAAGATTTTCAGAAAACCTTTGACAAGGTCCGTCAAAGGCTCTTAAGCAAAGTAAGCTGTCATGGGATAAGAGGGAAGGTCCTCCCATGGATCAGAAATGGATTGCTACATAGGAAACAAAGAGTAGGAATAAATGGTCAGTTTTCAGAATGGAGATAAGTAAATAGTGGTGTCCACTAGGGGTCTGTACTGAGACCAGTACTATTCAACATATTCACAAATGATCTGGAAAAAGGGATAAAGAGAGGTGGCAAAATTTGCAGATGACATAAAACTACTCAATTGCACTTAAGACCACAGCAGATTGTGAAGCGTTACAAAGGGATCTCACAAACTGGTTGACTGGGCAACAAAATGGCAAATGAAATTCAATGTTGATAAATGCAAAGTAATGCACATTGGAAAACATAACTCCAACTATACATATAAAATGATGAGGTCTAAATTAGCTGATACCACTCAAGAAAAGAGATCTTGGAGTCATCATGGATAGTTCTCTGAAAACATCCACTCAAAGTGCAACGGCAGTCAAAAAAACTAACAATGTTGGAAATCATTAGGAAAGGGATAGATAATGAGAGAAATTTTCATATTGCCTCTATATAAATCTATGGCACACTCACATCTTGAATACTGTATGCAGATCTAGTTGTCCCATCTCAGAAAAGATATACTGGAATTGGAAAGTGTACAGAAAAGGTCAACAAAATGATTAGGGGTATGGAACAGCTTCCATATGAGGAGAGTTTAATAAGACTGGGACTTTTCAGCTTGGAAAAGAGACAACTAAGGGGGAATCTGACAGATGTCTATAAAATCATGACTGGTGTGGAAAAAGCGAATAAGGAAGTGTTATTTAGTACTTCTCAAAACACAAGAACTAGGGTCACCAAATGAAATTAATAGGCAATGGGTGTAAAACAAACAAAAAGGAACTATTTCTTCACACAATGCACAGTGAACCTGTGGAACTCTTTGCCAGAGGATCTTGTGAAGGCCAAGACTATAACAAGGTTAAAAAAAAACTAGATAAGTTCATGAAGGATAGGTCCATAAATGGCTATTAGCCAAGATGGGCAGGGATGCAAAACCATGCTCGGAAGTGTCCCTAGCCTCTGTTTGCAAGAAGTTGGGAATGAGCAACAGGGGATGGATCGCTTGATCATTACCTTTTCTGTTCATTCCCTCTGAAGCACTTGGCACTGGCCACCGTCAGAAGACGGGATACTGGGCTGGATGGACCACTGGTCTGACCCATTATGGCCGTTCTTATGTTCTAAAGCATTAATCTGAATTAGCTGAATAAATTTAAATGAAGAAAATATTCTCCATTCTCCTGCTACTGCTGTTAAAGATTGGTTTAACACTTCAAAAATTCTGTTTTAAGGTGCTTACCCAGTGACTTCCTCCAGTTCAGTGATGTGATGTTCTTCAGAACTTCAGCAGCAAATGTACAGCTGGAATGTTTTTTTTAAAATTTAAATCTTTCTTCTTCTCCTTATCCCCTCAACTGAGGTCAGATCATTGTGTAAGCATCCACGATCTCTGTCCATCGGAGGTAGCATTAAGGTCCACCTGCTTATATTCTTTGATGCAATCTATCCACTGCTCCCTCAGTTTCTCTTTTCTAGCACCCTCTTCTGCTAAGCTATCTTCAGCATATCCCTTTCATTCATCCTCTGCTTGCATCCAAACTAATGAAGCTGTGTTTCCTGGATTTTGTCAGCCACATCATGGACTTGGACTTCCATCCTAATACTTCCATTTTGAAATCTGTCTGTGTGTATTTTATTTTTATTTAAACAATTACTCTGTAGTAAGTTGAGGGAGGCTTTAACATAACTTGTCATACTTTTAAGTAGGTTTATATTTTTTTAAAAGAAAAATGTATTTAAATTAAAAAAAAAAAATTAATTCTACTCTGCAGGGCTGTCTGCCCTAAGCTGACTATGTGGTCAGAGCCATTGGTGAGCATGTTTGACAATGGCACACTGGAGAAAGCGTGATGACAAAGACAAAGATTGAGAGGTGGAAAGACTACAAATATAATCAAGTATCTAATACATAGAATTTGCTGGAGCTATTTTCTACCCAGTGAGTTGGGGCAATGTCCCATTTCAGTTTCTCTTGCTGCAGCCCTATGGATGCTGAGCTGTAAAATACTAACATTGCTGGACTATTCAGTTCGGAGCCTCGCTTTGGTTATTCTGACAACCCAAACTACTGAAGAGTGCTAGAGGAATTGCTTCCTGATTGAAACTTTGTATGGATCTCTGAGGTGGGGTGTACAAGCCACACCTGCAGTGCATGCACAGGCTGGAGGAGGACCTTGAGCTACTCTGTTCCCTTTCTACTTACGGGCAGCCTAGGGAGGTAAGCAGAACTACAACCTGAAGCGCTGCAAAAGGAGCACTGTAGGAAGCCCCTTACTATTGATGGTCTGACCTGCTCAGGGAAAAGGACTCTGCAAGGTGGGAGACTTATTCTTTGATTTATTTTGTTTACATGGCTTTGTTGTTCCCTCTTGTGTTGGGAGGCTGGTTGGAAGTGATCCAAGGAGGCAGCTGCACAGCACTCCAGGGTGCAGGACTCAGTTGCCTACCTTGGGGTCCTGGATCAGAACCTGGTGCAGAGGGTGGTCCTGGGTTCCCCAACCTGCCTCCTAATGGGGCTGGTGGCAAAAAGCCTATCCCCAAGACTAGACTCAGGATGAGGAAGACTCCATAACCCAGAGAGTCCTGAGTCTGGGACTTTGGCTAGGTGAAGCCTGAAGTCCCTTGCTGGGCAGTGGAACTAGCATTTGTTGGACTTTTTACATACCCCAGAAGGGATGGACACAACTTGTGCCCCCAAATGGAGGGCTGAATCACAGAGGGGACAGACCACTGTGGGGCTGGAGTGGCTATCATCAGGTGCGCAAGACAGAAAAGCATCTGTCATGCTCTCACTCAACCAGCAGGTGGCACCTCTGGGGTACAGACCCCTTCCCAGTCTCCTTATTAGCTGCCCCTTCTATGTCTTCCAGCGGTACATGCACTAACTTAGTTTACACTTTGGAGAAGGGGCTAATTGCTATAGTTGATGGGGATTTTGGTTCTGCAAGATTTGCTCCAAGGGAAAATAATACAGACAAAAAAAGTCCATGGATATTTCTCTTACTTTCAGACAGCAGAATGATATTTTATCAGGATCATATAATGAAAAAACATTAGCCATTGCTACCACCATCCCATCGTATAATCTAGTTAATAATGCTGATATCAAATATAGCCAGGGAAGTGATGCATCCTTAATGCACAAACACTTCACAGGGAACCACTTAGACAGAGGAATATAAGGATACAATAAATAATTCAAAGTTAATCTGTATTTAAGAAACAAACAAACGTGTGCTACTACTACTTGGCAAGCCAAGCTACAATGATAAAGAACTGAATCCTACAGCATTTAGGGATAAAATCCAGCCTTAGTACAGAGCTCCTGGGTCTGTTTTGCAAATCCATAACCAAATCGTGGGGGGCAGGGGGGTGAGGAGATGGGGAGAAACCTCTGCATAGAGGTGACTGCATGAATGTTATGCAGCAACTTAGTTTTGATATCACGGATTTCACCCCCAGCGACTCTGAAAAAGGGTATTAGGAAAATGCTGTGCATTCTCAGTGGCTACCTAAAGTTTGAACCTGGGGGAAGGGGAAAGAGAAGAGTCCCTATAAAGGGGGCTATCTTGCCCTAACTCAGTACTCCTGGCTGCCAACTCTGAAACAGAGCTGTCACCAAGCATAGGATTCAAGGCACCATCATTACAAACATCCCATACCAAGGAAACTTTTTTGATAAGCTCGGGGACTCCCCCAGCCCCTTCTTTTCTCTACTCCTTCCCAGTATGGCAGCCCTATGAGACGTGACTGGTGCTTCAGGGTTACTGTAATCACCACAGGTCCACATCAGACAGAAAGATGAGGATCTGCAATTGGCTCCCCAAATCCTTACATAGCTATGCAGGCCCCAGACATGGAGCTCCTTCATCCTGACCTACCTCAGTACTGCACAGGCCAGTCCAGAGCCAAGAGACACACCTTCCAGCTTTATGAGACTGTGGGGAGTGACCTTGAAGGCCTGAGCTCCAGCTCAAAGAGCAACATCAACACAAATTTTAGAGCACTGGCAGGAGCCCCATTACCACAAGTATGTGGTCCCAGACTGGGAGGCTTGCTCCCAGATGCAGTGTAGACATCTCCTAGAGAAAGAAAAACCCTCCTAGGGTAAGGCAGGGGTCTCTGCTCTGTGGCCCTCATCTTACACAGTCTCTACTGTTTTTTTTTTCTTAACTATTTTCTGATGTCTCACCCAGCTCACTGAAAACCAAGCAAAGTGTCTTCAGATACCCCTTGAGGCATTCCAGGAAGTGCAGGCACTCCTGTAAATCCACACAGGGCCTGCCTACAGTGTTTCAAAGATAACCCCTTAAAAGCAGACCTCTCAGTCAAAGGGGGTGTTTCTGAGATATGAGGTCTATGAGGGTCGTCTCTCCATATTTTGGTGCAAGGTAGGGATACAAGGGATCAATAGTTCTGTTAGTAGCTGACTAACAGATTAAAGCTGAAGCTAGACAAATTCAAACTAGATGTAAAGGTGTAAATTTTTAACAGTGAGGATAATTCACATTGGAAGAACTTGTTTAGGGATGTGATGGATTCTCCATTACTTGAGATCTTCAAATCAAGACTGGATGTCTTTCTAAAAGAGATCTTCTAGCTCAGAAAAGAAGTTTAGGACTTGATGAAGAAATTATTGGGTAAAATTCTATGGCCTGTGTTATGTATGAGGTCAGACCAGATTACCATAACAGTCCCTTATGGCCTTAAAATCTATGAATCTGTGAAAATTATTTAAAAGCTGCAGGGATTCTGCTGGTCTTGCTCTAACATACTAGGACCTCTGAACACCAAAAAGCTAAGATTGAAATGTAATACTCTGCTCTGAAAAAAAATTACGTCCAGTGCTATAAAATGCATAAGTGGTCATGGATTTTCTTCATCTCCATTTTACATTAACTTAAATTTCTTCACTTTTGGAACAGCTTTATAATATTGAACTATTTATGGTCTCTAGCACAGCTAATTGTAATGCTTCTGCCTGGCCTGCTGGGTCACCTTGGGCAAGTTATTGCAACTCCCCCGCATCTTTAAAATGGAGATTATGATACAAGCCTCCTGCGTCAAGCACTTTAAGATCTGCTGATGAAAAGTACTACATAGGAGCTAGGCATTATTATTATAGCCAAGCAATCAAAGAGCAGGCTCCCACAGAAATAAATAGCATGGCTCTATGCACTAACTACTCCGCACAACTCCTGGCCAGTACTATTCCATCTGGAGTATCCATAGTGTGCTTATTCTCTCTACTCTAACCCCAGCACTCTAAATGCATTCTTTATGCACTTTGTTCTGGTTAGAATAGCTTTTAATATTGCTAAAATTACTTGAACAATTATCTATTACAAATAAGCAGAATTTTTCAAGATCATTGAATCTGAACTAAAAAGCAAGCTGACAGTGATAAGATTTACACAGCCTTATAAAAAGAACAGTTGTTAAGAATAACAAATCTAAATGAGATTAGCAGGTCAAAATGTATATTACAAAAATACATGCATTATGTATGTCAAGTCAATTCCCAGCACATTGAAATACAGCTAAAAGTTTAAGATTAATGCTGATTTAAAAAAAAAAAAGAACACCAACCATTGTATAGAAAGTTTTCAAGAGCTTTTAAGTTTTGCTGACAGTAGATGGTGTAGTAGGAAGAGAGCCTGAGACATAAGCCCTTGTATTATAGGCCTGGTATGAGGCCTGAGCTAAAGTAATGGGCAAGCTTTGCTGATATAAAGCAAAGTTAGCAAAAGTCCTGACTTTTGAACAAATGTCAGGCTCTGTCTGCTTGCAAGTTCACAGAATGTGGCTAGAACAGGGCTGATATCAGATTGCAATATCAGCCCTGTTCTTGTCAGATTCTGTGAACTTGCAAGCAGGCAGAGCCTGATGTTTGCTCAGAGCCTGACTATTGCTATTTGTATCAAGGTATAAAGAGGTATCTCTAAGAGAGTGTCTTGGTCCAGCTGAGAGGGGAATGGAAAGTTCTGCCATTCACTTGAGTTGTGTCCATTGTCATGGGCATACATGTCATAGTATCCTCAAACTATCAGAGGGGTAGCCGTGTTAGTCTGTATCCACAAAAACTACAAGGAGTCCAGTGGCACCTTAAAGGCTAACAGATTTATTTGGGCATTTATTCTTTTTCCCCCCCCCTTTCTTTTCTCTACGTAAAAGAATAAATGGACACAAATCAGACATCAGGAACGGTAACAAACAAAAGCCAGTAGGAGAACACTTCAATCTTCTTGGACTTTCAACAACAGATTTAAAAAGTAGCGATCCTTCAATAAAAAAAACTTCGAAAACAGACTTGAAAGAGAAACTACAGAGCTACAATTCATTTGCAAACTTAACACCATTAATTTGGGCTTGAAGAGGACCTGGGAGTGGCTGGCTCACTACAAAAGCAATTTTCCCTCTCTTGGTATTGACACCTCCTCATCAATTATTGGGAGTGGACCACATACACCCTGACTGAATTGGCCTTGTTAACACTAAAAGAAAAGGAGTACTTGTGGCACCTTAGAGACTAACCAATTTATTTGAGCATGAGCCTTCGTGAGCTACAGCTCACTTCATCAGATGCATACCGTGGAAACTGCAGCAGACTAAAGTTGGTATGCATCCGATGAAGTGAGCTGTAGCTCACGAAAGCTCATGCTCAAAATAAATTGGTTAGTCTCTAAGGTGCCACAAGTACTCCTTTTCTTTTTGCGAATACAGACTAACACGACTGTTACTCTGAAACTTGTTAACACTGGTTCTCCATTTGTAAGGTAACTCCTTTCTCTTCATGTGTCAGTATATTTATGCCTGCATCTGTAATTTTCACTCCATGCATCTGAAGAAGTGGGGTTTTTTACCCTCGAAAGCTTATGCCCAAATAAATCTGTTAGTCTTTAAGGTGCCACGGACTCCTTGTTATCCTCAAAGTCTGCCAGGTGCTATTACTGTGCTTTGTTGATAATAAAGCTGACCTGGTGCCTTCATAGCTTAACGGATCTTGTGGTCATTGGGTGGTTTGCTTGAGGTCTGCTGCGCTGTCTGTCTGCGCAGAGGTGGGGAAGCACACAGGAAAAACACACATACGCAGCCAAAAATCTAACACTGGTGACCCACATTTCGACTGCTGAAATGATAAGTAAGCGAGCTGTCCTCTTGAAACAGCTTTTCCTGAAGGGAAGATAGGAGATTCAGAGTTTATTATTTCCGAGTCCTACATTGTAACAGAATCTGTAGAAGCGTAAGTATAGGTGCAACCCTACAGAACAGAATATATTATCACTCTAGCCTGGTCATTGGAAAGCTGATTTATTTTAGCTGACTAAATTGTTCTTTGTGGTTAGTGCATCTCTTATTGAGCAAGATGAAATATTTTTGGTTCTAAAAAGACTCAGCTGTGATTCAAAGTCAGCCTTGTAAGATTAACAAATTTTGGATGTGTAATTACAAAGTGATACAGTGGTACAAATTGATGTGGTGGTACAGAATTGATAACATGTCTATTGTGTGTCCACATATCTTGTAAGGTCTTGGGTACTATGCTTATAAATGTTATGCAAAAAATCTGAAGTCCACCTTACTATCACTGGTTTCAGAGTAGCAGCCATGTTAGTCTGTATTCGCAAAAAGAAAAGGAGTACTTGTGGCACCTTAGAGACTAACCAATTTATTTGAGCATAAGCTTTCATGAGCTACAGCTCACTTCATCGGATGCATTCAGTGGAATGCACTGAAAGTGAAAATGTATCAAATTAAGCCATAAAACCAATTTTTGTGAAGTAGAGAGGGGGCGAAGGAGAAAACTACATTTCTGAGGTGGCCAAGTAACAAGAGATTCCCATTCTTCAGATAACGAGTGAGCTGCCTCCACAGTGCACTTTGGATCCATGTTACACCCTGCATATTGTGCTGTTGCTGGACTGTAGGGTCAACTACACCAAAAAAATTTAAATGAAGTGCTTCAATTTCCCTCCTCCACTTTAGAACACACATTAATATTGTTATTGCCTAAATATGACCCTTTATAAATCTTGTTACACACACAGAGAAAACCGTCATCTCTTAATGTAACTACTAGCAATTTTATGTCTTCAAACGGAGCGCAAACACAAAAAGCCAAATGCTGCACTGAGGACCTGGAGTAATCTCACTGAGTTGCACAAGGTGAATGCAAAACATGACTCAATATCTGTGTACACACGTACTTTTTATACTGCCATCAAGGCCGAGTTATACATTACATAATATGGAGAGCAAAATATTATGCATTAAGTTATTTCCAAGAGCGCTACTCAAGTCTCCTTAAAAAGTGGCTTAAGATTGACAAAATCTTTTACTTTTAAGATTCAATATCAGCTTCTTCAGTTAGCAACATTACAGGAACAATCACTTCTCTGTAGGTTGCCTTTGAAACACCACTATAAATTTTCATCTGAATACTACAAACTCTGAATCAAGTATAATAAGCTTACTAACATTGATGTCAATTAAGAACTTCAGCAAATACAATGATTGAGGTCCTTACCTGTGAACTTTTAGACTGTTGGTGTGAGACAGAGTGCACTCTGTTTGGTCCATCTACACAGCCTGCAGCAGCGATCCTCTCAGTCCAGGCTGACCGACTCAGGTGTGGGGGGCTTGCACTATCACGCTAAAAACAGCTATGTAGACAGTGCTCTGAAGTTGCAATTTGGGCTGGAGATCAGGCTCTGAAGCGGTCCCCCTTCTCTAGGCTTCAGAGCCTGAGTTCTAGCCCAAACCACACTAGCTACAAAGCTATTGTTAGCATGGTAGTGCAAGCCCGAGTCTGTCGAAGCTGAAAGGCTCGCCATGTAGACACCATTGCTCCAATTCAGCAAGGTACTTGAGCATACCAGTGATCCCATCCCACTTCAGTTAAGCACATGCTTTAGTACTTTGCTGAACTGGGGTCAGTGTCACTACAACGTTAATATTTAAACAAGATGTCTAACATTTACTTAGTTTCCACATGATGCTAATCCACAAGCAAAGCAATACAGGAATTAGTTTCACTCTCCTCCGTTTCTTGCAGATTGGAAATCATAAATTATCACCGCTTTTGATCAACATAAAACCACTGGCTGGAGAGTCAGACATGACAATTTCAATTCAGTTCCCAAATTCACCCATCCACAAATCTATTTCAGTTCATATATAGCATTTGAGTTTTCAGATTTGTTGTTCTTCACAGGATAGACTTAATTTAAAATTTTTATTTATAGATTTTATAGTGCTAATAGCATAATCGTATTTCAAAGAGCAATATTTTCCTAAAAAATTACAGTATTAAATGTCTAAACTATAATATTTGTCAATACAATTCCTGGGCTAATGGGAAGATACACATTATCAAACTGTATACTGGAATTAGAATTACTTTTAAGTTATAGAAATCTTATAATTTAACATGATTAAGGGATTTTTTAAAAAGCTGGTATCACTTTATTATGGTTGGTGACACAAGATTGGTTTTGGATACAAAATTGAAATGTGCTGCATCTCTCTAATGTCATTTGAGTAAATCATGTCTATAAAATATTTGACTCACTATTTAATAACTAAATTAAAACTACAAAAATTAATAAAAACAGCTGCCTCCCTACCGCCACGTTATATTAGTATCATCAGATTCCTTATTGATGGGTATGTGTGATGCTGGTAGACCAGGTGCCAGCTAGTGCCAAAGTTCCCATGTCTCTATTGACCACTGACAAATAGATGGAAACCTCTGGCTCACCTGTGTGTTTGTATTGTTAAAATAGGCAACAGAATTACAAGAATGTGTTTAGACTTTATGAAATGCTTGACAGTTGCTGCATGCTAAAAGCTGGGACTGGATGACATGGGATGGATCACTCAATAGATTACTCTGTTCTGTTCACTCCTTCTAGGGAATCTGGCACTGGTCACTGTCGGAAAACAGGATACTGGGCTAGATGGATCATTGGTCTGACTCAGGATGACCATTTTTTTGTTCTTAACAGGCATCCCTCTATCATCCACAGACTAACAGTCTGGTAGAAAGAGTCAACTGGACATTGAAGCCTATGCTGAGGATCTATGGTATCTGGTGAGAAAAATGACTGGGATGCATTGCTCCCTTATTTGTTATTCGCGTGTTCGAGTGTAACCCAAGAGTCTACCGGGTTTGCCCCCTTTGATCTCCTTTATGGGAGACAAGTAAGGGGACCCCTAAATTTAATTTGAGACTCCTGGGAGGGTAGCACAGAAGAGTCAGGACAGCCTGTAAGAAAGTATGTCACTTGTTTTAAAGAGTTGGCAGTGGGTTTATTTGCCCTGACCCTTTAAAAATTTATCCTATCAGCTGAGTTTGCATCTCAAAGCAGAAGGGGGGGGAGGGAATAAAACCCCCCTAAAAAGGATGAACTGTAACTTTATGCTGCTTGGACTCTTGGGGGGGGGGGGGAAGGAGGAGGTAAGGATTACTACATATAAACAAAAGATCCCTAGTACTTAGTTTGGGTTAGGCCTCAAGGACATATAGAGCTTGCTTATTATAGACACTTCTGTTACTTTTTGAAACTTAAGATCGGAACTCATTTGTGTATATATGGCAGGGATGGGCAAACTTTTTGGCCCGAGGGCCACATCTGGGTATAGAAATTGTATGGCGGGCTATGAACGTCATGAAATTGGGGTGGGGGTGTGGGAGGGGGTGAGGGCTCTGGCTGGAGGTGTGGGCTCCGAGGTGGGGCTAGAAATGAGAAGTTCAGGGTGCGGGAGGGGGCTCCAGGCAGGGGGTGCATGGGGCAGGGGGACGGCTCCAGCTGGGGGTGCAGGCTCTGGGGTGGGGCTGGGGATGAAGGATTTGGGGTGTAGGAGGGTGCTCCGGGCTGGGACCGAGGGGTTCCGAGGGCGGGAGGAGGATCAGGCTCTGGGCAGTGCTTACCTCAAGTGGCTCCCGGAAGCAGTGGTATGTCCCCCCTCCAGCCCCTACGCGGAGGAGCAGTCAGGCAGCTCTGCTGTGTGCTGACCTGTCTGAAGGTGCCGCCCACGCAAGCCCCAGACCTCACTCCCCAACGGAAGCTCGAGGGCCAGATAAAACAGCTGGCGGGCCAGATGCGGCCCACGGGCCGTAGTTTGCCCACCCCTGCTATATGGGTTTGCCAGCTTTAGCCTTGTAAACAACTCTCATTTTTCTTTTCCTGTAGAATAAAGCTACAGATAATGTTACAGGATTGGCTACAAGTGTTGTCTTTGGTGTGAGATCTAAAGTGCAATTGACCTGGGGTGATTGGTACTTTAGGACTGGGAGTAATCTGAATATTGCTGTCATACATGGTGTGAGGGATCATCTATCACAAAGATAGGCAAGACACATGGGAGTACCCAAGGAGACTGTCCATGATTCCATGTTAAGACTGTTACAGTGTCTGAGGAGTTTACAGTTGATAATTGATTGGTGAAAACTAAGTATAGAACTCACCACCAATTTGGGGTTTGTGCTCTGGTTCTTAAGAGTCTTCCCTTGACAGCATGACCTCCTTTAACCTCTCCAGTCTTAGAGTGAATTATGCCCTCAGAAATTTGCACTGAAATATGTAGGACTTGCTTCCATGTATACGAGTTCAGAATTAGGGCCTTGTAATATCACACATTCAGAAATGGAGCAATAATACGCTTCTATGGATTCACATAAAATAATGAAAATTCAGTCCAGATTGTATAACAATTTTCAAAATTTTAAAATTAAACTGCTAAGATTAAAAGTTGAGTTCATAGTTATTCAATGATGGAAAATATTCCATTTAAGACTTAATATTCCATTTAAGATTATTTTCCCACAGTGTGATTCTGCTTAAATTAAGATTGCATTTACCAGAGTGAATTCTGCAAAGAGATTAGGTATGGTGCTAGCTTGTTCATAAACTCTTGATAAACTGAGAAGCACAGACTGCCTGGTCTTCTTTCAAACACAATATTTTGCTAGTAACATCCACAGCTATCATTTTCTGAGTATGGGAACCTTAAATCAAAAGGTTTTTTTGTGGGAAAAATCTCAATATTATGAAACTTTAATATTGCATTAGTATTCACTTTTGACTCAATTAGGATTTAAATCTAGACCACCAGAGGGGGAAATCTAGTACATTATCCAATTGTACTAATTTACAATAATGTTCACAGGCCTCAAAAAATATAATTGCCAATGTTTTGTGGATTTCTTTGTTTGTTTTTGTTTTCTGATCATGCATATTTGTCAAGTTTGGTAAATAAAATGTCACTCATGAAGATGTAAGATATTTAATTACCTAATTTGCATATTGCCATAAATTTAAGAGATTATATGATTTAATGCTGATGTAAATTGTCTGCTTGACATGTAAGACCTCTGTTCTACAGAGCAGCAGCAGGGCAAGCTATCCCCACACATTGCACTGGTAGCATGCCTCAACCTCGATCAGGGAAAGGTGCTTGTGCAGAAGAACAGGGACTTTCTTATGGGTACAGCCTCTGGGATTTTTTTGTATAATTTTTTATGAATTGTTATTTCAATTTATCCGTGTGTGTGTGGGGGTATCTGGTCCTGCTCCTGGGGGACAGGAGGCCCGTGGCGGGTCAGGGGGTCTACAGAACGAGTTCACCCTGAAGCAGCAGCTCCTGTCCCACGGGGCTGGGTTCCTTGCTGGGCATTGCAACCTGGCACACGAGGCTGCTGCACCACTCAGGTTATAGCACCACTTATGATAGTGGGGAAGATGGGCCAAATCTGAATGAGCATTGCTCTGACTCTATGCACCAGGTTGCAATGACACTCCCTTCCGGAGGTGGCGTGGGGCCAGGATAGGCATGGAGCTGCCTTAGCGGCAGCCACACTACACCACAGACTGGTAGCCGCTGGAGGGAAGTGCTGCCCAGCAGGAGGCCACGCCCCAACCCCCAGCCCTGAGCCCCCTCCCAGAGGCAGCACCCCACACCTCCTCCTGCCCCCCCCTCCCAGAGCCCACACCCCACAACCCTCTTGCACCTCAACCCCCAGCCCAGAGCCCTCTCCTATACCCAAACTCCCTCCCAGAGCTTGCACCCCTCACTCCCTCCTGCACCCCTGCCCCAAGCTCAGCCCAGAGCCCGCTCCCACACTGCAAACCCCTCGGCACCAGCCCAGAGCCCGCACACCCTCCCGAACCCCAACCCCTTAGGCCACCCCTGAAAGTGAGTGAGGGTGGGGGAGAGTGAGCAACAGAGAGATGGGGGGTTGGAGTGAGCAGGTCAGGTCTTTGGGGAAGGGACGGGGCCTCGGGGAAGGGGTGGGGTAGATCCTGGGTTGCCCTTAAATTAAATAAAAGTGATCTTGGGTATAAAAAGGTAGAAGACCACTGATCTAAGGGGATAAGACTTGGGTCTGTCATAATAGAGATCTGCGTTCTGTTCCTAAGTAGGGTATAAGGCCTCGCTCAATAATAAAGGTTGTGAACTGCAGAAATATTAACAGTGCTCTTTGAAAGAGGAGAGCCTAGAACTCATGGTCTCCTGACTCCAAGCCCAATGCATGACCTTTCCATGCATTATAAAGTATTTTATGGGGGGAGGGTCTCTCTCCAGCACTATCACTGAGAGGAGTGACACTTGGCTGGCCTGGTCATGTACTGGAGGAACAGGAGAAGTGCCAGGAACCCACCAAAAATGTTATACTTTGTGCTCCCACTATAGCAGCTCACTCTATAGAATCTATCTTGCAGTATCCTATTCCCAGTTCTGAGGGATGATTATTTAGTGTCGCTGAAAATTACCCAGAAGTTACTCAGCATGTTTCATCTACTCCAGAGTACAACTATGAAGGAAATGCAACAGGAAAAATTAAATTGTCTTCCTCCTCATGAGGATTTTGACTTCCTGGAAGAAAGGGAAAGTGACAGAAAAACTTAGATCAACTCCTCTTCCCTTGGCCTTTGCGGGAGAAGGATCTGTTGGTACTACTTCCATTATCTAATGTTACTGAATCCTCTCTACCAATGAAGAAAAGAGTTTGTAGGTTGGATAAGATAGGCGGGGTTAGAAGATGGGAGAGAAGAACTGATAAAGATGTCAGCCTTCCAGTTTAACTTCTGGAAGATAGTTACAAAAAAAAAAAAAAATCTTTTCACATCTCAACAGGGCCTAAGGGATATGCCCTAATGGTTTAATGGAAAGGATATTATAATAAATAAGGTTGTGCATGGATATAGACTAAAATGGCATCAGAGAAGCCAGAATGCAGTTTTGTAATAGATTTTAACACATTATCATAGCAGCTATTCTGTTAAAGTTACCATTAAAAGCATTTGGTTTTTACAGTGTGTTCTTGTTTCATTAGGATAAATCTGTTCAAACTAGGACTTCAATGATGTCAGTGTATACTTCATTTTTGTACCGATGAGCAAAAAAGCATGTTGTCACAGGCATCTTTGAAACTGTTTTTCAGGCAAAATTAACAAAAATAGATACAGTAAAATTAGGTTATTCTACATACCAACATAAATTATGGATTGTACCAAGAATTTAATACCTAGGTACAATAGAATGCCATCCAAACTGCTTTGCAAGCTATACTGTACATATGATCGATAGTTCGGATTTGCCACAAATCACATATAAGAACCACTATTTAAACTAGTACCATGCCTCTGGCAGCAACTAGTATCTAACATTTTAAATAAAGGGGGAGGGGGGGGACAAAGCTCCACCCATAACTCATATAACCAGCTGGGCAAGATTATATATGGTGCATAAACATTTCTTCCTAACACACATACTCAGTGCACATAATAATCATGATCATCTTTCAACTTATATCCTGAGGCTTGTACTTAAATACTGGAGGATATGGTGAATTTGCACTTTACTTTTATTCTCCCCCCCCCTTTTATCTTTTTCTGAAAGATTTAAATAAACATACAAGGCCATTATACTTACAATCAGACATAGCAGCTGTGTTTGCTTTGAGGGTGTGCACATCAGGCAGGATATTAAAATATGCAAGAATCCTGCCATCAGAAAGCAGGATCCTTACCCTACCAGTTCAGTAGGAAAGGACAGAGAAGCAAGGCAGAGGCATAGCAGGATATGTACTCTCACACACGAGAGTGTAAAGGACTCAGTGCCCTCAGTTGTTGCTATAGAGCGGTGGTTCTCAAACTTTTGTATTGGTGACCTCTTTCACATAGCAAGCTTCTGAGTGGGACCCCCCCCCACCCTTATAAATTAAAAACACATTTTTATATATTTAAGACCATTATAAATGCTGGAGGAAAAGTGGGGTTTGGGGTTGAGGCTGACAGTTCGTGACCCCACGAGGGGTTCCGACCCCCAGTTTGAGAACGCCTGCTACAGAGTCATCTAGAAATTAAAATTTCTGCTCTCATTTCAGAAACAGTTTCCATAATCAGGACAGTTTAAATGACACTGTTTTAAAAGTAGGTTAAGCTATAGGGCAGTCAATTTTGACAGTTTTATCACTGTAGTGTAATTGACTTTTTAATTTTATTGTAGAACTCAAGTTCCCCATTTCTGTTCAGGAGACTGAATCAGCTTTGCTCTAGAACAGGGGTGGCCAGCCTGAGACGGAGCCAGAATTTACCAGTGTACATTGCCAAAGAGCCACAGTAATATGTTGGCAACCCCCCGACCCATCAGCTCCCCCGCTCCCCAGTGCTCCCTCCCACTGGCAGCCCTGCCAATCAGCACCTCCCCCTCCCTCCTGATCAGCTGTTTTGTGGCATGCAGGAGGCTCTGGGGGAGAGGGGGAGCAGCGAGGGCATGGCAGGCTCAGAGGAGAGGGTGGGAAGGGGTAGAGTAGGGGCAGGGCCTGTGGCAGAGCCGGGGGTTGAGCAGTGAGCACCCCGGCACATTAGAAAGTTGGCACCTGTAGCTCCAGCCCCGGAGCCGGTGCCTATTCAAGGAGCCGCATATTAACTTCTGAAGAGCCGCATGTGGCTCTGGAGCCACAGGTTGGCCACCCTGCTCTAGAGAATAGAAGCACCACCTACCAAGTTTCATTCCACCATTGCATTTTGATATTTCAACACTATGGCTCGGAATATAAAAAGAGAAGCTGTGTTTGACTTTAGCCAGGAAAGCAGCAAGCGCAAGAAGCCAAGTTTCTTTGTTTTATGTTGAACTGTTTCTCGGGAGGAAACCCAGAGGTATTCATTCAAAATACAAGCCTGAGCTGCTTATTTCAGATCTGATCTTTTTCTACTGATCGGATGTTCAGAACCGGACTTTGGGCCCCTCTCTTTTGAGGATCAGACCCTAAGTTCACACCTGGATTTGGGGTTTGCTCATCGGTATTTTGGGGAGAGCAGAAACCAAGCCCTGAGGTAACCTGTGGGCCACTGGGTCACCAGAGGACAGAGGCGAAGAAAGCTGAGTTATGTAAAGCAGACTAAAGCTTTGGGTTGGGCCCCAGCCACCCCACGCACCTGCAGGCAAGGTTCACAGGCGGAACAGGCTGTACACACACGCTACGGTTCTTTGCTCGCCGAAGGATGATCTCCCGTTTGACGGGGGCAGCCAACAGCGGCAGGTAGCCAGATCCACTGCCCCCCCCCGCGGGGCACAGCAACGTACCCAGGGCCGGCCAGAGACACTGGCCGCAACTCGCGTGCCCCCGCCCCGCACACGCAGGAGGCCGATCCCGGGAGCCCACCTCCGATGGGAGATGCCCGGGGGCACCCAGCACCACACGCAGCGGGCGGGGGCAGGCCGCTCCCCAGCCTCCGGCACCGGGCGGGCAGCTCACCCCGGTGCTCCCGGCGGGCGAGCCGCCCCGGTGCCGCTCGGCTCCCCCAGCCTCACGCCGCCGCCGCCGCCGCCCCGGCCGCAGCCAGGCGTTTGCCGCGCCCACCGCCCCGCGCTTACCTGGCCGCTCCGCGTCCCCCAGGGCCCAGCCCGCCGGGCGCTCAGCCTCCCTGCCGCACGCTCGCCCCGCGAGGGACCGGCTCCAACCGGCACCTCAGGCTCCGCCCGCCTCGCTGGTCACGTTACCGCCCCTCCGCCAATGGGGGCCCGACTGGCGGAACCGCTGCCCGGGGGGGCCCGGAGACAAAGGCGCAGAGCCTCGCCCGCCCCACCCCGCCCCGCCTTTTGTGAGAGCTGGAGGCCTCCCGCGGCGCCCGGGCCTGGCCGGCGAGATAAGCGCCCCCCCCCCCCGGGGACCCGGCTCAGCCTGGGAGGGAGGCGGCTGTCTTCGCCTGGGCTCCCTGGGCAGGGTGGGCGCCCGAGTGCCCGGCGGAGCAAACCCGCCCTTGGACTCCTCTGCCGCAGCCGGGCTGGGCTCATCAGCCTGTCCCTGCCCGCGCCTCTGCCGCCCGTGCATCCGCAGTGGGGATCGCTATAGGATAGCACCCAAAGCCCCCAGTCAGGGTAAAGGCCCCAGGGTGCTGGCTGGGCACCCTACAAACACCTAGCACCAGAGACAGCGACTGCTCGCAAGAGCTTGGGAGCAAGATCCAGCGCCGGGGGAGACAACGGGCGATGTGAGAAACAGCTTTAAGTTCGCATGTGGTCACAGAGTCCAGGTATGTGATAGCCACGGCGGTGAAACACCACTGCCTTCACCCGTGCGTGGCTGAACTGGAGGCCGTGGCCTTCCTAGGACCTGGCCTTTGGACTCTCATATAGTCGGAGAAGTTACAGGTGGACGGGACCCCTTAGGTCATCTAGTCTAGAGGTTCCCAAATGGTGATTTTAGATTTGCTGGTGTTCTGCAAAGCACTTGCTGATAGTCCGTAGACAGCTGGCTTTTCATTTCCAGCTGCTAAACTGCATTAAAGAAGTTTAAAAATACATGTTTTACCCAGTATTCCTATTCCAGGTAAAGGAATGTTGCCACAGGAATATTGTGTGTTTATTAATGGGAGGGAAGGTGGTCCAAAAGATAATATTGCTATTAAATGTGGTCCATATCAAGACAACTCCTGATCCAGTCCAACTCCCCTCTGCAGGGGCTAGTGTGGGATTATCTCCTATAATATATTCCTTGCAGATGACAAAATAATTTGCCATGGGTAACTTTTCTAATGCTTGGTTTCAGAGTAACAGCCGTGTTAGTCTGTATTCGCAAAAAGAAAAGGAGTACTTGTGGCACCTTAGAGACTAACCAATTTATTTGAGCATGAGTGAGCTGTAGCTCACGAAAGCTCATGCTCAAATAAATTGGTTAGTCTCTAAGGTGCCACAAGTACTCATTTTCTTTTTTCTAATGCTTAGGATTGCTATCTTTCTTGCTGTGTTCTGTGGGCAAAATATCTTTACATCACAAAGATGTGATGATGTAGTATGATGCATTAATTTATTCATACGTATTTCTTATGAAGCACCTGGCACATTTGTGCATTAGAAATAATAACAATATTGCCATTCTGGAGAGTTACAATGGAGTTGTACTCAAAGTACATTTGACATCTTTACATTTCCTGCAAGCATAAGTGACCCATCAATATCAAAGCTGGTGGTAGCAATCCTATGGTCTACTGCAGCAAGGATTTTCCTTTTTGTCCATGCAGAAACAAATGCTTTCTGAGTCACAGTAATATGATCTCTCTGTCTGTGTGGATAGCTCTTCCATGCCAATTCAAATTCCAATGGGAACCCTAGAATAAAATTAAAAGGTTCACTAATATGAACAATTCTTTATATATACACATTTATTTGAATTTCCCTCTTCACTTCCTCTTTCTATAGCTGGCAGTATAAACTTTCCTTTCAAACATGATGCAAAGAGCAACCTCCCTTCTGCCTCTGTCCATTAAAGACTGAAATTATTTTTTTCATTCCTACTTAGATTTCTGCATCTGGCTCTTATAATCTGGGACAAGAATGCTCCGGCCCCCTTCTAGTGACTCAGACAGACAGCTCAATCTATTGGCAGAATTTTTATGCCCAGCTTTCATTCTTAGCAGCTTTCTAACAGAGATTCATTTGAAACCCAATTTACAATACAGAATTACTCTTCATACCCATTCCACTATAAAAAGCCATTTATCCAACGATCAGGTTGGCTTCCAGGAAAGTGGATCTACTTTCAGAAATACTTTTTTTCCAGAAAGGCACCAAACTTTCCTTTTCTGTTCAGAGCTCGAGAGAACAGCATAAATGAAATGGCACAAACTCTAGATTTTGTGAAAATGAGCACATGCAAATCCTAAAAGGAGAATTTTGTTTTTAGTTCCAACTAAAAGAGTTATTTATAAAAATACACACTCCCTTGCAACCCAAACATTACAGCACTTAGAGCCTGAAAATAAAACAGACTCAAAACAAAAGTGAAACTGACTTCATTGTCCAAGCTGAGAGAAATACAAAATGTAAACAAACATAAGCAATTAAATGTAAATTTTTTTAAAAAAATATTATTTTTAATAATCTAAAATGTTATTAGTAACTTAGGGAAGAAAATGTTTACAAAGTTACTGTTATTTTAAATCCATAGTATCCCTTTAACCTGTAGGGGATGGACTTTGATTAGCATTACTCTGAATTCATTTAAATGATTATTGCCAGGTCAACAAAGAAGACTGAATGGAATTGTCTGCAGTTACTGAATTCAGAACTCCTCTTAATGCCTAGTAAGCACTAGATAGCAGGCTGGCAAATTTCTCCTTTAAAAAGCAATTGCCTTTTGGCTCATGACATTGCTATCTCCTTTGCTGATTGCACCTTGATTTCCATCAGAAAGATAAAACCTCTGCTGTGTCTGTACTTTCCTGATATATGATTTAATCCATTCAGATGAAATAGAACTATTTTCCCTGCTGTAAACAAAATAAATAAAATATCTTCTTATCCTATAATTTTTTTAATTCTGCTAAATTTTAAAGCTTGAACTATATCCAGGATCTGCCACATTGTCTCATTGGCAGCAACAGGATTAGAGCCAAAAGAAGATGAGTTAATATCCTATTAAATTACAAAACTAGGAATAGTTCTGACAAACATTCTGTTGTGCTAAAAATTAAAGGAAATTTATCAGATTAAGTCATAAAACTGAATCTGATACCTCAGAAGTTGCATAACAGCCACATTAACAACTGATAGAGGTCAATCTGCTAGGTTTAGCAGTTATCTGTTCTGTTACTGACTTAACAGAAGGAATAGCATAGGGGGACCACTCAGCGCATCAATTACACCCTGGAAAAGTCAAACGGATGAAGATTAAAGGTGTCCAGAGGGAATAATTTGTTAGCCACCCACTGAAAGAATCAACATGTCTTCATTTGTGCACCTATAGTTTTACATTTAACAGGCCGTATTCATTGTGTTCATATAACTTCATGTTGCAATTGTGTTATATGAGAAATGAATTTCTCCCAACCTTCCTGGTGTAACACTGCCTCGATAAAAGTTCTCCACACTATATACTATGCGTTGGAGATAGCTGGCTACCATATGACAATCCAAAGTGTTTCAGAGTTCACTTTCTCATAAGCCATGCCATCAGACAAAGCTTTTCTAGATTGGTGTTTGGACACTATGAAAGTAGTTACAAATCTGCCCAAATTCTGGTAAGCAATATAAATTTCAAATACTATACTCTGTATGACCAATGTGAGACAAACATCTACCCTGATCCCTTCAGTTTCACATTTTTGAGAACACTGGGGACATAAAAAAAGACAGGAGCTATGACATACATAAGTGTCCCAATATGCGTTAGAGCAGTGATTCTCACACTTTTTTTTTCATTGACCACTTGAAAATTGCTGAGGGTCTTGGCGGACCACTTCACTATCTTTCCAAATGTTGTTTGTACCATTAGCTAACTATTGTAAAGCACTTTGGATAAAAGTGCTATATAATTTTTTTTTAATAATAATAAACTGTTTTTGTTCTACAAATAAAAGCACACAACTCATATTTTAATATCAGTAGTCTTACCTTTCTAATGCGATGGATGCGCCCTCTCTCCCCCGCTGCAGTGGGGAAGGAGCAGGGGGTCTCTCCCTCTCTCCCCTGCTGCAGCAGCCCCCGAGCTGGGGCTGGGAAGGAGGGGGGTATCTGCCTCACCACAGCAGCCACAGAACTGAGGCTGGTAAGGAGGGCTGTCTCTCCCTGGCAGCCACAGCCCTGGAGCTGGGGAAAGTCGCCTTTTTCTCTGGCCGCCACAGTCCTGCGTGTCCCAAATTCCCCCCACTCCCTCTTCTCACCCCATTGCCCTCTCCCACCTACTCCCTCTTCCCCCCAAGGCCACCACCTCACCTTACATGTGTGTCTTCTCCAGAGTCTAGGTACCTAATTAGTGGAGCCATGCCTGTGCGGCTTCACTAATTAGGTGGGTGGCCCTTCATTCTCTTGTGTGCGGCTGCCCAGGCGCGCACCTTAGAGGGAACTATCCGCAAACCACCTGAATGGAGCTCGCAGACCACAGTTTGAGAACCTCTGTTTTAGAGAAAAGCCATCCACTGCTCAGGTTTCTGGTTCTCTGAACCTATTGCAAACTGTTGCTAACTGAGCTTTCTCCACAGTGCCAGAGAGATCAATATGTGGCTCCCCATACCCTTATTAACTGTGCAGAGTTGCAGGAACAATAATATCTTGGCTGACCATTCCTTTGGCAGCAACTATCTGCAATTTGAGGGCTAGTCTATGTGGTGAGTTTAAACTGGATTACTGACCCATCTGTTTACCTTTGTGCCCTCCCCTACCACAATGTCCCCTTCCCTGTTTAAAAGCTGGTGCAGGGCCAGATTTTACCCATTTCCTCCTGGATTGGAGTGTTTTAGCATTGAGGAAATACTAGTCCAGAAGGCTCACAACGTGCTTCACCATTTAGACCTGTGCTGAGACCTTGGATCTCATCACCATCTGGAGTGAAGTATCAGTGTAGAAAGTTCACGTGGAAGCCACAGGAATAAAGATCTGTTTGTAGACATTGCAAAGCAGAGGTCCATGTTTGGGATGCCGACTAGTGCTGGTTAAAGAGCAAGAAATCAGGAGGACCTACATTTAAACTGGGGATGAAAGGAAAAAAAAAATCCAGCAGTAGACATGTGACCTGTTCATTTTGTGAGGAACTGGACAGGATTTTGCACAACTACACACCATCCAACCCAGAAAGGTTGTGGTTGCTGCTGTCCACTCCTCCCTCCTGCCCCAAGGACAACCAGCAAGAATGACTGGATGATGAAAAGGCCAATAAGGAGCTGTCCCATGAGAACTGGGTTCTCTTTGGGACTCAGGACCCAGATGCCAGCCAGGTTGAAAGACAACGCGGTACCTGCCATGCTAGCTTCTGTTCCAGATGATGCAGCCATTTTAGGCATAAGATCCTGAGTCTCCAGCCCCCACCTCCCTCCCTCCTACGGCCCACACTGTCTGTTCTGTCCCCAATACACATTTCCAAGGTGGCAGCTCCCCTGCCCAGGCAACTGGCCTCTGTCACATGCTAAAAACCTGACCATCAACCATTTTCAGGCCCACACAACAAAGGACACATGCCCATCTACCTATTTTCCTTTCCCCTCTCCTCATCTCTCCTGCCCAGTGAAACCCCTTCTCAACCACCATTCACCATCTCTAAATGGCAGCCAGTACATGGTGCAGCCGCAGCCCCTATCCTGTCCCTCGGCATCTGCTTTGTGGCACAGGCCTCTGGCCGTGTCACCATCCGGTTTTCCCCACTTCCGGGACTGCTCCAACAAGAGTCCAGATACTCCTCGCAGCAGCTTGGCAGTCCACAGCTGGGTTGCTCTTTCAGCAGCTAGTGGGGAGGGAGGGGCCCGCCCAGGCCCACCAACTACTTTGAGCCCTGGCCCAGGAACGCTGTAAACAGCAGCATCCTGCTGCCTCTTCCTTCCAGCTCACTGTCTCTATTCCTTCAACCACTTTCCCACAGCCTCAGTTCCTTCTGCTCCTGCCTCTGGCTTCAGCTCCTTTGCCCTCTTCCCAGGGCCTCGAGCCTGTAAATCCTGGCAGCCCATCAGGAGCTCTCCCTACCTCTCCGGAGCAAGCACCTGCCCTTCCCCAGGTGATGATCTCTCTGTAGCCCTCTGGGAAGCCCTGCAGCAGACTAACTCGCCCCGTCACATACACATATGGACATTGTATGATCATAAAGATACAAAAACTATTGCTCCCTGCTCAGGTATAAATGCCTATAACACGCATTATTACAGGAAAAGAACTGACAATTATTGCAGAACCTATCTATTTTTCTCTACACTTTCTCCATGTCTGCAGGGGAGAAAAAGGAAAATCTAAGTCTGATGACAAGATGCTCTTTTTTACAACCACTGTTGCAATGCAATGAATGTGGGAGGCTCTAAAACAGTTAGTGAGGAATATGGATGTAGCGAGGGGGCGTGGCCTCCCTCACCCACCCCCTGATGGGTGGAAACAGAAGGGTGGGACAGGAACTGGAATTATAAAGGGCGGGCCCTTAAGCTCAGTTGGGCTAGAGCTGCTGGAGGAGAAGAACATCTCCCACTTGCTGGACCTTGAGCCATTACAGCACCAAAGCCCTAACTGTTTGGTGCCCTGTCCTGCCTGAGGGCCAGGGCCCCTAGACTCTTTTTGCTGCTCTGCCCTGACTGCAGGCCAGAGCTTCCTAACCAGTTGGGGCCCCGCCCTGCCTGAGGGCCTGGGGCTCTGAGACTCTTTTGCTGCTCTGCCCCAACTGTGGGTTAGGTCTACCTACCTGTTTCGTTCTCTGCCCTGCTGGAGGTCTTGAGCTGCCAGAGCTAATTCCCCCTGAATTTGACCACTACAGAGGCAGCATAGCGAGGGGATGGGGCCTCTCTCCCAGATGGTCAGGGAGGGACGACCCCAACCTCCTACAATGGACTATTACTGAATGCAGTGAAAACAAAATGCATATACATTGATGCAAAACAAAAACAGGATGCAAGTGGACATTACGATCAATGGACAAGATATAGAGGCAGAAAATAATTTAATTATCTGGGCTCATATACAGTGTATCCAACCAAGGAGGTTATTCCAAAGAAATCAGAAGATGACTAGGGATGGCATGCTCAGCAGTGGCCTCTCTTAAGAAAGTGTGGGAAAACTATGGCATCTTGAAATGTATGAAGGTGTGATTGGTGAACAGCCTAATTTTTCTGTAGTGATTTCTGGGTATGAATCCTGGGAAGTTAATGCTGCTGAAAAGAAGAAAATTGAAGCTTTTGAGATGTGGTGCTGGTAAAGACTCTTGCATACCTCCTGATGAATAAAAAAGACAAATGCCTATTTTAGAAATAGTATTGGAGAGAAGCAGACTCCTATGTCAGAATCAACAGATGCAAACTTATGTACACTGGTCACATTAGCTGTAGAGATAACAATAACCTTGAGAAAGGTCAGCTTCTGAGTGCTCAATGTTAGTGATGGATTGTGAAGGCTTCTGAAATTCTGTTATGATTTTACCGATATTCAGACATGAATACATGGATTTACTTTAGACTAAGAAATTGCTAATTTTTGTCTGGACATGATGGGGGATAGCAGTATGGTCATTTCTTCCAGTATAGCTTGCAACTCCCGTCCACTCCTGCAGTGCTTCTGGGGGGGAACATCTTTGTGAATTACTTCACAGTGTATCTCGCTGGTCTGCCCTTCACCTTTTTGAATAAAGCCATTCTCTGCCTCCTTGTCTCCCACCTCAGTATAATGTCACTGAAAGTCAGGACAGTCTAAAAGGGGATGTAGAGTGGATTACTATCCATCTCACCCCCAGATGCCCCTCATTAACTCTCCTGACACCGTATAAGCACTACCAAGGCACAACAAAACTGCAGAGCCAGACCAGGAACATAATTCCCACCACTACCACCCCAGTCTCCAAAGCACAACAGACAAAAATCACAGTGCACCCAGTACCTCCTGAAACACAGACCACTTACCACCTTTGAGGTTCCACCAAGACTGGGAAGAATCTCACAGATGTGTGTATATATGTGCAAAATAAGCAAATGTGTTTTTTTCATATTCCCACAGCCACGGCACCTGCAATGGCTACACCTCAAAGACAGTGCTTCTATCAACAACTAAGTGGCTGGCCAATCTCAGGGGGTGAAAATGGAAAACTCAGGATTAAATGTTTTCAGACCTCACTGCAGAGTCCCAAAGAAAAACTAAAATAGTGGAGAGAGGGAGGCAGTATTTGAGGACAAAGAAGGAATAAGATAGGGAGATCTCCCCAGAGACTGTGGCAGTGGCCAAGGACAGAGTTGCAGATGCCAGGGAAAGCATCACAATGGCCAAATAAAGTATGAAAAAAGGCAGGGAGGTGCAAAGGCAACTCATGGATGCAATACTAAGCCAAGATGCTGTTTCAATGCATGTTGCTATTAGGGGGGCAGGCACTTCAGTCCTGTAAACTGGGAACCAAATATGTTCTTTAATTCCTGGATAATACTCCTGCTGTACACTCTTCCCCCGCCGCCCCCCAATACTCTCAGAGGCCATTCTCTTCACAGAGCCAACCTCTGGGCATAGAGAACAGTGGCAGCTGGGAGCCCAGTTGTTTTGAGCCTTCCAACATTCCTGCTAACTTCAAGCCATACCCCAGAAGTCCCGTGAACAAGAATAAGCAGAGGCAAAGCATATACTTGTCTGTGACAAAATAAGAACAATAGGCATCCCTGAAAACATTGACCCATCTGTTTCTATTTTCTACGGATTGCCTTGCTAGCTGCTCAAACTACTGAGCAAGTCTCTGCACCTCAGCCTCCCAACCATCATCAAGGCTTTTTTCCTTTACTGACAAATATGGTGCAAAACACAATATGTTGATTTAATACTCCTGATGCTGGAGGAGCTTGTTGCCATATCATCTGCTGAGTGGTGCAATGGGTGAAGACCAAAGCTGAAAGTTTGAGTGCTGAAATACAGCCCAAGTAGCCTTTGCCTATTCGCAGTTGCCAGCATAAGTGGCGTGGAGCACTGTTGGGTCCATGATGGCCAACAACAGCAATTCAAAAAAGGGCGCTAGCTACCCAGAAAGGCAGCGTGGGCAAAGAAAGTGGGATTTTAAAAAAATTTTTGAACCCGCCTGGCTTTTGCTTTGCATCCTACAATTCACAAGGAAAAAAAATAAATCCTAGGATGCAGGCTGAGATACTGTCTGACAACGCCACACGCTTGGCAGGCAGTAAAGCCACCACTTTGTATATACAGGATGCAAATTAAAAGATGGAACAGGTGTTTCATTTGCATGCTATTGGTGTGGCTTGCATACTGTGTGTTACCTTATGTGCACTCCCCCCACACCATAGACAAGCCCTGAGCCAATCCTCTTGAATGAAGAATTTGCCTGCTAGATAACTTCTTCTTATGATCACCACATGCATCTCTGACAAAGCTATTGGTAGCCATGTTTTTTCTGGCCTGGTTTCTGCTTCTCCCCATCCCATTTTCTGACACAGAAGACAACAGCTGCATGGTCTGGCTGAAGCAATATAAAATCATCTGATCATCCTGAGAGGCCCATGGAGCCCTTCTGACAACTGTAATCTATAAAATACCATTGATGTTTCTACTAGGGCCACTGGCTCTGATCTGAAGCATCTTGAAATGTGGCACCTCAACACTATAGGTTCACAAATACTTTAATTACAATTCTTTGGGCTTTCCCAGTTGGTATATTCAGGAAGTCTGATACTATTCAATTGCTTCTTGCACTTACTAAAGTTTCTGTGTCTCCTTTTGTAATTCCTGAAATTGCATATTACATAGATTCTGATTTAAACCTATCTTGAAAGGATAATTTAGAGCAACACTGACCTCTGTTGGATATATAGCAGCTTACAGCTGAATCCACATGTGGATGGACCTGCCAAACTCTTGTGGCACTATATACGCAAACAAGAAATTCTGCCAATAGCTTTTAGAACAACATCAAGCTTGCATAAGGATTCTTAATTAGTTCATCTAAGGATTGTGGCAAGCAGAAAAGTTTTATCCAGCATCTGTTGGTTGGGAAGATCAATGTAGTCTCTGCTTGCATGATGACAATCCCAGAGCCTTGGATATTACAGGCTAAAATCAAATAGTCCAGATTCTCACCATTGAATTGGCTAACTTGCACAGTTTGAAATTCTGAGACTCCAAAGCCGAGGCATATTAATCCTGTGCCTTAATTCCAGTCATGTGGAAAAGAAGAGACCAGAGCAGCCCTGGTAATATGGAAGCAGCCAATATTGGGCACATGGGGCCAGGATGATCAGCTGCTGCTTTGTTAGTTGCAATGCAATGAGAAATGTAAGGCTTGTCTACAGAAGGATATCCGAGAAAATTAATTTGAACTAAGGCCTGGTTTACAGTAAAAGTTAAGCCACCCTAACTACGTAGCTCAGGGGTGTGAAAAATCCACCCCCCTGATTGGCACAGTTAAGCTGCCCTAACCCCTCCCAGTGTATACAGTACTAGGCTTGGTCTACACTACAGAGTTAGATTGACGTAAGGCAGCTTACGTCGACCTAATTATGTCAGAGTACACACTACAGCCTTGCTCCTGACGATGTAAGTGCCTTACGACACCAACATAATAACTCCACCTCCACGAGAGGCATAGGGCTTATGTCGGTGTCTTTAGGGTGATGCAGTGTCCGTGTAGACACTGCAAGTTATTTACATCAGCCATTGGCTGTCATTCTTGTCAATTTCACGGCTCTGGCGGGGAGCTGAGAGCCCAGGGGAACGGGATATTGCGGGTGTGTGTGTGTGTGTGTGGGGAGCCAGCTCCCAGTGGGGAGCCGCGTGTGAAGCTGAGAGCCTCTTAAGTCGGGTAAAGCACTCCTGGTGAGGACGAGCACCACAATTACTGTGATGGTTGTAAGTCGACCTAACATAGGTCAACTTAAGTTTGTAGTGTAGACATGCCCCTACGTCAATGGAAGAATTCTTTCGTCGACCTACTGACCATCTCTCAGGGAGGTGGAGACCCCTCCCATCAGCACTAGTAGTATCTACACTGAAGCACTACAGCAGTGCAACTGCAGCAGTGGAGCTGTGCGGCAGTAGCATTTCAAGAATAGATAAGACCTAAAGGTCTGAATTTGAAGTGGATTAATTAAACCACATTAAATCCCTATGTGGACTGTTATTCAGAATTAAAGTGGCCTTAATTCAGTTTATCTTAATTCGCTTTGGAAGTGAACTGTGAGGTATGAACAGAAAGACAGCCCAAATTTGGAACATCCTGCTTAATGCAGGGCTTTTGAGAGGTGTGTATTTTCCTTTTCCTTTTTCACTCTGTGTTGTTTCCCATATTCGATGACTGTTTGTGACGAAGTGAATGCAAACAAGGTAGCAATAGCAGCAAGACAGCATCATTTTTTGCCCTTTTAAAGGGCAGAGGCCCTGAAAAATATAAATGACTCTATAGCATACATGGTACTTGTTAAGGACACCTCTATGCATCTGTAGTTTGACGGTGCTTTTTATAGATATAGTCTATATCAATTTTTAATTCCTCTTTAGTGACAAGTGGAACCATATAACAGATGAAATTAAGTCAGTGTTTAAAACTGCCTCCAACCCTGGCAAGGTGGGTGAGATAATATCTTTTAATGGACCAACTTCACGCTTGTCCCAGGCTTGTTTCGCTCATGAATAGAAGTTGGTCCAAATAAAGATATTACCTCACCCATCTTGTTTCTCTAATATCCCGGGACCGTTATGATTACAGCTATATTGCATCCAACCCTGATAAGCTTTGGATTTCCTTTGTAGGATGCTTATGTTGGGCACCATGGCAAAAGGTTACATTCCCTTCAAAGAGATTAAGCACTGTTTATGCAGTTTGTGACTCATAAAGTAGCCAAAAACAATGGTACAGTATATTCAATAACTGGGTCCTATATTTCCTGCCTGGCCATCTGTTCCAGCCTGCTGGTAATAACCAGAGTATCTGTCATTTTAAATGACGTTTTGACAGAAACCGTCACATCCAGATGCATCTTCCTGTATTCAAATCACACTCTTGTTAGAATAGTGTGTTGTGGCCATCAAAGCTTTGTCAGAGGTTGCAATTACATACTAATAACAGAGAAAGAGTGAGAGAGAGAGAATGTGTGTGTGTGTGTGTGGGGGGGGGTTAATCTACAAGATGAGTAGATAAAAGGATTGTACCATGACTCAAACTGCCCTTTAGGTGGAGGAATATACTGATTTGGGCCCCATTTCAGTGAAGTATATGCTTAAATCCCATTTAAGTTAATGGGACTTAAGCACGTAATTAAGCACTTTGCTGAATAGGATACATGTAAGCATATGCTTAAGTGCTTTGCTGAATCAAGGCTGTGGCTGGGTTTCAAACCAACTATGTTTACACACTTCAGTAAGCATTAGTCTCACTCTGGTTCAACAGTAAAAAGTGCCAGCTCTATCAAAAACATGGAAGTAACTTTAATTTTGGCTTAATTGTTCCTTTGTTACCTTTGCTTTGCTGTCTTGGTAAAAGGATACCAGGAGCTTTTCTTAGGGCCTAAAGCAGGGGTAGGCAACCTATGGCATGTGTGCCAAAGGCGGCATGTGAGCTGATTTTCAGTGGCACTCACACTGCCCGGGTCCTGGCCACCGGTCGGGGGGGCTCTGCATTTTAATTTAATTTTAAATGAAGCTTCTTAAACATTTAAAAAACCTTATTTACTTTACATACAACAATAGTTTAGTTATATATTATAGACTTCTAGAAAGAAACCTTCTAAAAATGTTAAAATTTATTACTGGCACTCAAAACCTTAAATTAGAGTGAATAAATGAAGACTCGGCACACCACTTCTGAAAAGTTGCCAACCCCTCGCCTAAAGTGTACTGTCCTCCAAATAATGTGACTCCCATGCAGCATCTTGGAGGGGGCTTTTTAGAAATATTCTTTACACTTTAGTGGTTTAAAAATAATGACTTGAATCCTCCCAACTGAGTATTATGTCAGAAAGAGGATTTCTACTTCAAAGATGTGTGTGTAGGGTGGGCGGGGGGAGTGGGGAGGAGAGTGATAGGAGAAGCAGCAGGTACTGATATATTTTCAAAATAATACACAAAGCCTGTCAATACAATAGAGCTTGGCCCAAAGTGCAGTGTTTGGGTCTGGCCCTCTCTCTAATAATAATACAATACGATGTTATCTGTATATCATCTTTGATATAAACTATTTCACAGCAAAACACTTTGAGTTAAATAACAGTTATAAAGTTAAAATAGATAAATAACAGAGGAAAAGAGAAATTAAAGATGTATAAGCAAGGGAGAAGACAGATGAAGAGAGGTGCAGATGCTGCAACAACTTGGCTTTTTTGCCAAGTGTGGTGTGATTGTGTGTAGAGCCCTGCAAATCTGCAGATATCCACTTTAGAGCTTGATGGAGTTTAGAGAACTGATACTTGAGGGTATAATAAAAAAAAGAAGCTGGACTAGGCAAGGCAGGAAGAGATGAAGGCCTGGATGAGGATTTCAGCAGACTTAGACCTGAGGCAGTGGTATACATAAGCCATATTTTAGGGAGGTGATGGCAATTGAAAGGAAAGAAAATTGAAAGGAAATTCAGCAGTACTGATGCCATGGTTACAGTCTGAATTCGGGAAGGAGAGAGATGAATGAACCATAAAAGGACACTCTTCTTTCCCATTAATATCATGATAATCTTTGAGACAGTTACCTCAGGATCATGAAGCTTACTTAGTCAAGACAAAAAGAAAAGGAGTAACAAATTTATTTGAGCATAAGCTTTTGTGAGCTACAGCTCACTTCATCGGATGCTGTCGCTCACAAAAGCTTATGCTCAAATAAATTTGTTAGTCTCTAAGGTGCCACAAGTACTCCTTTTCTTTTTGCGAATACAGACTAACGTGGCTGCTACTGTGAAATTAGTCAAGACAGATAAAGAAGTGGAATAGAAAGAAGACACTGAAGTTGTCAAAAGACTGAGTAAAAGTGGTACCTATTATTAAGAGGCAGAGTAGTTGACAGCTCTGAAAGCTGCATTGAGGTTAAGGTGGATGAAAGAAGAAAGAAAGAAGTTAGCTACATAGAGGAGAGTAGTTTCCATGCTGTGGCCAGAGGAAAACCCACATTGACAACAATTAAGGATCTTGTGTGGAAAGACAGTGAGAAAGATAAGAAATAAAGACATTTTGAAGGAGTGTACTGAGAAAGAGAAGGTTTGAAATAGAGCAGCAATTCAAAAGCCAGGATCAAAGAAGTGTTCTGAGTAATGAGAGGAAAAGGAAATACAAACAAGTATGGTATACTGTAGCATAGGCAGTGATTTTTCTAAACATGATGTTTTCCACAGTCATCAACTGCTCTGTAAATGCTGGTGAAGGATGAGGATTACTCTCCACTACTCCAAAACACTTCAATAGGCTTTTCATCTGGAGATCCCAGCACATTGTTGTCATTTGCTGACACTGGTGTCTTTGTCAGATTTACCAAGACAACTTCTAATGCAGCCTCTAACCACGCCAGGCTCAGAAAGGGGAATTTTCCTTCTCTTAGTAACTTTCAACACAAAACAAATATTTGTTGACTATGGCAGCCCTGCAGGTCCAGAAGGCTGCACATGACACTTTAGAAGAGCTTGATCATTACAACTATGACTCTACAAAATTGCAGTTTAAATCCTAACACTTTATCTGCAGATATTTGGAACAATTTTCTCGTGTACAAGAAAGGAAAATATACTTTAATGCATTCTTATTGAGATCCAGGCTTTTCATTTGAGCCCATCTCTTTCTTTTCCTTACCCTTTCTTGCTTTTTGCGTTTAACTCAACTTGGACATGGAAAATAGCTTTCTTACCCTCAATTTTGTTTGGTTAGTTTCAGTTCCTGGTTCTTAACCTGCGGATGCAGCAGGTAAACAAACTGGTCTGGCGCGCCAGGGGCTTTCCCTGAACAAGCGGCGGACCGGCTTTGAGAACCACTGATCTAGACCATCCCTGACAGGTATTTGTCTAACCTGCTCTTAAAAATCTCCAGTGATGGAGATTCAACAACCTCCCTTGGCAAGTTATTCCAGTGTGTAACTACCCTGACAGGAATTTTTTCCTAATGTCCATCCTAAACTGCCCTTGCTGCAAGTTAAGCCCATTGCTTCTTCCCCTGTCCTCAGAGGTTAAGGAGAACAATTTTTCTTCCTCCTGCTTGTAACAATCTTTTATGTACTTGAAAACTGTTATCATGTCCCCTCTTAGTTTTCTCTTCTCCAGACTAACCAAATCCATTTTTTTCAATCCTTCCTTGTAGGCTATGTTTTCTAGACCTTTAATAATTTTTGTTGCTCTGCTCTGGACTTTCTCCAATTTGTCCACATCTTCCCTGAAATGTGGCATCCAGAACTGGACGCAATACTTCAGTTGAGGCCTAATCAGCGCAGAGTAGAGTGGAAGAATTACTTCTTGTGTCTTGCTCACAACACTCCTGCTAACACATCCTGGAATGATGTTCGCTTTTTTTGCACACACAGTTAGCTTGTAATTCACTATGATCCTCCCAGATCCCTTTCCATAGTACTCCTTCCAAGGCAATCATTCTCATTCTGTATATGTGCAACTGATTGTTCCTTCCTAAGTGGAGTACTTTGCATTTGTCCTTATTGAATTTTATCCTATTTACTTCAGATCATTTCTCCAGTTTGTCCAGATGATTTTGAATTTTAGTCTGACCCTCCAAAGCACTTTCAACCCCTCCCAGCTTGGTGTCATCCACAAACTTAATAAGTGTACTCTCTGTGCCATTATCTAAATCATTGATGAAGATATTGAACAGAACCAGATTTACCCCCATGTCGAAATTTGTCAATAAATAGTTCACTGGATCTGCCAATTGCAATTATTTATGGTTTGGCTCAGTAGGGAAAAAAACCAACTTGTCGCATGAACTTCTATAAGATGTAAATCTGTGAATAATTTGATGAAGAAGTCAAAGAGATTTTAAAAAATGATAGGATGAGATGGTAAAAACAGCATGAATATTAAGTAAAAAAAACCTCAGGCTGACAAGACCAAAACATGCAGAGTTAAGTCATCCACTCTGTGCTTTACTCAGCAAATATCACAGGCAAGTGGGTGATTTATATATATTATATAAAAACATATGTTGTCATTAGGAACTGAGAATTCTCAGATGCGAAGAGGATAATGAAGCAAAGCTAATCCTGACACTTGGTTCAAACTAACTGGCTGTGATATCTTTTTGAACACTGCTAGCTATCGTTTTTTGGTACAAACTGCTATTTCCTAATTAAATGTTATTCTACACTCCATCAGGCAAAAGGATCATATGTTTTGAATGTGAAAATCACGTGTAACATACACAGGAGACAAATATAAGTGTGCATAGTTTGGTGTAAAGAGTTTAGTGGCATGTATTTAGGATGCTAAGTTACAAAAGATAAAGTGAATCATCTCAAATGAATGCTAACACAGATGCTTACCCTGCAAAGACTTACATACATGCTTAACTATATGCACTGTGAGTAGTCCCACTGAAGCGGAAAGCTAAGCATGTGTGTAAGTCTTTGTGGGGTTGGGGCCCCAGTCTTTTTTCTACATCATTTTGTGTTTTGTTTAGTGCCACACAATAATTTCTTAGAGCAAACTCTTTTAGGAATGGGACAGTTCTCAATTTTTATTGATGCTATTTTTCAGATATCTGTGCCTCTGCTTGAAAACCCTGTGCTTCGTATCATGAGTCCAAGATACATTTTAAACCTCTAATTATAATCTAAAATAGCTTTTCTAAACACATTCTGTCATGATTTATAGTTCAATATCATAGTCTACCAGAGCTAAATACAAAAGATTTAACATGATTGGAAAGGGGGCGATTCCTAGCTTTCCAGTGGTATATAGTACCTGTTTCTAGCTCTGAGGGCTTGTGAACTATTGCCCTTTAAACACGTTAATGGTCCTAGACTGAATACTGCTTGTCCTCCTCAGAAATCTATAGTTAGGAGGAAATTCTACAGTCTGGGTTAAATACAAAAATTCTCAAGCTTGGCGTTTATAAGAGGAAAAGTGCTGTTTGAAAGCTACATAGGTCCCTATCCCGTATAAACTTATTCATGTACTTAACTTTAATGTAACTTTAAGTTAAGTTTTCACAGGCATCCTCCCCACCCTCCACCCCTTTTCTAAGCATCCAATTTATAGGCCTTCCTCACAGGATCTCTTTTAGAGGAGGGGGAAACTGAGCTGAGGCTAAATACTTGTTCTCAGGGAAACTGGTAGTGCCGCTACAATCTGTCACAATTGTATATAGTATAAATCAATTTTTTTGGATCTACCATTGGCAGGCAGACTAAAAAGCCTTCTCATTCATACTAATGCTGCCACACACAGAGACAAATAATAACTTATCTCTAAATATATAATTCAGTTAATTATAATCCATTTGGCATACAAGGAATTTATTTACATGGTATATGTTTATTTATGTGGTTTTTCAAATCCATTCTTCCTTAAGGTTTTATATGTATGCACTGTATAATTCATGGCATACAGTGCTGCTTTAGGAAGCACTAGCTATATCCCAAGAGGAAGCTGCCCCACATTCTGTGCTTTGCCTCAATATGTTCATTGGACCAAGATTTAGGTACTGTAGGCTCTTGTCTGCACACAACTACTGTAGATAACGCCAGCAAACAAGACAGCTGTTCTTTCCATTACAGTTAAGAGTATGATCTGAACTGCATCCATTCTGCAAAGAATTTTTTTCCAGTCTAATCGAACTGGCTGACAATAATCTATTATAAACTGTGGCGACTCTTGACCACAACTCCTTTTTTACAAATAAGATTTAGCTGTATTATAGTAAAAGAAAATCAGATTTAAAGACTTTCTTTCTTTCTTCTCGTTACAACAGTTGAAGACATAGAAATAAATTTCCTGCCATAATTTTTTATTATAAATTCAAATCCAAGTTTTGTTAAAAAGAAACAAACAAGGTGTTATGCATGATAGTGGGTTAGGCAGGGATATACAGGATACAATACTGTGTATTAACTAAATGTGTAAGAAACTCCTAAATTCAAAGTCAATCTCAGATATTTCCTGCTCTTTAAAATTATGCTACATAAATACCCTTTGTGTGGATGTTGAGTTCATTAAGTATTCTAAATATAAACAATATCTTCTCTTTTGTAAATATGACAAAGAAATGCACAAATGCAAATATCTAGCCACACACCTAAAGGTAAAAACAATGAGAACTCCTTGTGGCACCTTAGAGACGAACACATTTATTTGGGCATAAGCTTTTGTGGGCTAAAACCCACTTCATCAGATGCATGGGTTTTAGCCTATGGTGCCACAAGGACTCCTCGTAGTTTTTGCTGATACAGACTAACAGGGCTACCACCCGGAAACCTGAAACCTAAAGGTGTATTTGTTATAGGTGGGTCTTGGGGTTTTGATTTGTTTTTTAATTTTACTAATACTTTGGAAAGTACTGGTTATAAAATTTTATTTAATCCATCAGATCATTAGGTTCAAATGTCATTGTTCCTGCTTACACTGCTGTGGAATAGCTTTTACAGTTACTGGTGTTTGAAACAGAAACTTTTTACTCTTAAGCTTGCCAACAACATGACTAAGGCTTTGTCGACAGTAGCACTTCTGTCAGCAAAACTTTTGCCAGTCAGGGGTGTGAAAAAACACATCTCTGACCAACATAAGTTTCACTGACAAAAGCGCTGATGTGAACAGCGCTATGTTGGTGGGAGTGGCTATACAGGAGGCCTGTGCTGCTGTATGGTCTGTAGTGTAGACTTAGCCTTAGGCTTAATTGCTTAATTAATTTACTCTAAAAGAATCAGGAAGCAAGAGCCTTCTTCAGAATCTTCTGACTGAAACATAAAAGAGTCTTTGCAGCACAGAGCACACAAGGTTACAATATGTAATTAATTAAATTGTTTGTCAAATTTGGGAAGAGCTTGTAAGCTGTTAGGTAGTACAGAGAGTAACTAGAATTTTCAGTGTGGTCAGTTAACTAGTTGCCAATCACTAGAGCAGACTTAATCAATTAATCATGGTCAGGGTGAAAGTAACAAAGCACTTATGAAGGGGCGGGGCCTCAGGCAGAAGGAGCAGGGCTGGGGGGTCAGCATCCCCCAGCCAGCCCATCCGCACTGCCTGGCCCCCGCTGCACGGGGCTCCAGCAGTGATTTAAAGGGCCCAGGGCTCTGGCCACTGCCGGAGTAGCAGTAGCTCCCACTCTGCCCCCGTCGACAGCCCGGGTGAGGGCAGATTGACAACGACATTAAAGCACTGCCACAGCAGTGCTTTAAGGAGGGTCCTTTGCCATGGCAGCGCTTTAATGTCGCTGTACCGTTAGCATCCTACCCGTATCCACTTCACCCATGCTTGTGGAGAGGGAGGAGCTGATATGGGAGTATATACCCATCACTACCTGGATTTTTCAGATGCATGTCTTCTTTGTGCTAGCAGACCTGTGCAAAGTTGCTGCATCAAGACCATGAATCTAGCTCAAAGCCTTCTAAAATTAAGGTCTTTCCGGTTGTTAAACATTATTGTGGCAAGTAAAAGTTTATCATCTGCTGCCCTCTGGTGGACATTTTGAGAGGTTACTTTGAAGAGTCAGTCCTGTGGAAGCTCTGCTTTGGAAACATTAGATGATTAGAATGAAGTATTGTTGCTAAGGCCTTGTCTACACTACAGGGAAAATTCGATTTAAGCTATGCAATTTGAGTTTCGTGAATAGCATAACTCAAATCAACATAGCTTAGACCTACTTACCGCTGGGTCCACACTACGTGATGTCAACGAGAGACACTCTCCCGTCGACTCCCCCTACTCTTCTCGATCCAGTGGAGTACAGGAGTCAACAGGAGAGTGATCAGTGGTTGATTTAGTGGGTCTTCACTAGACCCGCTAAATCGACCTTTGATGCATTGATCGCTGCTTGTTGATCCCTGGTAAGTGTAGACAAACCCTAAGTGTTAATGAAAAAAAGCTAAATAAAATGTTCATCTCTTTGCAAATCTTTTTTCACATCTTCCTCCTCTTAGCTCCATGCATGCTGTCTCTAGCTGTCTGATTGGGGATTGGTCCTGTTTTGAGCAGGGGGTTGGACTAGATGATCTCCTGAGGTCCCTTCCAACCCTGATATTCTATGATTCTATGATTCTATGATTACTTCTAGCTATTAGAGAGACAAGGTGGGTCAGGTAATATCTTTTATTGGACCAATTTCTGTAAGTGAGAGAGAAGTTGGGCCAATAAAAGCTATTACCTCACCTATCTTGTCTCTCTAATATCCTGGGACCAACATGGCTACAACTACACTGCATAATTCTAGCTATATGTAGGCAGGTTTCTTCTGGTTAGTTTCTGACACACTGATTTTCTTCAACTAACTCCCTCTCTCTTGCTGTGTATGTATTAACAGATATTTATACACACCAAATATGAACTGGTGATATCCATGTAATACGTTTATCATACACCTCTATGAAACCATCTGCACTCCAGCCTGATAATCTATCTCTTCCATTACTACTACTGACATGCTAGGCCTCTTAGTAGCTTCACATCATTCCCATTAAAAAATAAAATAAAAAAAATCACCAGAAAATGGATTCTCCTATTCCTCTCATGTGTAATTCCCCATCCAAATAACACTTGTCTATGGTGCTGGATGCTGTAAAACAAGAATTGGATTTAAGCTCTGATATCTTGCAACATCTATGTACCATTGTAAAGGGAAGATTCATACTGTTTCTTCTAACCTGGCAAGGTTCTATGATATTGGACGTTAAAATCACAACATTATTGTGCACAGAAAAGCTACTTAAATCATATTTGGAGTTTTCTAAAACGTGTTCGTGTGGAGAATAAGGGAAATATCTGTATTTTTTTATAAATATCATGTACACCTCAATTCACCTGGCTGATATTATGCTGCCTGACTGCATAGAGTTAAACCAAAGGAGGTGGCTAAGGGGAAACAAACAGGAAACAAAACAATGGAAAAGATTAGGTTCAGTGAGAGAATACTAATGGTCTTTGATGAAACAGTGGGGAAGCTATTGATTGGGGGATAACCCCAGCCTGACTCCAGAGAGGCTGGCAACAGTTTATTTTTCCAGGACTCAAATCTAGGATCAATGGGTACTAAAGCCTTGAAGATCCTGGGTTAGAAGGAAAGGATTGGGGGGAGTGAGCAGCAGGGACTGAAATGCTTACAGAGAAAGAGAGAGAGTGCATACTGCAGCAGGGCATCCTGCTTTTCCCAGCTAGAAACTGGAGTAGCTGGGCTGAAGGGAACTTATAGAAGCCTGCAAGGAAGGATTAGTGTATATGCTGTTTTCCCGCTTTGCTCTGTGTGCTATATATCTTTGGGTGAAAAAATAAATAATGCTTTGTTTTGAAGTTAGAGTTAGGAGAAGCTGCTTTTTGAGTCATTTTAATCAGCTGCTGTCACAGGCTACTGGGGTAAGGCCTGGCCTTACAGAGTTAGGTCGACGTAATTACTCATAAGCGTAACTCTGTAAGGGTATACAGTAAAATGTAGCTCCCACTGATGTAAGTCACCCACTACATTGACTAAGGCTATGTCTACACTATGGACGTTAAGGCAGCACAGCTGTACCACTACAGCTATGCCACTGTAAGGTCTCTTGTGTTGCCAGTCTTTGCCGGCAGGAGAGAGCTCTCTTGCTGGCATAATTAAACCATCCCTGCTGACATAGCGCTGTCCGCACCAGCACTTTTGTTGGTGAAACTTATGTCGGTCAGGGGTGTGTTTTTTCACACAAGTGGGGAGCTGCCAGACTGAGATCCAGTCTCAGGGTATGTCTACACTGCAGTATGTACCCAAGTATGTACCTACAATCCTGGGCAGGATTGTACTTGGGTGGCTAGCCCATGTTGCTGCAGCTACACTGCTATTTTTAACGAGTTAGCTTGGTAGGCCTGCATGGGCTGCAATTGCACCTCCCAGTTGCTGTGTAGACATACCTCCAGAGTGGTTGAACCATGTGGCCCCACCCACCACAGAGAGAGAAGAAGCCAGGCCTGTCAGCAGAAGGGTCCACTCAAGGAGGACAAAATGGAATCTAAAGCATAGCTTGCCCTGTGATTGTGACAATTAGTTATAAACTTTCCCACTCTCTCAAAATCTTATACAGTTGGATTTATGATTAGGACCCTACCAAATTCACAGCCATGAAAAACACATCACGGACCATGAAATCTGGTCTTTTGTGTGCTTTTACCCTATACAATACAGATTTCAGTACAGACCAGCATTTCTCAAATTGGGGGTCCTGATCCAAAAGGGAGTTGCAGAGGGGTCACAAGGTTATTTTAGGGGGGGGGGGGTCGCAGTATTGCCAGCCTCACTTCTTTGCTGCTTTCAGAACTGGGCAGCCCGAGAGCGGCAGCTGTTGGCCGGGCACCCAGCTCTGAAGGCAGCGCCCTGCCAGCAGCAGCACAGAAGTAAGACTGGGAATACCATACCATGCCACCCTTACTTCTGCACTGCTGCCTTCAGAGCTGGGTGGCCAGAGAGTGGCAGCTGCTGACTGAGGGGCCCGCTCTGCAGGCATCAGTGCAGAAGTAAGGGTGACAATACCATACCAGGCCATCCTTACCTCTGTGCAGCTCTGCCTTCAGAGCTGGGCTCCTAGCCAGCAGCTGCCGCTCTCCAGCTGCCCAGCTCTGAAGGTAACACCACCATCAGCAGCAGTGCAGAAGTAAGGGTTGCAGTACTGTAATCCCTGCTACAATAACCTTGTGTCCCCACCCCCCACTCCTTTTTCGGTCAGGACCCTTATAATTACAACAGCATGAAATTTCAGATTTAAATAGCTGAAATCATGAAATTTACAATTTTTAAAATCCTATGACCCTGAAATTGACTGTGAATTTGGTAGGGCCCTATTTATATTATAGCATCTTGGTGAAAGCAAATGGTGAGAGTAAAAAAATAAAACAATAGCATTTTGTAAAACAATGAAATTTTCATAAAAATAGCTTTTCTGTAAATACATCACATAACCAAACTTCCCGATGGTGTAGTGTGACAGAAAAACTTAACTGGCCCTTTTTTAGGATTACATGCATAACTGATTTGTGGCGTTGCCACTTGGAAACAGCAGCTATCCACACAAGTGATGTACTAGTACTTATCTGAAGTTTCTGTCTTGTTCTCCTGAACCTTAGCTTACATTCAAAAAACAAAAGTATATCTCTCGTTATTATGGTTGTGAGAAGAATCTGAAATGTGAACCAAGTTTCTTGATACATTTGGATAAAGAACACTGAGATAATTCAAATATGCCAGACTTCCATTTCACCTTGACCTTTGTGCTTTTTCCCTCCCTCTTCCCATCCTGCCTCCTCATTTCCGCCTTCCTTTTTTTGCCTATTTGTGTATGTCTTTATTATTGTTACCCCTCCACTGAAACACATTATGTCTGTGCAATATTGTCTGACTTTATTTTGCCCAGTCTTGCAGCTTTTCATGATTGCATAAATTGATTGGCTATCCTGTGACCTGTATGGTATTTGGTACCACACACAAGCTGTACATTGTTTACCATTTTGTATTTTTAAATAATTCTTTATGAACATTAATAAAATATTAATCACACACACAAGCCAATCCTGGGAAACCTGGACAGGTGGCTACATATCCTGCTTGTTCCATGTAGGGATTAATCCCCATCTTGTTGCTGTAGTGGGGTGGGGGTGTGACACCTGTTGTAGGGGAGATGAGTGAGATCTCCGCATCTATTTAGGGGGGTCACATGCCCTGGTTGCTCTATAGCAGTGGTTTTCAAATCCTGGGTTGTGACCCAGAACTGGGTTGCAGCGGCTCTGGTCAGCACTGTCGACTGGGCTGTTAAAAGTCCCGTTGGCGGTGCTGCAGAGCTAAGGCAGGCTAGTCCCTACCAGTTCCAATATTGTGCTGCGCCCCGGAAGTGGCCAGCAGGTCCGGCTCCTAGGCGGGGTCCGTACGCTGGCCCCGCCCTGAGCACCGACTGTGGGGGAGGCGGTGCTGGCGGGCGAGAACAGCATGGAGCTGCTTGCATGCCTCCGCCTAGGAGCTGGACCTGCAGCTGGCTGCTTCTGGGGTGCAGCGCGGTCCGCGGTGCTAGGACAGGCGGGAAGCCTGCCTCTGCATCCCAGCTGTGTCGCTGACTGGGAGCCACTGAAGGTAAGCCTGCACACCAATCTCCTGCCTCAGCCCAGAGCACCCCCCAAACCCAGAAACCCATCTGCACCCCAAACCCCTCATCCCCAGCCCCACCGCAGAGCCTGCACCCCCAGCCCAGAGCCCTGACCCGCTCCCACACCCCAACCCCAGCCCAGAGTGCCCTCTCACACCCTGAACCCCTCATCCCCAGCCCCACCCTAGAGCCTGTGCCCCCAGCCCAAAGCCCTGCACCCCTCCTGCACCCCAACCCCCTGCCCTAGCTCTGAGCCCCCCAAACCCAGAGCTCCTTCCTGCATCCCAAACCCCTCATCTCTAGCCCCAGCCAGAGCCTGCACCCCCAGCCCAGAGCCCTGACCCCCTTCTGCACCCCAACCCCCTATCCCAGCCCTCTCCCACACCCTGAACCCCTCAGTCCCAGCCCCACCCTGCAATCCTCACCCCTGCACCCCAACCCTCTGCCCCAGCCCTGAGCCCCTCCCAAACCCTTCACCCCCAGCTCCCTTGGGTCGCGGGCATCAAGTTTTCTTCAACTGGGTTGCAGAAAAAAGGTTTGAAAACTACAGGTGTATAGGGCAGGGGACACCCCCATGGCGTGGGGGAGGGGCGCCCCGGCGACCACCGCTGCGGCGGGGCATTTCTCTGCTGGGGGTGGGGCCCTCGGGGCAGTGACAGGGTCACAAAGGGGAGAGGAAGCGGCCTGGGGAGAGACGCTGTCCTGGAGCCTGGGGAAGGAGGCCGCGGCCCCACCCCTCTCGGGTGGGAAGCGCCGGGGCCGGGCGAAGCGGAGACGGTGAGTTGCGTGTCCCCCGCTCGGGCTGGCTGAGCCGCCGCCCGCGCTGCTCCTGGGACAGGCCGTCCAGGGTAAGGGGACAGCTGGCCTCGGCCTGCCGCCCGTGCCTCCCTCCCAGCCGTGCGCCGGGCTCCTGGGGACTCCGCAGGGCAGAGCGGCCGCCAGTGGTAGGCAGCGGGCCGCAGCCACGAGGAGGGACTGACAGAGAGCCCCAGACTTCGGGGGTGCTGCAGAGAGCCCCCACGGCGGGAGAGTGCAGAGTAGGGTGACCAGATTAAACGGAGAAAATATCGGGACGCCGGGAAGCAACCAAAAAAACAAAACCCAACAACAACAACAACAACAAAGAAAGCGGCCGGAGTTGTCGAGCCAAAAACGCCGGAGCGGCCAAAGCCGCAATATCGGGATAAATGGCCTCCTGACCGGGCAGCGGTCGGGACGCGGGAAAAAGACCTAAAAATCGGACCTGTTCGTTTTCTATATTCAGTCATATCTGCTGACTTTAGTGTCAAAAATAAGTTTTGTTGTTTTATTTTCTGTTAGCCCATCAGCTCTGTGAACTGCTGGGCTGAGGCTACTGGATTTCTAATTGTGGATCAGGAACAGAATTGTTTATTATTATTATTTATTATTTATTTAGTAATCCAATCAACAACACCTTTTCAAATTTTTGAAGGTAGCCAGACTGCCCAGATGTCAGTGAGGGTCTAATTTGGCCTGCAGAACCCTTATTACTGGTAATGGCTGCATGAGATGGAAAGAACCTATTTTGGCTCTCAGGACTTCGATAAAGTATGTATGCATGTAGTGGTGGTTGGGAATCAGTATACTTTTAACTGGATACATTTGATATGGAGTCGTTGAAACAATAAATATGAAAGTTCAAGATGCTTTTTAAAAAAAAATTTTTTTTTCGGTATGAACCACACTTTAATGGCTAGGTACAATCATTCGTATTTGACAGAGAATCTGTCCTCCACAATGCTGAAGTTCTGTGCTCTTCTGGGGTTAAATCAGACCCTTTCAGTTTTATTTGCGTTATTTCCATTGCGTTTGTAGTCCACTAAAACTTTCTAGTTTCGGTACGTATGGGCAGCCTACCTCTTTCTTTCTTTTTCTTTTAAGACAGTATTTCTCAGATTCCTTTTAACATCTCTCCCCATCCCCCACTGGATATATAGTCTGCAGTTTTCCTGTTTGTTCTCTAATCATTGAGCTTTGCAGTACAAAGTTAATCATGTTGCTGTGATGTTGCAGTTCTGAAGTTAGGTCAGTTCGGTTATATTGGAATTTACTAGAGAAAAAACAATCATTTTGACATTGTCAACCAATAAATTTACTTAAATACACATTCTAAAAGTGGCTGTCCTGTAGTAAAAAGAAAAGGAGTACTTGTGGCACCTTAGAGACGTACTCCTTTTCTTTTTGCGAATACAGACTAACACGGCTGTTCCTCTGAAACCTGTCCTGTAGTAACATCTCTTATTCCTTCTTTTTTGTGGTCATGGATTACTGGGGTCATTTTTTCAGGCCAATGAATGGTCTGTTACTCTGTACAAAATGTCTTCTGTGGGTGTGTTATTTTCTGCTCTGATAAATTTGATGTTTGCCAAACCAGTTTAAACTTGATGTTTACTTTTTATATAAAAAGAAGTAAATAATACATAGATCTTGATTTCCCCATTGACTAATGATTTTTTAGGTATCTCAATTTTGGCGATTTTGGGACACCTTAAAGGGGACTGATTTTTCAAGGATGGATTCTTAGTACTTTAAAATCAGTCGCCTTAATAGTATTTTCTCAGATGGGCACTACCAACTATGATAGTGATTGTTTTCTTTTTTGTTTGCTATGTGAGCACTTGTTCATAAAAAATCCATCTGAAACCACTAATTTGTTTCAAATACTCTAATGAAGAGCCATCAGATGATGATAATTTTTAGTTGCTCCTGACCTGGCTGGATTTGAAGTAGTGGACTAGAAACAAGTTTCCATATCCCATTAGCAATCCCCTAGCTGTATAGACTTTGGATTTAGGTTTTTGTTTTATTTTCATCCATCTCTTGGTGAAGAGACCATTATTTAATTCAGTTCTGTCAAATAGATTAAAACTTCCTTTTTCATGATATTAAAAAATGTCTTGCAAACTCCCTGTTTTTAAAAAGCTTCATCCCTGTATTTAGGTATGATAAGGAAATAATCATCTAGGGTGGGTGTGGGGAGGGATGGGAGAAGAAGAAAAATCTCAGGCTCTAAAATTGCTTAACTTTGTGTAGGGAAATACACATTTCTGGTCTTGTATCTGTAAGTACTAGATAAAGGTGTTCTGTTTGTTTGTTTATTTATTTATTTATTTATTTATAATCTTCTAAATTATTGTGCAGGCAAGTTCTTTGCTCAGCAAAGCCTCTGCTGCCTTGGCATTAGGACACAGCTACTGAAGACAGTTTATCCTGTAAGATTCTTCAGATTTTCGACCTCTGAAGTATGTACTCCATCAGTTCGTAGATTACACTACGTGTATGTCACGCTGTATTTATTTTTGTGATGCTGCCAGTAAGTATATATTGGATTGGATGTCTACTTGGTTTAGTTCACTGAACTGATGGCAAAAATTTCATTTTTGTTAGGCAGTTTAAGATTCATCCATGTTCCGTGAGAAGGTCCACAAAGCATTATGTTTTCTTCATTTTTTGTTGCCTTAATCCCAGACATTTAATATGAAAACTGCAATAAATTATTGTTCAAATCAATCAAATGTTAAACCACACTAGCATGATGATATCCCCAGGGCATTAACTTGGGACTCGGGAGATGGGTTCAGTTCCATGCTTCCCATCTAGCATGCTGGCATTTGTCGATAACATTCTTAGGTGCATATCTCTCCCCATTGAATGTATAGGGACCCTAGATGCCTAACCCAGGCTTTGTGGATCCCACTGTTGCTCTAGCGATTTTTGTAGGTGCCTAAAACTTAGGTGTTGCAATGTTTAGTGTTGCAATGCCTAAGTCCCTTTGTGGATCTGGGCCTCCATTTCCCATCTATAAAATGAGGATAATAGTATTTCTCACAGGGGTGTTGCAGGTCCTCAGATACTATGCCAATAGGAGCTAGCTATACAGGTACCTGAGAGAGAGCTACACTTGATTAAAAAGAAAAGGAGTACTTGTGGCACCTTAGCGACTAACCAATTTATTTGAGCATGAGCTTTCGTGAGCTACAGCTCACTTCATCGGATGAAGTGAGCTGTAGCTCACGAAAGCTCATGCTCAAATAAATTGGTTAGTCTCTAAGGTGCCACAAGTACTCCTTTTCTTTTTGCGAATACAGACTAACACGGCTGTTACTCTGACACTTGATTAAGTTTATTGTATACGATATATTCTTGAAGTCTCACTTAAGTTGCTTATGGAATCATGTGACACCATTTTATATCTAACTTTGTCAAAAGAAAGTGCAGTTTTTCACCATGATGGATGAGATCCTAGGGACAGTGTAATGGAACATAGTAATTGCATTACTGGATCAGTCCAGCATCCTGGTCTCAGACAGTGTCCATCACTAGATACTTCAGAAATAGGTGCAAGATCCTCCATAGTGTACAGTTATAGAATAAATTCCCCTTGGGGGAAGTTTCTTAAACTCCAAGCCAAGTTGGCTTATGCCCTAGAGCAGGATGTTTTATATGCATTATGTGTTTTATATCTTATCTAATTGTCCACACAGATGTGTAATCCTTTTTTTGAATCCTGCTAAGTTCTTGGCTTCAATAATAGTTCATGGCATTAAATTCCACAAGTTAATTATGCATTGTGTAAAAGTACTTCCTTTTATCAGTATTAAACTTTCACTTTCATTGGAAGTCTCCTTGTACTTCTATTATAAGAGAAGGTAAACCAATCATGTAATTGAAAGAGTGGCATATCGTATAAAATAGGGAAATCCTCAGCATTCTCACTAGCATCTGGACACGCTTCAGTAGTGTTTTTTTCTTCTCCCTGGAAGACAGCTCTGTTCTCTTAATCTTACCTCATTTTAATAATTTCAGTTAATTGCTTGGCCTTTTAAAAGTTGAAGTAGGCAGAGCTAGAACCCAAAACTGAGCTGGGGCCCTTGATAGCCAATACAGGGTCAGAAATGCCATTTTATGACATCAGAATCAAAACTAAGATCAAGGTATATAGGGAGAGAAAGTTTTAATTATTAACAATCGAACATACAATGTTCTGTGATATGAAGGCTGTAACAGGCAGTCTTTTAGTTCTCAGTAAGATTTCAGCCAGGAGAGAAATATTTAGTACAGTTTAAGCTTACTGTAATTCAGTCATAACAATCCTGCTATTGAGTAGCCTGTTGTGGTTAGCTAATTGAAGTGATCTTAAGAGTTGATCAATACAATGAGCTGCCCACTGGACCACACAGAATCCTGATTACTAACTAGAGAGATTCAGGGCTAGACTTCTCAGTTTTTCATAGTTTAAAAAAAAAAAAAAGTAGCCTAGCATGTGAAAAAGCAAAAGGGAAGCTGCCAGAAGTGCTTATTTGAAATGGGCATGATAAAATATTCATATTATTGGGGGGTGTATTATGGCCAAACACTAATCTCCGTCTGCATTGTGCTCATCAGTGCAGTGGTTGAGTACTCTTTTAGACACCTGCATATGCCAGTGTCACCTAGTAAAGAACCATATCTAACCAAAACTCCCTTTTAATTGCAATTTGGATATGTCCCTTGGCAAGAGTCGCACATTCACTTGCCAAGTTCTCCAAAACAGATTTGATGTCTTGTTGGGATAAATGGATTATGCTGAACTTCATCGAAATTTATGCCATGTGCCTGAGATTAGAATCTGGCCCATGCAATAAAATTATAGTGAAAGAAGTGATTTGACATCATAGGCCCTTATCCTGCAAACACTTGCAACATGGGCTTAACTTTACTAGCACAAACAGTCCAATCAACACCAGTGAGAGCTATTCACACTAATAATGTTAAGCATGTGTATGTTTGCAGGACTGGGGCCTGTTAGTATTAAATTAGGTGGAATAATTGGGCCAAAGGTGTTAACGTAACCCAGATACTATCCAACATTAAACAGTTTTAAACAAGGTTTGGGGTTTGGCATAAAAGACCTCAGCCTCCTTAGTACAGTATTATGGCAAACATACCATTACAATCTTTCTAGGATTTTATTAAAGATACAGAAAAAGACTGAAAAACAGTTAAAGCATTTGAAATGTAAAGTATTGAGTAAGGCTTTTGTTTTACAACATCCCTTGTTCCCTTTCCTTTTATTGAAGAGGTTTTTTTTTTGACAATCTCTTAGGTGGCATCAAAGATTGAAGTAACTGTCATTTTTGGGGAAAAGAGAAGAAATTAGTTGAGATAGGCAGGAGGTGCTGCTGCTGCTGCTGTTAAAAGTTCAATCCGGTTTCCTAAGAGGGGAAAAAAGAATAGCAAAGAAAATGCAGCTTTTGTCTCTGATGTTGACTTTCACTTGCAAACCTCACTGCTGGAAAAAACAGGCACGCACACCGTCTTATCAGCCATTCTAGGACTCAGCAAACTCATCCCAGCATTGTGATGCTTAGGGCATTAGCATTGTGGTGCTTAGGCTTAGCTGCCTCTGTGGTCACAGGCTCACAGCAGTGTTGCAAACTATGCAGTCTTGGCTGGCTAAGCCAGGCTCATATTAGACAGAAGGAGAAAGGGGAGAGCGATAGGAAAGAAAAGAATTGCGGTACATAAGGAAAAGAGCACGTCGGGGGAGTGTGGGGGAGTGAAGTTTTACATCCCAGGTTGCCTTCAGGATTTAGCTGAAACTGCTGGAGGTGATGTCATCTGGCTTCCTCTCTATGGCCCAGCCTGGTTAGGAGGGATTAGGCTGAAGATGGTCATGGGTTCTAGGAGACAGTGGGGGTGGCAGCCATGATGGTGAAGCTTGCTCGACAGCCCAAAGTCCCTTTCTTGAAGGATCTCGAAAGGTAGTGATAGGTGGAATAGCCAATCCCCTCAATATTTTGTCCACCAGTTAGGCCTAGTTTCTGAGACAGAAGTTTTGGTTAACTGATTTCTGATCCCACGCTTTATGCAGGCATGATCTTAACGCAGTTGTTGAGTTCTATCATTGAGTTACTGTCTGCACTATAAAGAGTGGGCGGGGGGAATGGGTTTACCTTTTTATTCTTTGTTTGACTGTATGAAGGCCAGAAGAGTTTTTCCTGCTTTCTCTCTCTTTTGGTGTTTGTTGTTGTGTTTGTAAACTTTAAAGATACCACAAATATTGGGTCTGGTTATCCCTGGTTTTATAGGAAGGATCCTTGGAGGTCTATTATATGTGAATTTTCTTAGCCCTTAATTCAAGAGCATGTGTGTTGACTTTATAACAAAAACATTTTCTCCCCAGTGTTTGAGATACATAAGTGTTAAAAAGTTTTGAGTAGTCTGAATAAAAATACTTTCAATGAATCTTAATGACTATCGCAAACTGCTTCAAGTGCAAGGTCCATTTCTTTGACCTTGCCTTCTCTGACAAACACATCGTGCGTGCGTGCGCGCTCTCTCTCTCTCTCTCAATAATTAGGGCTGTCAAGCGATTTAAAAAAAGTAATCGCAATTAAAAAATTATTAGTGATTAATCGCACTGTTAAACAATAATAGAATACCATTTATTTAAATATTTTGGAAGTTTTCTACATTTTCAAATATATTTATTGCAATTATAACACAGAATATAAAGTGTACAGTGCTCACTTTATAATTTTTGATTACAAGTATTTGCACTGTAAAAAAACAAAATAAACTGTTTTCAATTCACCTAATACAAGTACTGCAATGCAATCTCTTTATCATGAAAGTTGAACTTACAAATGTAGAATTATGTACAAAAAATAAGTGCATTCAAAAATAAAAAAAGTAAAACTTTAGAACCTACAAGTCCACTCAGTCCTACTTCTTGTTCAGCCAGTCGCTCAGACAAACAAGTTTGTTTACATTTGCAGAAGATAGTGCTGTCTGTTTTTTGTTCACAATGTCTCCTGAAAGTGAGAACAGGTGTTTGCATGGCACTGTTGTAGCCGGCATGGCAAGGTATCTACCTGCCAGATATGCTAAACATTCGTATGCCCCTTCATGCTTCGGCCACCAGTAAGGGGATATGCTACCATGCTGATGACACTCATTTAAAAAAAAAAAAGAACGCGTTAATTAAATTTGTGACTGAACTCCTTGGGGAAGAATTGTATGTCTCTGGCTCTATTTCACTCGCATTCTGCCATATATTTCATGTTATAGCAGTCTCGGATGATGACTCAGCACACGTTGTTAATTTTAAGAACACTTTCACTGCGGAGTTGGCAAAACGCAAAGAAGATACCAATGTGAGATTTCAAAAGACAGCGATAGCTCTCAAACGAAGGTTTAAGAATCTGAAGTGCCTTACAAAATCTGAGAGGGATAAGGTGTGGAGCATGCTTTCAGAAGTCTTAAAAGAGCAACACTCTGGATAGGGGGTTGGGAAGACAGGGAGCAGTGGGGGTTGGATGGGTTGGAGGTTCTGAGGGGGGCAGATGGGGGAGGGGGCCAGGCTGTTTGGGGGTGCAGCCTTCCCTACGTGGCCCTCCATACAGTTTCACACTCCGATATGGCCCTCGGGCCAAAAAGTTTGCCCACCCCTGTGTTAGACTGAACTCAAGCGATTATCGTCCATTAAGGCTTTTATAATATGAGCAATGTTATATTATTGAACTTGTTCAGTTATGGTATCTTTGAAAGGGCGTAGGAGAGGGTTTCTCACGAAATGTTACAATGTCAAACAATATAAGACTTTGCAATTCTTAGCTAAACCCCTTTGTCTATATATTTTGATCTTGTAGACAATGGCCTTCAAGCACAAAAACGCAAAACGAATTGAAGGGCTTGATGTCAATGTATGGTAAGTGACACCTTAAAATATATGCAGAATTCTAAAATCAACTAGTGTGTTATCTTTTCCAAATTGATTATTTATCCAGCACCACAGAAATATACAACTCTTGTTATCCCTGGTGCTGAATTGTATTCACACGTATGCCTAGAAGATGGATTCAATGGGCCAAATGTGATGGTGGTGGTGATGTGAATTAAACCAATACAAGGTCATAAGCTGTGAGTAAGTTAGAATTCTGAAGTGCAGAATGAACCAAAGTAAAACAAAAGTAATTCTCAGCAGGGGTGCTAGAACAATTTGTATAGTGGGGGTGCTGAGAACTATTGAACCAAATTGTAAACCCTGTATATGATGGAAACCACTTCCTGCCTGGGGATGCAGCAGCACCCCTAGTTCCAGCATCTATGATTCTTAGGTATGGTGGCAACAAGGGGCTACAGATGTATAGATTAGTTTTGTTGAACAACCTAGCTTTTCTAATTTACACCCGTTTCATTTAATCATCTTGAACCTGTCGCTGTACAAATTAACCTAATATATTTTACTATATTTTTATCCAGGGCTTAAATTGGTCTCAAAGTAGCATCAGGTGTGTCATTGCCATCTAGTGGGATTTCATTAGTTTGTAACATTAACTGAGGGGTTGGGCAGATTGTTTAAATGCACTTGGTGCTCTTTCATCAATGACCATCCTGCCTCAGTCTCCTCGCAGCAATTTCAGTTGTTGATGGCTGTGTCTGTGGGTATGTCTACACTACGAAATTAGGCCGATTTTTAGAAATTGATTTTATACAGTTGATTGTGTATGTCCCCACTAAGCACATTAAGTCAGCAGAGTGCGTCCTCACTACCGTGGCTAGCATCGACTCATGGAACAGTGCACCGTGGGAAGCTATCCTACAGTTCCTGCAGTCTCCGCTGCCCATTGGAATTCTGGGTTAAGTTCCCAATGCCTGATGGGGCAAAAACATTGTCGCAGGTGGTTTTGGGTACATGTCGTCAATCTCCCCTCCCTCCCTCCCTCCGTGAAAGCAACTACAGACAATCATTTTGCGCCTTTTTTCCTCGGTTACCTGTGCAGATGCTATAGCACAGCAAGCATGGAGCCCACTCAGCTCACCGCTGCTGTTGTAAGCGTTGTAAACACCTTGCGCATTATCCTTCAGTATGTGCAGAACCTGGCAAAGAGATGGCAGCACAAGGATGATTGTGAGGAGGACATGGACACACATGTTTCTGAAAGCACAGCATGTGGCAGTTGGGACATCATAGCGGCAGTGGGGCTGGTTGATACAGTGGAACGCCGATTCTGGGCACGGCAAACAAGCAGTGACTGGTGGGACCGCATAGTGTTGCAGGTATGGGATGATTCCCAGTGGCTGCAAAACTTTTGCATGTGCAAGGCCACTTTCCTGGAACTCTGTGAGTTGCTTTCCCCTGTCCTGAAGTGCAGGAATACCAAGATGAGAGCTACCCTGACAGTTGAGAAGCGAGTGGTGATAGCCCTGTGGAAGCTTGGAACGTCTGACTGCTACCGGTCAGTTGGGAATCAATTTGGAGTGGGCAAATCTACTGTGGGGACTGCTGTGATTCAAGTAGCAGAACGTCAGTGATTGCATTGGCTATCAAGGGTAGTGACTCTCAGAAATGTACAGGTCAGAGGGAAACCCATTGCAAAACCATTCACTAACTGTGGTGGGGCGATAGACAGAACACATATCCCTGTCTTGGCACCGGACCACCTTGCCAACCAATACATAAACCACAAGGGGTACTTCTCAATGGTGCTGAAAGCACTGGTGGATCACAAGGGACGTTTCATCGACATCGACGTGGGATGGCTGGGAAAGGTGCATGACGCTCGCATCTTTAGGAACTCTGGGCTGTTTGAGCAGCTGCAAGAAGGGATTACTTCCCAGACCAGAAAATTACTGTTGGGGATGTTGAAATGCCAATAGTTATCCTTGGAGACCCAGCCTATCCCTTGCTCCCATGGCTCATGAAGCCATACACAGGCAGCCTGGACAGTAGTAAGGAACAGTTCATCTGTAGGCTGAGCAAGTGCAGAATGGTGGTAGAATGTGCCTTTGGACCTTTAAAAGCTCGCTGGCGCTGTTTGCTGACTAGGTTAGACCTCAGCGCAAACAGTATTCCCATTGTTATTACTGCTTGCTGTGTGCTCTATAATATCTGTGAAAATAAGGGGGAGACATTTATGATGGGGTGGGAGGTTGAGGCAAATCACCTGGCTGCCAATTTTGAACAGCCAGACACCAGGGCTATTAGAAGAGCATAGGTAGGTGCGCTGTACATCAGAGAGGCTTTGAAAACCAGTTTCATGACTGGCCAGGCTATGGTGTGACAGCTGTGTGTGTTTCTCCTTGATGCAAACCCACCCCCTTTGTTGATTTTTAATTCTCTGTAAGCCAACCATCCTCCCCCCCTTCGATCACAGCTGACAAAGGAAATAAAGTCACTATTGTTTTGAAACCTTTCTTTCTAAATTAAATTTAATTTAATTTAAATTTAAAAGGAGATAACTGATAAGGTAGCCCGGGTGGGGTGGGGGAGGAGGGAAGGACAAGGGCACATCGCTTATTGTAGCCACACTAAAAATCAAAACTGTTTTAATGACAGCCTTCTGTTGCTTGGGCCATCCTCTGGAGTGGCTGGGTGCCCACAGCCTCTCCCCCCTGCGTTCTTGGGCATCTGGGTGGGGAGAAGGACAGGTGGTTGTACAGTGGATGCAGCAGCCGTCTGTGCTCTTGTTGGCTTTCCTGCAGCTCTATGAGACGCCTGAGCATGTCCGTTTGCTCTCCCATTAGCCTCAGCATTGCATCCTGCCTCTTCTCATCGCGCTCACTTAATGCTTTCCTGGACTCTGCCACTGAATGTCTCCATGCATTCAGCTGTGCCCTATCAGTGCGGGAGGACTGCATGAGGTCAGAAAACATGTCATCGCGAGTGCGTTTTTTTCGCCTTCTAATCTGCGATAACCTCAGGGATGGAGATGATAGGGGGAGCATAGAAACATTTGCACCTGTAGGGGGATAAAAAGGGAGAGTAAAATTTAAGATGATACATTTCTGAGAACAAAAGGGAGACTCTTTCACAGTGAATCAAGCAATTCAAAGCAGACAGCACATGTGCTTTAGGTCGCATTTTGCCTTTTATATTGAGCACCTGCTGGTATGGTGACACATCACACAAGGCTGGGCAACAGAATTCGGTTTCCAGGCAGCCATGGTAAGCCAAAGGGTACAGGGGTTTGGCTTCTAACACCTTCATAACATGTGGGAATGTTTTCAAACTGCAGCGTCCTCCTTTCCCATAGCAAGCAATGCTGGTTCGGTTTGCCATTTAAAAGGAGGGGCTGCGGTTTTCGGGTGAATGTGCAGCACACGCCTCCCCCTACCCCTCCGCGTGGCTGTTTGGGATGGTCCCTTCACCCTTCCCCGCGCCGCATGGCTATGGGATGATCCCTTTTATCCAAGCGCAAACAGCCCAGCATGAACGGGGTCCTTTTACTGTTCCCGTACAAAAATTCCCCTATTTCAACCAGGTGACCATGAATGATATCACTCTCTTGAGACTAACACAGAAAGATGAAGACCCAATGTTGCTTGAATGCAAACAAAACCCAGGACCATTCGCTGCCATGCTTTGTGCTGCAATGATTCCAGACTACTTGCTACTGGCTTGGCGTGGTAAAGTATCCTACCGTGGAGGGTGAAATAAGGCAGCCCTCCCCAGAAACCTTCTGCAAAGGCTTTCAGAGTACCTCCAGGAGAGCTTCATGGAGATGTCCCTGGAGGATTCCCGCTCCATTCCCAGACGTGTTAACAGACTTTTCCAGTAGCTGTACTGGCCGCGAATGCATCCCAGGTCTTCAGGGAAAATCAGACATTAAACACTATTGCTTTTAAGCCCTGTACTGTAGTTACCAATGTGCACTCACCAGAGGTGCCTTCTCCATTTTCAGGGTCGGGGATCCCGCTGTGGGAGGGTATTGGCTCCAGGGTGATGAAAAGCTCCTGGCTGCTGGGGAGAACGGATTCACCACTTGCCTGCTGCACATTCTCCTCCTTATCCTCCTCCTCCTCCTCCTCTGTGTTGCGTGAGACTCCCCCCTTGCAGGTGTGCACGGACAGTGGTGGGATCTCCCACCTAGAATTCCGTGCAGCTGATCATAGAAGTGGCATGTATGGGGCTCTGACCCAGAGTGACAATTTGCCTCCTTTGTCTTTTGGTAGGCTTGCCTGAGCTCCTTGACTTTCACGCGGTACTGCTGTTTGTCCCTGTTGTAGCCTCTGTCCATCATGTCCTGTGCGATTTTTGGCATATACATTAGCATTTCTTCTTTTTCTGCCTGCACAGATTCTTCTCTCCATACAGCAATCAGATCCAGTGTCTCCCGTTCGCTCCATGCTGGAGCTCATTTGCGATTCTGCAGGGGACTGCATGGTCACCTCTGCTGCTGAGCTTGCCATGCTGACCAAACAGGAAATAAAATTCAAAAGTTCCCGGGGCTTTTCCTGTGTACCTGGCTAGTGTATTGGAGTTGAAAATGCTGTCCAGAGTGGTCACATTGGGGCACTCTGGGATAGCTCCTGGAGGCCAATAACGTCTATTTGCATCCACACTACCCCAAATTTGACCCAGCAAGGTCGATTTTAGCGCTACTCCCCTCGCCGGGGAGGAGTACAGAAGTCAATTTTAAGAGACCTTTAGGTCGACTGAACGGGGTTGCTTTATAAAATCGACCTAACGCGGCTAAATTCGACCTAACTGTGTAGTGTAGACCACGGCTGTGACACTGTAACTGTAATTTTTTTTTATCTGGTTAACAATTGGATGGTGAGGGAAGCGCAGAAGGAAAGAGCACACAAAAGGAGAAAAAATTGCAGGCTAAAAATTCTATAATTAGCTTTTGGCGGGCTTAATAGAGTTTGTTGTTCCATGCATCGGTCCATAGACTGGTATGACTAGGAATGTTTACAGAGCTCCGTGAGAGGACTGGCTAATACTGTGAGTCTTGCTGGCTTAAACGTTTGCTAGGCTTTCAGGTTAGATTCACCCCAGTAATTGCACCTGCCTGCTTCAGCAAGATCCACTATGGTCTGAGTGGGGGGGGATTCACCCCAGCAGTATTGTTTCACTGCTGCCTTCCTTCAGGGAGTACGTTGGGGGTGTGTAGTTTTTGTTTGCAGACAGGGTCCCCTATGAGTCCTGGCAATACAGGCTGTTCAGGAGATACGCTCTGGAGACACCATCTCCCCAGATGGTTCTGCCCACACTTGGGGTTCCTAATAGCCTTGCAGTGCTCCCTCCTCTCCTCTAGGGGTCTTGCCTTTCTAGAGTCCATTGGCCCACTGTGGATTCAGCCCATTGCTTTTATGTTTAAAGTTGACAAATGAGCAGGATAATTTTCTTGATAAAACTTTAACACACACACATTTTTCCCTAGGGTTGAATTTACTAAGGTGGCTGCAGACCCCTCAATTGTTAATCTTGGTCAAGGCCTTCCAGATATATCCCCTCCTAGCTATGTTAAAGAAGAGCTAGCCAAGGCAGCGACAGTTGATAGGCTGAACCAGTACACACGTGGCTTTGTGAGTACATTGAACTTTGGGGAAAGTTTGTTACATGGGAAACTTAAAGACTTAATTTTAAGTTAGGTGTATAACTTTGTTCCCTTTCATCTTGGCTCCTCTTCCTCCTTCCAAGCGTGGGTTTCTGTAATAGAGCTTACCAGCTGCTGATCAACATTCCTAGTGTAGGTTTATTTAAAGCAGAGTCCTTCACTCAGATTATCATCTTATAGTGCAGCATGTGTACCCTGCCAATCCTCTGGCCAGGTCACTTACGGTCTCACCCCTTCCAGGGAATCCAAGTCCAGTACAACAATAGTCCAGTAGCTTCATGTCAAGTCTTCAGCCCAACTTCACATTTATTGGCCTTCCAGCCCTTGTCTCCAGAAATCTTCACACCACCATCCTCAGAGGGTCAGTAGGGGAACTAGGTCCACCCTTCCCTGTGGGTTTCAGTTCAGGGACCCTGCAATAAGTTGCTAAGGTATGTCTGTTCGGACTTTTGCTTCCTCCATAGGTTACTTCCTACCTTAGCCTGTCCTCAGATACCAAAAAGAGAGTAAATTGGTTACAGGGAACAAAGCATAGTCAAAGGTTGTATACCAGGCCTACCTGTTCCAGAGAGACTCTGGCATCTAGCAGTCTCTAGTTTTCTGCTGGGCCCAGCTGGCCCCTCTTCAAGGGGCTAGCACAAGAAATCCACACCTTCTCCCAGTTATCTACTACTAAGTTGGGCTGAGGCCCTAGAAAGTTGAGACTTCTTTGTTAACCTCCTCCTGGCGCTGGCCAAGATGGCCATCCATCACACCAGGAGAAGGAATCTGGACTGGTTCTGGTGCTCTATGACTATGGGGGTCTATTTCCAGTCTCTCATCCAGTTGCCTCCAGGCAGAACTCCTCTGGGCAATACGCAGACTCCTTAGACGCCTTTGAGGAGTAGTGGGTGCTGTTCAGGGTTTGCTGCTTGGTGTCCCCTCTGATTTCCCTGATTTTTTTCAACCTTTAATCTTCCCTACAGTCTTTTTTTTTTTCTCCTTTCTTCATTCATTCATTGTCCCAAGAATTCAGTTGTGGCCTGGGTTCAGGGTCCCCTTTGGTCTAGTTCTGGCAGGCCTAGGCCTGCCCATCTCAGTACCCACTAAGCCGGGCTTTTCCTCTTTTATCTCCTTCCTCCAGGTTTGACTGATCTCACAGGTGTAATGGGTTGGAGTTTGAGCCCACGGCTCTCATTATTCTCTTTCCAGCCAGCGGGAGGCCTATATACCCCATCACAATACAGACAGATGAGGGAGTGCAAGGAAAGGAAACAATGAGACCTCTCCCTCTCTGTGTCCCTATAGGGGAGGGAATGAAATGGGGTTATATATTATCCTTCATAACTGGCCTAGCACACCAGAGGCTCCTGGAGCTACCTTGGGGTAGGATACTGCTAAATTGGCATTTTAGAACCCAAAAACATCAGATGTAGAAAGAATTGCCTGGTAGGAATCAAGAAATTGAACCTCTCTTCCTTCCCCATCACCCACAAACCCCTTTAAAACCCACTTGTGATTTTAGGCTAAAACTGGTAGTGTAGGGGCTCACCTTGTATTTTTCTTTGTTTCAAACAAACAGCCTCCTCCTCCTGTTTTGATTTTTGTGTATGAAAGAAATCAAACACTTACAGGACAATATCTCCTCTTAATCATACCAGTAATCTCCTACTTATTAATAATTCTGTCCACAGTTATTTCTGTTTATTGAGAGATAAAGCGTGTATGTGTGCATAGATAAATTTTTGTATTATCAGTTGTCTGTGTTACCTAATACATAGCGCACACCACATGCGTTTTTTCTTTATTTTGAACAGGGCCATCCATTGCTGGTGAAAGCCTTGTCCCAGGTATATGAGAAGGTTTGTGGAAGAAAGATTGATCCTTACACAGACGTCTTGGTGACAGTGGGAGGATATGGATCTCTGTTTAGTGCAATACAGGGGTTAATTGAAGTGGGAGATGAAGTAAGCTTTATCTGAAGTATTTTATTATAGCTACCAAAATAAAATTAATTATGTTGATGTTTTCTTTCTAGTGTTTTTAAAAAATATATAAATTGCAGTTTTATCTATTTAGCCTATGCCAGATAATTAAGAGCCCTGTCATGTAGGTGAGGGGCTGGCAAACATTTTTAGAGACTGGGCCGTATCTCAATAAGGAGACTGTCCCATGGATGCCTCCATCCCATTCACCAACATGCAGGCCTCCTCCCCTATTTATTGTACTTCTACCTCATTGTTGCCGTTAACACCCACTAATTCCTATTTTACAAACTTTGTGGGCTGCTGTCTGCATCAAGAAACTAAATATGGTTCAGGGTATCTGTTCTCAATGTTTGAATAGCCATTATAGTTCAGATTTTGTTTCAGACTATTATATGGTACCAATGTGAAGGGAAAAAAAAGTATACACATTTTTAAAGTTAGGATCAGTATTTGTTTTCATGTGGTAGGCCTGATGATTCATCCTTTCATTATTGCTTTGTTTCCCACTGCTACCAGATACCTGAAATGGCTTTTTGGGAAGCGGTATTTGGGAGACACTGTAACTGACAAGTGCTTTTTCTGGTGTGGTACATTGGCTTTTTTCCTTTTCTTAAGAATACTTCTGTTTTGTGTTCTCATCTGTTTTCTCTCTCTTCCTTGTTGCTTTGATCTTCTCTCCCCTTTTGTCTCTGTCACTCTTTGAGTCTTTTGTATTACCTTAATCCTTTGCCATTGTTCACTGCCCCTTTTGCCTCGTCTCTCCACGTTTTAATACCTTTTGTGTCTCTGTCCATAAGCACTTCTAACATTATATGCTAGTAGCAACTGTAGTGTCTAACTTGAGAAGAATTGCCCATGTCTAATCTCTGAAGTACTACTAATATATGTTATCTTAGTGAGTAGTACCTCTAATTATCAGATTGAGAGCATTGCCATATGATGTTCTAAGACGATGAAAATTGTGCATTATCAAATCAGGGTTGAATGCCCAAGGTGCACAGTAAATTCATATGGCCAAAGTAAATCTGAAGAAAGTAATATGATGTTATGACGCATAGTAATTTCTCAATTCTAGGTCTTGCTGACTGTATTTTTAATTTCAGGTGATAATAATAGAGCCATTTTTTGACTGTTATGAGCCCATGGTGAAGATGGCAGGAGGAAAACCTGTTTTTATCCCATTGAGATATGTATGTTTTTAAAAAAAATATTATTATTTATTATTAGTCTTACAAAATAATTCTGTGATTAATAACATTTGATAATCACATTATAGATGGTCCCCGTTTAGTTGTTCTTAACATACAACTATATAATAAATGAGATAAAATGCTACAATATAAGGCTCAGAGGTGATGCTATCCAAAGCATTATAGAAATAGTGTTCTACAAGTGTTGTAAAGAGTAGGGCACTGTTTCCCATTTAATTCAACTTCTGCATGCTGAAAGCTCCTAAAGTCCTTTTGTTTGACACCATCAGAAAAGTTTTGAAACACAAAATAATGGAAGGGTGATCATATGCCTAGTTTACGTATTTGTTATTTTAAAGAGTTGGTTTCTGATCCTGTTCAGCAGCTTGTGAAGTGATGGGATATAATCTCTATTCCAAAAACTGCCTACTAAATTAGGAATGGTCTTCCATTTACCACAAAAAGTGGAATGACTGTTTCCTTTTTAGTTATGGAGATTAGCAATTTCTCTGTGGTTGATTTTCAAATAGCAACACCTCAGATATTTGAAAGAAAACTACTAATTAGTTGTACTGAAAGGACCAGAAAACTTCTGTTCTTTGGAACAAAAATCTAGAGGGATGGGTATTGAAGTAACCTAGTATTATTCTTCCAGCCTAAGGAAGGCGTTGTGCCTGCACTCTGTGCAGTTGAGCTCCCACAGTTTTGTGGGAGGCAGAGCTGGGGAGAACTGTTCTACAGCATTAGTAACTTCCTGAAGACTTGCAGGGATTTCCCGGTGTAAGAAATTTTGACCCTGTCTTTGTGAACTGAGGTGAACTCCAGCAGTTCTTATGCCATGTCCCTCACTGTAATGTGTAACTGTATGAAGCTTAGAAGGGTCATGCTCTCCACCTGCTCGTTGACTGGCTGAAGCTTTCTCCTCTTGACTACATGTTGCAGTAGGGCACAGATAGTTTCCTAACTTTGGTCTTCCTGTGAGCTTTGCATGGGGAAAGGCCTGGTCTGGGCTATAATGTGTGTTGCACTTAAGTAATACAGGCATTTATTCCTATTCTAGAAAACTGTTATTGGGAACTCTGCATCTAGTGCTGATTGGGTCTTAGATGCAACTGAACTTGCTAGTAAATTTAATTCCAGAACAAAAGCTATTCTACTGAATACTCCTCACAACCCTATAGGCAAGGTAAGACTTCCATTCTAGTTTAACATAGTAGTTGTAATTTCAGAGTGTATCTTAAATACACTGATTAATGCATTGGCCCTCTCTTTTTGCCTTCTAGGTATTTACCAAAGAAGAACTCCAGGTAATAGCTGATCTCTGTATTAAACATGACACCCTGTGCTTCAGTGATGAGGTGTATGAATGGCTGGTGTACAAAGGAAATAAACACATTAAAATAGGTACTGATTTTTGTATAACCACGCAGATGGTTGTGGAAGGATATCATAAATGCGCATCTCAAAGATAACTGATGCTGTCAAGTAGTTCAAACTATAATTTTGGTTTAGTTTAAAATTATGAAACTCTGATGAGGAACATCCTTTATTTTCTAAATCTTTATTTAAAAGATTAAAGGTGGAATTTTCAAAAGCATTTAAGTGGATTGAGACATGCAAGTCCCATAGAAAGTAGATGGGCCTTGTACTCCTAAACCACTTAGGTCCTATTGAAAATCCCACCCTAATTCAATTCTTTGTTGAAGAATAACGTCATAATCACTGGTTTCAGAGTAGCAGCCCATGTTAGTCTGTATCTGCAAAAAGAAAAGGAGTACTTGTGGCACCTTAGAGACTCTACATCTCAGTGGTGTGCTTTGTTGCAGAGCTAGCTGAGGGAAGGGAACAAGAGCTCACTATCAAACCTCTTTCCTGGAGCTCTGCTGACATAATCAGTGAGGCTAGTGCATAATAAGGAAACCACATTATTGTTTTTCCCATAAAAAACAGGAAAAAAAAAGTTGGAAAAAGGTAAAGAACAAAATTAGTAGAAGATTATTTCCTACACCTTCCTCCCAAGCAGAGGGTATTAAAAAATAATGGGCATTTCAAACACTGAAATCACTCTGGGCTCTATGTGGAGTCTTGCTTCAGTTGTTCTCTCAGGCAGAGATGCTAAACAAAACCATTGCAAGGACAAATCAGACAACTAAACATTTAATGCTATCAGGGTCCCTGCAATAGTTTGCTTTTTTAGGGCCTGATCCATCTCTCACTGAAATCCATGAAAACAGCTCCACTGACTTCACTAGGAGCTGGATCTTAGTGTAGGCACATCCAATATATGCTGCCAATAACCCTAAATCCAGATTCTGCAAACACTTTTACATGTGCTTAGTATTACGTTCATGAGTAGTTCTACTGAAGTCTATGGGATTGCACAAGTGCTTAAGTTAATCATGTGTGTAAATGTTTGGAGGTTGTGGCCTTAGTTTGAATCCTAGTTAGTGGATTGTGAGAAGTCTGAATCCTACACTTTAAGGTCATAAGGGAGCATTATGACCCTCTAGTCTGACCCCCTGCACAATGCAGGCGACAGAATCTTCCCCACCCACTACTGTAACAAACCCCTGACCTATATCTGACGTACTGAAATCCTCAAATCGTGGTTTAAAGACTTCAAGATGCAGAGAATCCTCCAGCAAGTGACCCGTGCTCCACGCTGCAGAGGAAGGTGAAAAACCCGCAGGGCCTCTGCCAATCTGACTTGGAGGAAAATTCCTTCCCGACCCCATATATGGTGATCAGCTAAACCCTGAGCATGTGGGCAAGACTCCCAGGAAAGAATTCTCTGTAGTAACTCCGATACTACCCTATCTAGCATCCCACCATAGGCCATTGGGCATATTTACCACTAATAGTCAAAGATCAGTTAATTGCCAAAATTAGGTTATCCCATCATACCATCCCCTTCATAAACTTATCAAGCTTAGTCTTGAAGCCAGATATGTCTTTTGCCTCCACTTCTCCCCTTGGAAGGCTATTTCAGAACTTCACTCCTCTGATGGTTGGAAACCTTTGTCTGATTTCAAGTCTAAACTTCCTGATGGCCGGTTTATATCCATTTGTTCTTGTGTCCATATTGGTACTGATCTTAAATAATTCCTCTCCCTCCCTGGTATTTATCCCTCTGATAATATTTCTAGAGAGCAATCATATCTCCCCTCAGCCTTCTTTTGGTTATGCTTAAACAAGCCAAGCTTTTTGAGTCTCCTTTCATAGGACAGGTTTTCCATTCCTCAGATCATCCTAGTAGCCCTTCTCTGTACCTGTTCCAGTTTGAATTCATCCTTCTTAAACATGGGAGACTAGAACTGCACACAATATTCCAGATGAGGTCTCACCAGTGCCTTGTATAATGGTATTAACACCTCCTTATCTCTACTGGAAATACCTCTCCTGATGCATCCCAAGACCGCATTAGCTTTTTTCACGGCCATATCACATTGGCAGCTCATAGTCATCCTGCGATCAACCAATACTCTGAGGTCCTTCTTCTCCTCCTCTGTTACTTCCAAGCGATGCGTCACCAGTTTATAACAAAAATTCTTATTGTTAATCCCTAAATGCATGACCTTGCACTTTTACCCTATTACTATTACTCCAGTTTACAAGGTCATCCAGCTCTTCCTGTATGATATCCCATTCCCCCTCTGTATTGGCAATAACTCCCAGCTTCGTATCATCTGCAAACTTTATTAGCACATTCCCACTTTTTCTGCCAAGGTCAGTAATAAAAAGATTAAATAAATTGGTCCCAAAACCAATCTCTGAGGAACTCCACTAGTAACCTCCTTCCAGCCTGACAGTTCATCTTTCAGTATGACCCGCTGTAGTCTCCCCTTTAACCAGTTCCTTATCCACCTTTCAATTTTCATATAATCCCCATCTTTTCCAATTTGGCTACTAATTCCCCATGTGGAACCGTATCAAATGCCTTACTGAAATTGAGGTAAATTAGATCCACTGTGTTTCCTTTGTCTAAAAAATCTGTTACCTTCTCAAAGAAGGAGATCAGGTTGGTTTGGCATGGTCTACCTTTTGTAAAACCGTGTTGTATTTTGTCCCAATTACCATTGATCTCCTTAACTACTTTCTCCTTCAATTTTTTTTTCCCCCAAAATCCCTTGCCTTGCTAATTTATTATTAAGGATTATCTTCTCAGCTATACACAGGTTTTGGTTCTGGAAGTAGCTACTTGCATGAACACCCAGCTGAAAAGTAATGGACTGTAGAGTTATGAAGTCCCATGTTAGGACAATAAAGGTGAATTTTAATGATGCCCAATAAAGTAGCCCTGTTGAAATTAAAATGTTAACCCAAAAGGCATAAAATTAACTTTCCTGACAGTCAGAAGAACTGTGTTCTGTTCCTGGCGCTGATGCTGATATAATGTGCGTCCTTGAGCAAACCATTTCATGTCTCCCTGCCTCAGTTTCCCCATCTTTTAAAGTGACAATCATGATATCCTTCTTTATAAAGTGCTTTGAGATTTACAGATAAATTACCCACTAATTTTTATTAATGATAAAATTGAGATTAACTAGGAATAAGCAAATGTTTTTTTTTGTCTACAATGACTTTGGAAAACTGGTAGTTAAGATGAGTTTAGTGTAACTGAATTAATGTATTGCTTTCTGCTTGCTGAAGATGCAGTCCTTTTGCATGCTCAGCTCCCACTGATATCTGTGGGACATGCAGGCCACGAGGTTTTTTTTTTTTGCTTTCTCATGCTATTTTAAAAAAATCCTATTTTTAAGGCCAACTTGGTGGCCTAATCATAATATCATACAAGAGGCCTGTTGCCCACTGGGACATGGAGGAAATAACTCTTAGTATTATTAGTATAACTTTGTTTTAACATTTTGAAGGAAAAAATACCAGATGAACAAAAAGCATTTTTATTGCACAACATAAAATTTACAATTCCAGTGTGATAATGACTCAAGTTAAAGCTTAGAGTGTGAGTCAACTGGCTTTAGCTGCATACTCTAACAGATCCCATCAAATGATCTTACAATTTATTGTTAAAAACCTACCAACCATAAAACCTTCAGAGTAAAAATGTAACTGATAAAGTCTTCTTTTACTAAAAGAAGCAAGACTTTTTTTTTTAACTTCAGCTTCTTAGTTTTTATAACTGTACATTAAAAATAATACAAGGAAAAAAATCCACTATTTCACTATGTAGAAGCTGCAAGGTTTTTATATTAAGCTTTACACATTCAATCAATTCAGTGACGCTTCTTACATGAAAGATGCAAAATGGATATTACAGAGTCTGGTGGTGGTTCTTATTATATAATCTAATAGGGTAGCTATAGGTATATCATAAAATTAGCATAGTCTTTATTCTGTCGCTCAGGCAGTCTTCTCTAATATAGAACACTTCATCATGTCTCTAACCCTTATCTGACTTTTGTAAAAGTGCAAATCTCTTATGAGTAACGATTAGAGCTATAGTGGCAGATTTAGAGTTCTCATATCGTAATTGAGGATTCTGTTGGCATTTCAACAAACAGTGCCCCAGCCCAGGTAATATGCTTATATGTGTTACCTTACAGATAATTCCCAGCACTTAATTGGCATTAATTATTTTAAACCGTACTGAGTTTGAATATAATGATATTGCCATATAGCATAGAAAAAATGCTCCCCATTCCATTTAATCCTGCATATGAATTTATGGCTTGTGAAAGTGATAGACTGCCCTTTCCCCCTCTACCTTCTCCCTGCTATTATTGTGTGGAATGCTCCTGCTATCTGTCCCCATGCTTGAATTCCTGGGAGTAGTTTGCAAAACAGTCTCAGGTCTGGTCTAAGTTTAAAAGTTAGGTCAACGTAGCTATGGTGCTCAGGGGCTTAGTTGCAGCTCTTCCATTGACGTAGCTACCACCGCTTGGAAAATTGGATTATCTCCTGTGAGGGGGAAAAACCCCTTCTGTCACTGTAGGAAGTGTCTTGGCTAAGTGGCATGCTTGTAGGTGTAGCACCATAGATCTGTGCCACTATAGCACCTATAGTGTAGACATGGCCTAAACAGAGGGCACCTAGCTTTGAAATTCACTTGTGCTTGCAGTATGCTGGAGCCAGTTTGTCAGCCTTTAGGACGTGGTGCTTAAATACTACAGCCTACATAGCTCAATAGAAGATGCATCTGTTCAAACTGACTTTTTGTTTTCAAGGTTACAAGTCTGTTGGAGAGGTGAGTGCTGGTTAGGGGGAAGATGGGTTTCTCATTTGCTAATTGTTTTGTGTTTTACATTTGTAAATGTGCCCCAAAATGACAGTGATGGGCACTGACTTGAACCAGTTCTAGTACAGGTAGGTACTGTGAAAACTTGCCCGTGGAATTTTGCCATTACGTCTATGACGGCCTTGCTTATGGGCCTCCCTAGAGAAAACTCCTGACAGTTGTGCTGGATTTGGCAATAGCTCTTTAGTATGACAATGGGATGGGATTCAACAGGACAACTGAAATCACTAGTCCTTGTGCCCTCATCTAACCTTATCTGTAACAACTTTGGGAAATGCATCTGGGCTTATCCTATGAAGTGGTCCATGGATTGTGAGAGTCAGAAAGGACATTCCATTGAAGCCATCTGTGAAAAAGCCTGCAGATATAAGAAAAGTCTTTTGCTCTAGCAGAATTAAAATGGCCTAAATTTGGTTTAGCATAATTCACTATATATTAAACCAACTGAAGATCACTTTAATGCTGAATGGAGTTTCCACACAAGAATTTAATGTGGTTTGAGAAATTCACTTTAAATTCTCACCTTTAGTTAATTTGTATTAACTTTCCTAAGTGTCCCCAGTTACCATGTGCTCGATAACATGAGTTAAGAACACACCTTTTTTCCTAGTGATGAGGCACCCCGAAAGGGCGTGATGGTTCGTTCATCTCAATACAGTGTTAATTCTGAGGCCTGGCAATGACCGTGTAAATGTCAACATTGGGTACATCTACACTGGAATAAAAGCCCTGTGACACAGTCGTGGCTGGCTTGAGTCAGCTGATTCAGGCTCATGGGGAACAGGCTGCAGGACTGAAAATTGCTGTGTTTAGGGCTTGGGCTGGAACCCGAATGTCTACACAGCAATTTTTCAGCCCTGGAGCCGGAGCCTGAGCCCGAGTCAGCTGACCCGGGCCACCTGTGGGTTTTTTAGCCAGTGTAGACCTATCCACTGTTACAATGATCAGCCATGAACTAGTTAACAGGCTTGTCCAGCTAACAATCCCATTGTAGCTGGATACTACAGAAATCAGAGATGAAAAAGAGCTGTCTAGGTCTGTGGCATAAACCAACAGCCCAAGAACCACCCATAAGTGTTGAGAAAAGAGCAAAGAACTCCTGGATTTAGCTATACTGCAGGTGGGAGGTGTAATGTTAGTAAATCTGCCAGCTCTGATCAAGTTAGTGCGCTAAAAATAGCATGGGTGGCAGCTCAAGCTAGCTGCGCAAGCACAATCCTGTCTAAGATCCTAGATATGTACTCGGGTGGCGGCTCTGGCTAGCTGCCTACGCTGCTGCAGCCACGTTGCTATTTTTAGCACACCAGCTTGATCAGAGCTAGTGCCCGTATATCTATGTGAGTTGCGGAATCACACCTCCCACCTGCAGAGTAGACCTACTGTATATGCTATGTCTATGCTAGATAGTCGGAACAGATCTGGGAGTTTCAACCAAAAGCAGATAGCCAGGGATGCTTTTGGAAGGCTTATTCTGTAGCCCAGATCAACTCTACAATGTAGACTTCTGCCAGCATGGTTATGTGTGTCAGGGATCATACCTCTGCACACTCCTGACAGACATAACTATGCTGGCAGGTCAGGAGTGTGAAGAGGTGTGATCCCTGACAGATATAGCTGTCCAGGCAGAAACCCCTGGACTAGATGCAGTTATGCCAGCAAACCTGTTTTCATTCGGAGGGGGGGTGGGGCGCGGTGTTTTTGCTATATCGATACAAAGCGCAGCTTTGCCAGTATCTCTGTATCCACACTAGGGCAATTTGCTGGTATAGTATAGCAGTAGTCCTATACCAATAAAGTGCTCCTAGTGTAGACATAACCTAACTCTGCAAAACTGAGGAATCCACTTTCTGCAAGTCTGAAGCCACATTTTGACTCTCGGCAGCTGGTGAAATATTTTTAAGTATGTTAATATTAAATTTTGGTGGGGAGATTGCAGGTATTGGTGCTATCATAAGGCTTTGACATTGAATTTTTTAAATTAAAGCTTAAATTCTACAGAAATTAAGAGGTGCTGAGAAACACTTTGGCTGGCTGCAGGAATGCTAAGACTGTGCATTACAGGGATACAGTTGTGAATCTCAGTAGTAGTTGTAACAGTTCAGCTATTCCCGTGTATTTTATAAACGGTAGCGAAGATTGGCAGATACTATGGATTTTGAGATACACTGTAATCAATCCCATGATGATTATTTTGATTTTGCTGTTATCCAGTAACAGCTGAGAAACTACTTCATTGCCCTTTCTTTCACCCACTCTCAGTTCAAAACTTATTCTTAAGGGATGGATGTTTTTCAAGTTGCTGACGTAGAATTAGTAGATGTTTGGGGGCGTGAATGGCTCAGTCACCACAACTGGCACTGCTTAACATTCCTAATGGCAGCACCCGCAGAGTGGACAAGGACTGAATGGCCGTAGCGGAGGTGGATTTCTAGGGGTGATCCCTCCAATTCAGATTAAAGCACAGTGAGAGGGAAGTGTAGCAGTGTGCGCCAGTGGTCATTCAGCATTTGTTCTGTGGCTAAATGGAGGCTTTGGTCTCCAGGGCTGACAGTCTGGTACCTTTCACAAGCACCAAATTCATACCAATTCAAATTTCATAAAATGAAAGATGTTTTCACTCTGTGTGTCTTGCTCATTCCTTAACTTTCTTTTTTTTGATCCTTGCCTAATTTCTATTCCAAAATACACTTCTCCATTTTTCATTTAAAATAAGAATTTTTCTCCTAGCTTTGTTTGTTACAATATTATATTAAAATATTGCTGCTCTTAGCTAGGAACAGTACAGGTTTTTGTGATTGTATGGAACATGTATGTGCACTGGCAACCAAGTCACTTTATTTTATGTGCAGCTACACTGCCAGGCATGTGGGAGAGAACAATAACTATAGGAAGTGCTGGAAAGACATATAGTGTAACTGGCTGGAAGGTAAGAACAACAAGAGTAAGAGATCTGTTACATAAATAATATGTATTTATCTGACCTAAACCTTGTCTATTTTTGCATTCTATCATTTGAAAGCTTACTGTGCATCCAACTCACAAAAAATTGCAGACAATATTCACTTGGAAATGCTACCTACCTTTAATATGCACTCTCTAACAATGCTCTTATTAATTCTAAAAATAAACGCTTGTGAAAGTGAAACGGAAGGGAGGGGTGAATATTAAAAAATTAAGTACAAAACACTATTTGCTTTGCAGAAAGAGCCAAAACTGCTGAAGGATACATACAGAGTATTTTTAAAACCTGTTTCCAGTTTTGTGAAGCGGGTGTAAAATGTTGGCATTAAAACATCTAAGGATTTTATTACTTCCACAGATCTAAAACACCATTGCTTGTGTGCACAGTTTTAGCCTATAAAATTGCACCCATAATACATTAGAGATGCAACAATTCAGGCTAGCTTGAGTCCCATTAAATATGTGACCAATAAATATTTTATTTGGCTCTGGTAAAGTAATGACAATGCTTTATACTGATTAGTATATATGAGTTCTATCTCCAGCATTTCTAAACCTGCCATTTAGCAAAACTTGTACAGTTTTTATGTCAACAGAAGTGCACTATTGCTTTTTCCCATTGTGAATACCTCGAATTCTTTCAACTTTTAATTCTTTATTATGAGTCCTAATTGCGAACTTGCCTTATTTTTAAGATGTCTGTTTTTTCTCCTCCCCCTTAGCTTGGATGGTCCATTGGTCCACAGCATTTGATAAAACATTTGCAAGTTGTTCAGCAAAATACGCTGTATACATGCCCAACTCCGTTACAGGTAGATACAGATGGGAGAGGAGAGAGGTTCTGTTTGTACAGTGTCTTGCATAAAGGAGTTGGGGCCTCCAGGCACTACTGCAATACAATTAAAACAAATTAGTATGAATTTTGAGATGTCTAAATATTTTTATGTAGTTTCTTGGGGATAAACGTGCTGGTAGAGAAGGCAAATTTTAGAGTCACTAATGAGGCAATTTAAAAAATACACCAGAACCTTGCAAATTCTCATTGCATTAATCTGCAAAGGTGACCATTGTTGCACAAAGCCTGGCAGCCTCACTCCTTTCTCAGCCAAAATGTAATTGCAGGATGCTGCAGTGACATCTCATATTGCTGTGAATTACTTTTACCAAACAGTTATTTACTAGTATTCTATCATGTATTAGCATCAATAATTAAAACTAAACTATACTTCAAATTACACTGTAAACTCTTGAGGCAAGGACTGTGACTTCCTCTGGTGCAATGCTTAGCAGAATGTGGGCCTGATCCTGATTGAGACTTTTAGGTGTTACAACACTAGAAAGAGTAAATAATAACAGCTTGTCAAAATAAATGCACACGTTCCATTTTGTGATGCAGTGGTTTGGGGTATTTGTGGACTCAGTAAGACCCCGGTCCTGCAAAGAGATCTATGTGAGAAGGTCCATACACCATGCAAAGTCCCAGTGACCTCTCCCAGTAACTTCAGTAGGACTTTGCATGTGTGCAAGGGTCCACCTGCAGGAAAACTTTGTATGCTGATTATGTTTGCAGGAGGCGTTGGCACAAGCTCTTTGGATCGACTTTAAACGCATGGATGACCCAGACTGCTACTTCTACTCGCTGTCTCGAGAGTTGGAAGGCAAGCGTAATCGGATGGCTGAGCTACTCCAAGAAGTTGGATTGAAACCTGTCATTCCAGATGGAGGATACTTCATGATTGTTGATGTTTCTGCACTTAGTCAGTGAAGGTTTATTATGAGGGAGTGGGAGCATACACTATAGTTAAGATTAAAATGCAACTTCCATTTTAAGCCTCCATTTTTTTCAGTTTCTCGTAACACTTTCAAACAAACTCCTTTTGGGCTAAAATGTTCTGTGTGTGAACTTGGCCCAGAGGTGATTATTTTTGTAAGTTTTGGTAAACTCTGTTCATCCATTTTTTTGAGTGGTGTGATTTCTAATTACTGCCTTTGTATTACTTTTTCATTTAATCAAGTCTGATGACTGTTGCAGGGAAGATGTGAAATTAGGGTTAGGTGAGAAGGTGGTTAACTGGATTTATAGTTTAGGAAGGTATATGATTTGCAAAAGTTTGAGAATTACTGATCTACAAAAACACTAGGAAGAGCTGTACCTACACTGAGGCGCAACTGTAGCTGTTGCACTTCAGTGTAGGTGGTGGGAGGGATTCTGCCATTGCCATAGGTAACTGACCTCCTTGTGTTGATGGAAGAATTTTTATAATTATGCTAGGGGGCTAGGTCAGTATAGCTGCATCTCTGAGGTGTGGATTTTTCCTAGTGTAGACCTGGACCCAGTCTTCTGTCTTCCATTGACTGCCTGTAATAGCACTTTGCACTTAAGTTAATTAGGCCTCATAGTGCCCCTTTGAAATAGGTAAATATCCCATTCTCCTCTCCCCGCCCCCCACCCTCCAAGTCATACAACAAGTCCCTGACAAAACCAGGATTAGACTCTGAATGGCGCACAAGACTTGGTTCAGCTCTTCCTAGTGGTTTATAGTGACTCTAGTATCAACTGTAATAAAGAATACTGAGAGAGAAGTGTCCTCCCACTGGAATCTGGGAGGTGCTATAATATTATGCTCCATTTTACGTTCATTTTTATTTTTAGATGTGGATCTGTCTGATATGGAGGCGAATCAACATTATGATTATAAATTTGTGAAATGGATGATAAAATCTAAGGTAAGATGTCTCTTCTACCCAGTCACTCAGATATATATTAAAAATTAGGAATATTTTTATATCTAAAATAAAAATACACCTGGACCTGAACCTATAAAAGGATACAGCTCAGATATTTACATTTTAAAGCATGCCTAGAGGTTTAGCTGTGCATATCACCCTAACTGTGGGAATCTAGTGGCTAAAATCCTACTGAAAATGTAGCTTGTAGTCTTAGCACAAAACAATAAAGACAAGTCCCAATAATTGCTATTTTCCACACTTACATGTTTGCAGTAGGCAAGATCCTGCTACCTGTCTTGCCTAGGAAAAGTGGTTGAGTTTAGGTCAGATTTAGCTAGCACATGCCAAACCTAAACTTGATCACTCTTCCTAGTCAAGATAAACCCATTGATTTCACTGGTGCAGGATTAGGTACTTATTTTTGATATGTGAATTCTGAAAATTAAGCCAATTCAATTCTAATGAAGGAAGGGAAGGCTCCAAAATCTTGGCTGTACAATTTATCAAACCTAAAATTGACTTTATCTGTGTGTAATAGGCAAATCATTATGTTTCATCATTTCAGAAACTGTCAGCAATTCCTCTTACAGCATTCTGTGGCCCAGACACCAAAAAGCAGTTTGAGAAATATATACGTTTTTGCTTCATCAAAGTAAGTTTGTGTCCTGCTCTAGAAAACTGTTCTGATAGCAGTGTTGCTTATTACTAAATTTTTGTGCTAGTTTAATCTAAAGGAGTTGTTTTGTGTTTAGTTTTTGCACTTAAGCAGTTAGTTATTTGGTTGGTTTTATATTGACATTTTTAATAGCATTACTGAAAAGTTAGTTTTATTAAGAATGCAACAATAGGCACATGGAGGAAAAAATTAATACAAAATACAGGCCCACGCTGATTTGAAGCAGGGACAGAAATGGAGAGTGGTGAGGTTGCAGAAACACAGAGCAACCTGACTGCCTCTTTGCTAAGGAACTTTCAACCCTCAAAGTAGGTGGCACTGGCTGGGATGGGTAAGTGGCCAGGGAATAAGATGATTCTCTCCTTAGCCTCCATTGACAGGATTCCTTCGGATCACTCAACGGATTTGCAAGCTGACTTAGCAAATACCATGATGGAGTGTGTGTGTGTGTTGCTAGTGAGGCTTCCCTGCCCAGTATGGACAGAGATAATTTCTAACAAAATTCTAGCCAAATCACGCTATAGACTACTTTGTACGACGTACAGGGCGATAGCCAAGTCACAAAACTGTCCAGAATATGGAATACCTACGCTTGAGGTGGTGAGGGTGGAGGGAAGAGAATTCAAAGCACAACTTCATTACATGGGTATTTAAAAACAAAAAAACCCACCTTTACACACAGGTTAGGTTAACTATGCTAGCATGACTTCAAATGTAGCGTGGACAAGACCACTACTGTAAATACAGCAGATAGTCACGCAAATGTAATGGGAGTGATTTCTACGTACATTTGATAGTATTGACACTAAGGAAAGCAAAGGAGTTGTTTGGATATTATAAAATTTTGTACATTAAAAATACAATATTTACAAGAAATCTAACTTTGAATTCCTTTCTTGGTGTACCCTCCAGATATATAGTTACAAAGTTTAGTGGCAAATTATTGAATCCTTTGGATATTTACAAGATACAATTTGTAACTTTGTCAAAAAATACTAGTTTGCAGTGCTGTAAAAATGGCTGATACTCAATTTTGTAGAGCTCTGTACCTACAGTAATTGTGGCGTTCTATACTTGCAGCAAGACAGCACACTGGATGCAGCTGAGGAGATCCTGAAGAACTGGAATAATCCTACATCTTGATTTTTATATTTGTATTAATTATTCCATCTAGTACAATTATTTTATACATGGGTATTTCATTATACCATTAAAAGCCAATGTACTCTAAATACAGTACATGATTCATATGAAATTACAAATAACTCTGGGAGACTACCTGCTGAGTAGCCAGAATAACAATTTATCCATTGCAAATAATGACAGGTTTCAGAGTAACAGCCATGTTAGTCTGTATTCGAAAAAGAAAAGAAGTACTTGTGGCACTTTAGAGACTAACCAATTTATTTGAGCATAAGCTTTCGTGAGCTACAGCTCACTTCATCGGGTGCATTGTAGTCTACCCTGCAATCAGAGAGATGATTGCAGCATAAGGCATACCCATGTTAGCTTTAATCTGGCTAGCACAGTTAAAAATAGAAGTGTAGAAACAGCTCTGGCTTCAGCAGAGGTTAGCAACATGAGTACAGGGTTCCTGGCAGATTTGTATAGCCTGTGCTGAAGCCTGTGCCACCACACCTTCACTGCTATTTTTATGTCAGTCCATAATGAAATTACACCTCTGACTGCCATGTAAACATATCCTTAATTCTACCGATCTGTGGTCATGGGTTTAGTCCAACAGTGCCTTTATCCACAAGTAAATTGTACAGCCATAGAGTGGGCTGGTAACAACCGTCTGGCTTCTCTCTTAGTTCCTGATCTTGGTCCTGGGCTTTCAGCCAGAACATCCTCCATTGTCTCTCTAGTTACTTTGTACTGCCATCTCAAAAAAACTCCACCAGAACTCTTTAAAAGGGTGGTGATTGAGTAGAGTTAAATCAGGTCTGCATGGTGAAAGAATAGTCTGGGAATGAAATTGGCTCCAGATGAGTTATGGAATATATCTCTGGGAAATTGTGAGATTCCAGGGGCATTGTGGCAGTCTGACCTCTCCTTCCAAAAATCCCATTATCTCCGAGGTAACCCCCAATATCCCCTAGTTCCTGGCTCAGCTCCCAGGTACAATTCACATTGGGAGATTTCAGTGGGTATCTACCTAGAGCAGTGGTTCTCAATCTTTCCAAACTACTGTATCCCTTTCAGGAGTCTGAAGCCTGAGATCTACTGTCCAGGGCTGAAGCATGTAATTTAGCTTTTCGGGGCCCCTGTCGCATGGGACTCTGAGTAATTGCCCTGCTTGCCACCACCTAATGCTGGCCCTACACTTGCAACTCCCCTGACATAGAGGGCATTACAGCAGAATCTGTTGAGCAGAGTGCTAATTTGGGTGCAGGACAAAACAGTTAGTGTTGTTAACATGCTTCAGCTTGTAATATGCTTGTACCTCAGTTGGTGTAAAACAATTGGCTCAATTACAATCAATTCCATGTTCTCTAGTGTAGATGAAGCACATAGGGAGAAGGCAGGTGGAGTAGAGAAAGGGGAACCCCAAACCACACTGAGGCTTAGAGCTGCCATTTTTCAAGCACTGTCAATTATCTTAAACTTTAACAAATCTGCTAATATAAATATAACAAATATATAGATTTCTGTGAGAGAAACTGGGTTCCTAGGGTATAGGATGAGTTAAATTTTACTAATCCCTTAGACTGATGATACAAAATAATACAACACCGGAATTTTGGCTTCTGACCTTAACAACAAGGGTTTCAATACCTTACACAATTCAGTAGTTTATAATTGCCTATCAAAATGTAATTGTAAATAACCATAGTGCCATATCTGTATTTGAATATAGCAGATTTGGAGCATAAAAAATGTAATACTGATTAGAAATGCCAATTATTTCTACCACTTATGTTGAGATGTCCCCAAGATAGCTGTTTTTATGTCAGTACATTTGCTTTCTGGGTAATTGGGATGAATGAGTAATTAGACATATCCTCACAATAGCAATAAAGCATGGTACAGATTGCTCCATGTGAATCTCAGGGCTTGTGAAAGGCTGACTTCTCCAGAAAGTCATGGTTTAACATTATTGCTATATGTGTATTACTGTAGCATTTAGGAGCCTGGTCATGGATCAGGACCACAGCAATGTGCTAAGATACGTGTAATCTGCATATCTTTTCATTTAATCAAAAGTCTAAACACACAAATGGTGGCATATACATGAACTTGCATGTTGGAGTTCATTCAGCTGTCCCACCCACTTACCATTTCCATAATATGCTTGTTTGAGGTGTTTGACTTCTGCTGATGTTAGAGAATGAAAGTAGGCTAATTTAACAAACCATTAAAAATGAGAAATTTACACAAAATAGTAGATTTGCTTTCATTAAGGCCAAACATGCACAAAATAGTGTGTTCATGAAGACAGTAAGTATCCCATTGCATAATATTGTAAAAATGGTACCTGTAGTATCAGAAGCATGATTGCCAACTGTCCATCTAGTGCTGTCACTGACAGTAGCCAGAACTGGATGCTTCAGAGGACGTTCAGAGGCTAAAACTTCCAAAAGTGGCCACTGATTTTGGATGCACACAGTTGTGAGCTGGAGCCAGTTTGCACCGGTTTGCTGGAACCGGTTGTTAAATTTAGAAGCCCTTGTAAAAGGGCTTCTAAATTAACAACTGACCAAAAGTGGCACCTTAGGTGCCGAGTCTGTGGGTGTTCTGGGGCTGGAGCACCGGCAGCTCCACGCCCGGCCCTAGCTCACCTCTGCTTCGCCTCCTCCCCTGAATGCGCCGCCCCACTCTGGTTCACCTTGCCCCCCGGCAGGTTCCTCTGGCTCTTAGGGGCAGGGTGGGCACCCACTATAGTGGCCCACGAGACCCACCTGCCCAGTTCTGGAGGCAGTCAGGGGAGGGGGGTGGATGGGACGGGGTCCCGGGGGGGGGCATCAAGGAACGTGGGGGGTTGGATGGGGCAAGAGTCCCGGGGGGCGGGGGTGGGCCACGACCCCCTCGTGGGATGAGGAGGGAACTGGTTGTTAAGTTTTTGGCAGCTCATCATTGGATGCGCAACTTGAGACACCTTGCACCTGGTTCAACTTTTACTGTTCACTGTAAGTAAAAATTAAAAGTGCATGTTTGCAGAATTGGGGCCATTGGTGCCTAAATCAGGCCTTTAAAGGCCCCAAATGTATATTTTGGTACCTAAACCAACGTGGCCTGATTTTCAAACATGCTGAGGATCTGCAGATACAAAAGGAAAACTATTAAAGTCAGTGGTGCTTTTCTAAATTATGTCTTGAATTAGCAATCTGTTTTGGATCCCGATGCTTGGAGCTGTTGCAAAATCTTCTACCAAAATGAATTCCAAGAGAGGTCCAGAAGGTCAAACCCAAATCCCTCAGACCTAGGATGACCAGACAGCAAGTGTGAAAAATCGGGATGGGGGCTTGGGGTAATAAGTGCAGAAATAGACAAAGCCCCAAATATCAGGACTGTCCCTATAAAATCGGGACATCTGGTCACTCTACTCAGACCTGTCTGCCCCTTTTATGTTAGATTTCAGAGTAGCAGCTGCATTAGTCTGTATTCGCAAAAAGAAAAGGAGGACTTGGGGCACCTTAGAGACTAACAAATTTATTTGAGCATAAGCTTTCGTGAGCTACAGGTCACTTCATCGGATGCATTCAGTGGAAAATACAGGGGGAAGATTTCTCTATGCAAAGACCATGAAACAATGAGTGTTACCATACACACTGTAAGGAGAGTGATCAGGTAAGGTGAGCTATTACCAGCAGGGGTGGGGTGGGGGTGGTGGAAACCTTTTGTAGCGATAATCAAGGTGGGCCATTTCCAGCAGTTTTTGTGAACTGCTGGAAATGGCCCACCTTGATTATCGCTACAAAAGGTTCCCTCCCCCCCCCGCCCCGCCCCCTTGCTGGTAATAGCTCACCTTACCTGATCACTCTCCTTACAGTGTGTATCCCATGAAGTGAGCTGTAGCTCACGAAAGCTTATGCTCAAATAAATTTGTTAGTCTCTGAGGTGCCACAAGTACTCCTTTTCTGCCCTTTTATGTTAGTAAGGGCTATAATTACAGCAACAACATGTCAATCAAAGAAAAACCATGAAGCAACCACCTTGAAGCTGTTATCTCCCGTAGCTATTTCCACAGGACAGTCCAACGACCGCCTCCAGAGGCGGGACAATGCGAGAGTCAGTTTCAGAGCCGGGCTGAGGGAGGGCGCGTGTCCCCAGCTGGCGCCCCGCCCCTAGCCATTGCCCCACAAACGGGCACCGCCTCCAGAGGCTCAAGTTGAGGCAGCAGAACGCGAACCCTTTCGTTTTGTCCCTTCGCGCGTCCCGTACCGATGGCCTGGCAGAGCCCCGCCCCAGTGGCGGAGGATATATAAGGGAGTGTGCTGCGTGCTTGTCTTGAGCCGGCCGTGTGCAGCGACAGCACAGCCTGGGACTAGGAAGGAAGGAAGGAAGGAAGGAACATGGCGTCTACCAGCCGGTGAGTGGAGCGAGCGGCTTCGTGGTGGTGGTGGCGGTGGCGGTGGCGGCGGCGGCGGCTAGTAATAAAGTGTCTGAGTGGAGCCCGGGCGCGGCGATTCCGGATTATTAGTTGGGGAGAGAAAATGGCTGCGTCTTCCCCCCCCCCCCCCCAGGTTCAGCTCCTGGGACAGCAGTGCTGACGCGTCCCCCCGCCCCCAGCTGCCATCTCGGGTCTTGGTTCCTCCTCGTTAGTCCCGCTCCCTTCTCTCGCCTTGGCCCCCTTCACTTCTCCCCCACCCGGCCCCCTCCCCTCCCCTCCGTCCCTGCGGGGGCGAGGGGGGCCGGCCTTCTTCAACCGCTCCCTTTCCCTTTTGTGCGGGTTGGGCTTTGACCTTCCTCTCGCTTTGGTGCCCCGTCTCCGTTCCCTGCCCCATTCCCTGTGGTCCTTCCATATCTGGTTTCTACTTTTAGTGCCCCCCCCCCATCCCTAACTCCTTGTAGCAGCGATGAGAGTTTGGCCAGAAAGGCTCAGGGTCTGATCTCGGGTCACCTGTGAGTAATATGCAGCTTGGCCAGGGTGCCTGGTTTTGCCTGAATGCTAGTTTCAAACGTTTTTGTAAACCTCGGAGTTCGTAAGTGATGTGGTGACATGTAGGCTAGTGACGGGATCATCTGCTGCTGCTACCAACTCGTAAATATTGAAATAGGAAGCCTGAGATCTCCAGCACAGGGGTTCTCAAACTTCATTGCACTGCGGCTACCTTCTGACAACACAAATTACTACATGACCCCAGGAGGGGACACTGGCTGAGCCTGCTGAGTCCCGTAAACCCGAGCCTGAGCCCTACCACCCCGGGGAGGGTTACAAAAAATCAAAGCCCAATCTGCCTCTCTCCCCTCAGGTGTTCAGAGGAAGGGGAAGGTGTATGTGTGTCTCTCTGCTGGGCACAGTGGTGTTGACACTGACCTGCAGGCTGGGTAGCCTGTAGAGGTGAGTCAAGGGTGGAGGTGGTGCTCCCTCCCTTGCCCCACCTGTTCCTCTGGGTGCACCTACTCCAGTTTGAAAACCTCTGCTTTATAGTATTTTTTTAAAATTTTAATTTACATCCTTGATTGTTTGAGTAAAGATGCATTCTGGTCCGAAACCAAGGTCTGCTAGAAACTGGGTAGTCTGTTACCCCCTTTGTTGCTGTATAAAACTCTTTGTGCAGGTTAAATCAGGCCATATTTTAACATAAATGGAAGAGTTGCCACAATATGTCTGGTTTCAGAGTAACAGCCGTGTTAGTCTGTATTCGCAAAAAGAAAAGGAGTACTTGTAGCACCTTAGAGACTAACCAATTTATTTGAGCATGAGCTTTCGTGAGCTACAGCTCACTTCAAAGTGAGCTGTAGCTCACGAAAGCTCATGCTCAAATAAATTGGTTAGTCTCTAAAGTGCTACAAGTACTCCTTTTCTTTTCACAATATGTCTGGATGCATATTCTTTTTCTTCTAAATGTTCCTATTAAAAAGCCCCTTTCAAACTTTGCAGGGCCTACTATAGAAAGATTTTTATGGTCCCCTTCAGTTTTTTGGGAGAAAAAAGGAAGTAGTTTTTCACACAGTGCCTTGTGGAACTCATTCCCAGGGGATATGGTGAAGGCAACAAGTATAACTCAGTTCAAAAAAGAATTGGATAGCCATTAGTGGACCTATTCTCCATTAAGTTATTAGGCAAGAAGGTCAGGGATGTAACCCAATGCTCTGGGTGTCCCTGAATCTCAAACTGCCAGAAGCTGGACCTGGACAATGGGATGGATCATTTGCTAATTTTCCTGTTCTATTAATTCCCTCTGAAGTATCTGGCACTGGCCACTGTCTTGAAGATGGGATACTGGGCTAAATTGACCATTGGTCTGATCCAGTATGGCTGTTCTTATGTTAAAAGCTCTTCTATTTCACACCCCATAAAATTTGTTAGACAACATTCCATTATCCCCAGTTTTCCTCATCGCCATGATCATGTGGTATAGGTAGGTCCCTTTTTTTGGCCTGCATTAGCAGCACTGAAAACTAATTACTCTTTGGGTTCCTGTCACAGTTTTCCGTTTTGGACATTAATCAGTTAGTGATTGGTCCCAGTGCCTGAACTATCCTTTATGGGTGAAGAAAGTGTTCTTTCAAATTAGGGCTAAAAGGTACTGTGATGGGACAGTAGAGCGAATCTACTTCCCCTTCTGTATCTGCTCTAGGTTTAGTGAACATTTTCCAGTGTTATCACAACTTCTAGTAGCCGTGAAATAAATGCACACTTTAATAAATATAATGGCCATGAATTTTATTGAAATATTTCAGTGTACAGACGTATAAACTAAGGGGGAATAATGTAAATATCCGGAGAAATGGGCAGACTTTATATACACTGATACGCTGCTGATACTGTCAGAGGCCTCTGTTCTGCTTTGTGGATCTGGATTTAGTTCACTTTTTTATTTAATATGCAGTCAGCCGTGTGAACTTGGGATGCCTATTTAAATGCTCCATATGGCAGAAAGTTGTTGCGTATGGACCAGCATCACTTTTGTGAGTTCTCTGAAATTGTTTCTTCATAGCTTTTTTTTAAATGTGATGCAGCTGGAATCCGTTGAATATATGCAATAAAATTTACTTATTTTAGTTCTTCTTAGTATGTGCTTCTGTGAATCGCTGCTGCTTTATCTTACTAAAATTGTTTAATGTAAAGATTTCCCGACCTAGCAAGTTATGTTTTAATTTTATATTTTAATCTGGCTAAAACTGTGGAGGTTTTTTTTAGATTTACTGATCAAGTTGATAAATTGTTGGTACTGTAAGATGGTGGTTTTCTAAAATAGTAAAGAATGTACTGCTCACTAAAGGAATAGCCTAATTAGATTTAAAAGAAATGGCTAGCTAAATGCAGGAGGGAATATTTAGAATGACATGGTCATCACTAACTTCTGGTAGGCATTGACTTAGCAGGAATGGATTTTCAGGTAGTCTAGTAATTTACTATATATATATATATATATTTTTTTTTTTATTAGAGCACTTCACTCAAAGGAGGTAGCCTTGAGGATTTTAAATGGCAAGATGTTTCAGAGTTCTAATCTCCATAAATCCTGGGTTACCAAATTTATTGTTCTCTGCAGAAATCTCATGTGGTGCTCCTAATGTATTGCTCCACACAAACAATTTGCATGTTTGTAAATTACTCTGCTCATTTGTGCTGTATGTTAAAAACAGCATTAAGGGCATGTGGCTTGAAGTTTTCTTCCATATTGTAGTTTAAATTGCTTTCCTCTAACTTGAAATCTTTTTCTGGAAATGAACTTTTGTTTGTTTGAAATATTTTGAATGCTGTGTTCAATCTTTTTCTTTTAGTTTGGATGTGCTTCCCAGAGTGACGTGTCCAAATCATCCAGATTCCATTTTAGTGGAGGATTACAGAGCCGGAGACATGATCTGTCCTGAATGTGGACTAGTAGTGGGTAAGTAGTTATTCAAGTTGTTGTGACTCACTCTAAAAATGGAGATCAACTATCTGAAGTAATTTGCTTTTTCTCATGGTTGGTGTGTGTGAGAAATTAGTGTATTTTAAGCCTTTTACTTAGCACTAAATAGATATTTTCCCTTTTCTAAAAAGAATCTACCATTTTGAAGAGGCAGTCTTCTGATAATTACTGGCACTTTTAAATAAATGAGCTGTATAAAGTTCCATAGTTTTGTAGCAGATACCCACGTTATGGAGAATATAATTGACCATTGCTGCTTGATGGAAGTCAAGCTGATGGCCTTTAAACCACTGACTTTCCAAATTCAGGGGGAAAATGGGGTTCTTGGACTACAAATAGCTATTTTAAATATCTCATTTGTCTCAAAATTCAGTTATGTCTCAAAGATATAGTGATAGATATTGGAAAAGGGTTGATCTTTGCAGTGTTAGAGGCATCTGTTTCATTTAAAGCTGGGATGCTTCCTATAACGTGGACAAATGTGAAGATTTTACTGTATTACAGTTCATGACCATTACAAGGGTGACGCATGTAAATTGGGATACATATTTAAACGTGATATAAAATTAAGCATGAAAACTCGGATTTCAAATGTGATCACCAGCTAGTTAAAAGAATTAACAAAAAGGATTAGATTAATGTATTGTTTTCAAAATACTTGGAAAAGTCAGTACATAGGAATGCAGTAATTGCTGTGTTGGATCAGACCAGTGTGTCACCTAGTTCAGTATCATGTCTCTGGTAGTGACCAGTACCACTTCTTTCAGAGGAAAGGGCAAGAAACCTTGAAGGTAGTTATGGAATAACCTGCTCATAAGAAGTTTCTTGCTGGTTCCCATTTAGGTTGGCTTCTGCTCTGAAAGAGGCTTTATATCCCTTCCAAAACTTAATTTTTAAATTCCCCCGGATTCTAACTTTGGGCATTTGTTTGGATAAGAATAACCAGTCTTTTTTTAATCCTGTGAAGTGCTTTGCCTCAGTGATATTTTGTGACAGAAATTTTCACAAGCTAATATTTTACGATGTATAAAAAAGTGTTTTTTTATCAGTTTTAAATGTGTCATCAGTCACTTTCATTGAATTATTTTGTATGTGAATAGAAATGTTCTGGATATATCTTGTTTTTCATTCATTACCCTAGACATTTTTATGATGTCCCTTCTTATACCTCTCTTCCGTAAGGTACCATTCTTTTCCATCTCTCTTCATATGAGTTTTTTCCATGCCTTTAATCATTCTCTTAGCCTGTTTCTGAACCCCCTGTATTTCAGTTACATCCTTCTTGAGAAAGAGTGACCAGAAGAACACTATTCCAAGAGAGGGTGTACAACTGACATACAGTGGCATTCAATTCTCTATATTCTGATCCCATTCTTTTAGCATTATAACATTATTTTTTTGACTGCTGTCACACACTGAGTTAAACATCTTCATTAATAATGCCAAAGTCTCTATCCAGAATTACAACTAAATCAGAAATAATGCTTTAAGGGAAGTGTTGTAAACAGGACCTATTATACGCTCTTCTAATGAAAAGCAAACTGGTTTTAATTCTTTATTAAATTACTGTGGAAATTCTCTAAGTCCACTATATATTAACTGATCTACACACCCTTTTAAAACATATTTAATGCCTCCATGCCCAAATAAACAGTGTCATTTTAATTAAATGGGTCTAGTTTAAGTGTCGTTAATTCTGAAGGTTTGGATGTAATCTTAGCTAACTTGATGTTGAACACCTAATATTCCTTTTTTGAAATATGCCATTTGTGAATTTATATACGAGGTTGAATAATGTATGAACCAGGCTGAAGCTGCTGTTTCTTGGATTATTCTAGGCAAAGTCACAAAATACTATCTTAGTAGTGTAACCTTATTTATAGGTTGGTGGCAGCCATCTTATGTCTGCCTGTAGAAAAAGGATGAGTGCAGCTGATGTACAGTTTCACAAATAAAAGTGCGCCAACTGTAAGCTTCAAATTTGTCAGAAGTAAATATTGGAAGCCCATTTTTTGGATTTGCCCTCTTGTTTCCCATTAGTGAGATGTTTGCTTTTGGGATTCAGTTTGGCCTGCTTTCATTTTAAATTAACAGCTTTGATGTTTTCTTTGTAATTCTAAAGTTGAGGGTTCTCAAACTGCATTGCACCATGGCCCCCTTCTGACAACAAAAATTACTTCATAATCCCAGGAGGGGGGACCAAAGCCTGAGCCCCACTGCTCTGGGGGCCAAATCTGAAGCTCAAGGGCTTCAGCCCCAGGCATGGGGCCTGCAACCTGAGTCCTGCTACCCAGGGCTGAAACCCTTGGGCTTTGGCTTCAGCCCTGGGTAGTGGGGCTCAGGTTTCAGCCCTGGACCCCAGCAAGTCTAAGCCAGTTCCGGTGACCCCATTCAGAGGAGGTTGTGACCCATTTTGGGGTCCTGACCCACAGGTTTGAAAACTGCTGTTCTAAAGCAACAAGAATTTTTCATGGGCAGGGATTTAACAAAATACTGTGTTAGCACAGGGGTTCTCAGCCTTTTTCTTTCTGAGGACCCCCGTCTTCCCCCAACCTGCTATAAAAACTCCATGGTCTACCTGTGTCCAGTAAGTGGTTTTCTGCATATAAAAGCCTGGGTTAAGGGGTATTAAGCAGGGCAATTGTCCAGGGCCCCATGCTACAGGGAGCACAGTGAACTTAAGCTCAGGCTTTTGCTTCAGCCCCAGGTGATGGGGCTCAGGGCCCCAGACTTTAGCCCCGTGCAGTGGGACTCCAGCTTTCTGCCCTGGGCCCCAGCAAGTCTAACACTGGTCCTGCGTGGCGGACCTCTGAAACCTGCTCGTGGTTCCGCAGGGGGCCCCAGACCCTGGTTGAGAAACACTGTTAACACAAGCTTGACTTCTGGCTGAGTCATATTGTGGAGTGGTTCAGAGGGCTTCTGGCAATCACAAAATGAACTTAAATCCTCTGGGCTCCTGTTATTGGGAAAACATTGCCTTTTTCTTCACAGGTAGAGTTCTAAGCTTTCAACAGTATTGAGGTGTGGGGTTTTTTTTGTATGGATTCAGTGTTAAAAGGAACTAGTATTTACATTTATTGTGCGAATTAGTGCACTTAATTTTTCTTCTTTGGACTTCCCTTTTTAGCAGTTCAGTTTTCCTGCCTGTGTTGAAGTCTTTACTTTGGGTTTATATCAGTTTGCTTGGAAAATTAAGTGTGTGTTAATTAAATGGAAGTAAGAGATAACTAAACGACCAGTGAATGCATCCGATGAAGTGAGCTGTAGCTCACGAAGGCTTATGCTCAAATAAATTTGTTAGTCTCTAAGGTGCCACAAGTCCTCCTTTTCTTTTTGCGAATACAGACTAACACGGCTGCTACACTGAAACCTAAACAAACTGGAGAGATCACCAAACAGGAGAAATAGTGTGAACATTTATCATAACTTCCCTTTTACTAGTCTCTAAAGGAATTTAAGTGAAGTACAAGGGTAGCAAACTGATAAATAAACTCAAATCTTGGTTCCTGTACTTATCAAGTATGCAGAGCCTGTAAGCTTTAAAAGTGTGGAGCCAAAATCTTCCATTCAGGTCACAGAGGTGCTCTGTGTCTGCTGCTGTAGACTTAAGGATGAAATAACCCCCACAAGACATGCAGTCACTCTATATGAGAAGAAGTTGTTGGGCCTGCTATTAGAGCCACAAAGTCATGATTTACAGTTCAGCCTCACCAAACCAATGTAGATTAAGACCAATATGGAGCACTGCTGAATGGTGAGCAATCTTTTTTGGTTTCTTATCCCATGTACAGCAGAAATGGTAATTTCAGTTGCCAATTGTACATGCATGTGCATGTACAAGTGCAGTCTGAGGACTGGTAAGAATTTCTTAGAGTAGTAGATCAGTAAAGTAAATAAGCTGGTCTTTGTAAGCCACCTGCAAGAAAAAGTGATGAATTCAGTTTAAAACACCACCATTTCTATACTTCACAATTGTAGTTTGGCACAAAGGCAAAAATCTGGTTCTGTGCATAGGTATATAATAAAATACATTGATGTATAATTTGCTTTTTGGAAAGATGACAGACCAGGCAATGCAATAAAAAACGAATTGGTAATGAAATCCTTTTTGAGTGAATGTCAAATTGCCATTTTTCTTAACTCTCTACTTTGGCTGTTAGGAGTGTCAGGTATTGGTCAAAAGGTGTATTTTTGTTTAGTTACAGAACAACAGTTGGCCTGGAATAAAATACCTGTAACACATTGGTTCCCAAAACCTGAAAAGTCTGACTTCCTTGATTTTTTTTTGTTTGGGTTTTTTTTGGGTTGGTCAGCTTCTTTCTTGTGTAGCTTGGACAAAATCAGTACTGTAATTCAGGTGAGACAGTGTATATCCTCATAGCCTCTGGCTGAGCAGGAAGGAGAGAGGAAAAGGAAATGTGGAGGGAGGAATGGGGGGAGTTGGGAAAGCTGGAGAAATGCACGTCACTTATTCTTCACACCATTATTTTTGCCTTTTGAGTACTGCAGGAAGTGCATATATCCCTTTTTTCCTAGAAGGTAATTAAGAAATGTTGGTAGTGATTTGACTGACAGTGTTCTGTGTCACTACTTGAAACACTGTTTCAGTCTGTGGGAAACTGCTGTTGGAGATGCTGCCTTTTCAATGGGATTTTAAACAGATCTTGACTAATTTTGGATGCTAAGGATTCTTTTGAACCACTTGTAAAAGCTGAGGTTTTGCCTTAGTGTCCTGGTAAAATTCAGTTTGATTAAATTCAGTCTACTTACAGTCCCATTTTCATTGCACAATAGTTGTCACTTTGTGTCCTAAAAGTTGTGTAGTTTTGGTATGCATTGTTAAAACAGGTTGCACACACTTTATAGTAATTTGTAGTGAATGAAGATCTTACAGCTTGAAAGTGGTGTTACGTTAATTTATTCAAGCAAGGACTCCCCTTCAGCTCTTCACTACCCTTCCTTTTACTTTGGACCTCTACTGCTCTTTCCTTTCCTTGCTGCTCAGGAACTGTTATTCAGCTGACCTTTTTTCCTGTCTCCTAGCTGCCAATGTTCAGCCCTTCTAGCTCTCAATTAAGATCTGCAATTTTGACCCATAATATCAGTGAGATTTATGTGTTAATGCTAGAGTCTCAATCTGGATTGACCAAAACCTGAAATGCTATGGTGTTATGATCAGGTTAGGCCCCAGATCTGCTAGAATTTTACTGGAGGAATTCCTGCATTTCACCAAGTTCATTTGCCCTACTATTGCCAAAAATTAAACTAAGCCACTTTTTTGTAGCATGTACGGTACAGTAATGTGGTGTTTTGTGTGCTGCTTCAGGAGAAGATCCTGAATGCAGTTCTGAGTTGATGATTTCAAGTTGGTTAAAACCCTGACCACATCCTTTTATCACTTCAGAGCAACTCGTCCAGCCTGCTGGACAAGGGCAATAAGGGAGGCTGGGATAGTGCTGAAAAACCTCATGCTTGGCAGCATTGACCTGCCAGTAAGTGCGGAGAGTGGCTACAATTGCTGAGTGGGAGTGAAGTGAAGAGTACAGAGCTGCCGTGGGGATAAAGGACAAGGTGGAGCCTAGCAGCTAGTTAGATGGGAGAGGCCTATGTGAAATCAGCCACATACCTAATGCATTGGGAGAAAGGGACCATGGACCTGCAGCGCATACCTGAAGCCCAGTTTTAATATATGGGCTGTTAATGTTCTGATCAGAAGTGTGGCGACTGGGGAGAGTATGTCTACGCTGCAATGAGACACTTGTGGCTGGCCTGTGCCAACTGCCTCAGGCTCATGGGGCTTGGGCTAAGGGACTGTTTAATTGTGGTGTAGATGTTCAGGCTTGGCTAGCGCCTGGGCTCTAGGACCCTGCAGTATGGGATGATCCCCTACCTTGAGCTAAAACATCTTCAAAACAATTAAACAGCGCCTTAGCCTGAGTCAGCTGGCATCTGCCAGCTGCGGGTTTTTAATTGCAGTGTAGACATATCCTGGATCTTCTCTTTTGATCTGCAGTCAGATGACTCGAAGACAGTTGCCAGTTTAATTTTTCTAACTAGGTGGAGGTGGCAGTATAGCAACTTTTAGAGTCTTAAGCCCTATGTTAGGGAAACTGGTATTCCTGTTAACTGTCTGATATTGTCAGTTAAAACTCGTGGTTATTTTTCTAGTTCTTGATAAATTTGTGATTCTCATACTTCAATGCCTGTTCCCATCGCAGTTATTCAATTTGCCATAAAGATGAGGAAAAATGTAATAAGGGAATTACTTTCCTCCTAGTCTTAGAATAGAATTAAATTGGAGGTGATGCAAGATCAGTGCTGAAAGTGTGTAGGTTGTAGTGAGGTCCTTAATTGACAAGCTCCTCATGCCTGCTCTCTGTAAAGAAGCTTACTGCTCAGACTCAAGGAAAACACGACAGTGTAAGCAAGCTGCATGTGATACAGTCAGTCTGAAATTAGGACAAATTAAGTTATGGCCTAAATTTACTATAATCTGTTACTTAAAATTTAATTTAAATAAAAAAATTAATACATATTTGCTGCCAAAGTTTTTTAAAGAGTCAAACCACTGAACTAGTGGAAGTCACTGAAGGCACCTGGGACCAGTTTAAAGTGCTAAACAAGATATTGACAACAATAGCCTCTTCTGCAGATACAGAGAATATTTCTTCTTTTCCATCAGTTTAATGACTAGACTGATTGGGAGTTGAAACGTCAGGAAAGCTTGCTTTTCTTTTTCTAATACGTCTAAAAGCAAGGTGTGAGAGAATGAGATCTGCTGGTTCTAAAATCATGAAAAACATGGTGACCAGACACAATCAGTTGAGTTCACTAACTAAAGATAATACTTCCAGCACACTTGAGAGTTTTACTTAACTAATAAAAAAAAAAACCTAAATGCTGTTTTTGCACACTTTAATTGAATTCCAAATTTACGTCCAAATAGAGCTTGACACAAATCCCAAATAAAAATGAATCCTCTAGTAAATAAGAAATGCATCATTCACTGTTTTCCAACATCATAATTGTGTGGTTTAAAAAAAAAAAAAAAAAGTTAAGCTACATAAATTGCTTAAATGTGTCTATATAGATACAGCATATTATCCTGTTAGCAAAAGGGATCCAGTTTGGTGTAAAAGCTGTATTTAGTTGCAGACCAACATTCTTATTGGTTGGTAACCATTAAATCAGCCTTTCTTTAGAAAAATAAAGTACAAATTCAAAATGTGATTAAAATCAACTATCTAAATTAAAAAGAGCTACAGCTCACTTCATTGGATGCATTCAGTGGAAAATACAGTGGGGAGATTTATATACATAGAGAACACGAAACAATGGGTGTTACCATACACACTATAAGGAGAGTGATCACTTAAGGTGAGCTATTACCAGCAGGGGGGCGGGGTGCGCAACCTTTTGTAGTGATAATCAAGGTGGGCCATTTCCAGCAGTTGACAAGAACATTTGGGGGGCGGGGAGGGATAAACATGGGGAAATAGTTTTACTTCTGTAACGAAACACCCATTGGAAATGGCCCACCTTGATTATCATACACATTGTAAGGAGAGTGATCACTTTAGATAAGCTATTACGGGGGGGGGGGGGGGGGGGGGGGGGGATCTTTTGTAGTGATAAACACCCATTTTTTCATGGTTTGTGTGTATAAAAACATATTCTGTATTTTCCACAGTATGCATCCGATGAAGTGAGCTGTAGCTCATGAAAGCTTATGCTCAAATACATTGGTTAGTCTCTAAGGTGCCACAGGTACTCCTTTTTCTTTTTATCTATATCAAGATTTCCTGCTTGATTTAAATTAAAATCTGATTTAAAATGCTTTTATTTAAATCATTCCATTCTGAAACCACTTGTTTGGAGGCAAGTATCAGGTTAGTGTTTCATAGTGAGTCAGTACACCTTACTGACGTGTTTCAACCAGGTAATTTAGGAATGGTCAATTTAACTGGTGATACTTAATATTAAGTGAGTGTTCTTCCATTTAAGATACCAAGTGAACTATTTCAGTCTTACTAGACTTAAACCACCAGAAGAAAGGACCCCAAAAAAGGTGTATTGAGCTTTCCAGTTCTACCTGAATCTGAGCTTTTTGATTGGTTGTAATGATATTTACTCTTCTTCAAAGTGGGATTCTTGTCTAATCTAGCATAAACAGAGGTAGATCTATTACATATGCGTATGACATGCTTATACTTTGTCTAAAAGTATTTTAGGTTTGAATGTGTAAAGTTGTATTTTTTTAGAGATAATCATTTTGCATGCTTGAAATTGCTGAAATTTCTAATAGATCTTTCATTCAGGATTGTTAATTACTGTTGGTAGAGCGAAAAGAAAAGGAGTACTTGTGGCACCTTAGAGACTAACCAATTTATTGCTCACGAAAGCTCATGCTCAAATAAATTGGTTAGTCTCTAAGGTGCCACAAGTATTCCTTTTCTTTTTGCAAATACAGACTAACACGGCTGTTACTCTGAAACCTGTTGGTAGAGCCTCTGTTAATAGGGACTGCCATTTAACATATTTTTCTCAAAAGGATGCCAGAATATATTGATGTGTTCAGAAGTCACTGGTTGGTTTTCATTCTACATGTTTTTGCTTGATGCTGCAAGATCATGGCTCTCACTATTTTTTCTAATTTAAAAATAGCAATAATTTCAGTGATCCCTAGATGGCAGCACTTTCCTTAATTAACTACAGGAATAAAATTAACTTTTAATGAATTTTAAAATAGTTCTGTACTGTATTTACAGTGCTCTTGTACAATAATGCAAATTAATTTTACTGATAATGGAATATATTTAAGACCAAAGCGCTGAAGGCTATAAAGTGTACTTTTTTGATGCAAATTTATAGCTACCTTTAAAGCACATCAAGAGTGAAAATGCACCTAAAAACAAATTGCAGTATGTCTGCAAGGGGAAACTTTAGACACTATTTCAAGATGCAATATGACTAGTAAACTGTGAATCTGTTACTTTGGGTTCTAATTTTAATCTTGTTTATCTTTATTTTGCTTAAGCATCTTTAAGCTATGCTTTCTTTGCATTACAAATAAGATAAAAACCAGTTTGCCAAATGGAAAACAAAATCAACATGCATACCATTTCACAAAAGGTATTACAATTAAGTATACATTACTGTAAAGTAGTTGACAGTGTTCCTTTAAGATGTATAATTGCAGATAAAATGTTCTCAACACTAAGTTTTGTTGACACAAATATTTCCTTCATTGAGAAGTCATGTTTACTATCATTTTTTGTAAGACTACAGTACATATAGTTTGTGATGGTTAGACATTTCTTAAACAAATCCTAAAAAGAAAGATGTGAAGTGGCATTTTAATTTTAGATGCTGACTTGAGTAGAATGCTGGATTCCTGTAGTATTTCCTCCACTGCATTTGTCAACTGTAGGGAAAAAGGCAAATGTTAGTCGGAAGTTTTCTGTTTTGAATTCTACTAAATAAGCTTTTCAGATGTTTGGGAACCTAAAATCAAAGTGGACTCTACTGTCTGTATTTGGTTTTGGGCAATATTTTTAAAAAGTAGCTGCATACCAGAATGGAGAAAAAGAAATGTTCGGGCAAACAGTGTATCATTTGTCCTGTAAAATACTTCATTAAATTAGTCTAATAATGGCTTTCCTTGAAAATGGACCCTATCTTCTGAGGATTTCTTCCTGAAGGCTTTCATAAAAGGGGAGAAAGTACTTAGATTTACTTGTCTTCCCGACAAAAGTTAAATAGAGTTTAACTGCCTCCAGCTGGCGTTACAGAAGTATGTATTAACCAGTTTTGGGATTCTGCATGAAATGGGAGACTTGAAAATAGAGAAGGAAATACTCCCATGTATTGTACATTCTCCATCATTACTGATAACAATTGCAGTAAATAATTATAACCTATTTAAGTCATCACTACGCAGAAACATAAATAAATTTCAAAAGTGCTGACTCAGTATTTCCAAAACAATGACAATGACATTAGCGCTTGTAATGAAGTGCCATTTTACAGATGCTTCCAAACAAGGAAGTCCTTTTGGTAGGATTAGACCTAGGAATTTCAGCTCAATATTTGGATGCATGTCTCAGCCAGGAAAATTCAGTTGTTCTAAGTTCTGTTGCTTTACACTATTTTTTTATACAATTTGTATTAAAACTTTGAAGTTGTCTATTTTATCATTTATTCAAGGGCCACACTTAATTTTGTGTGCCTAAATCTCTTATCAGGTTTTTAAAACAGTGGCTTTGTTCATTTAAAAAAAAATTTTTTTTAGCGACTTGTTGTGGTTAAATTAGCTACTTGTAAGAGTTCATATTTTTCTTGCTAATGTAAAATATTTGCATACTGCATCTAAAGATATATAATACCTTATATTCAGTGGTTGGTCTAGTTGATCCTTTTTTACTATATTGGCATAGTAATGTTAGTCTTCTGTTTGTAATATTTTGTAAAAGTAGGCAGTGATATGCTTTTTTTCATTCGCACAGGAATGGCTCATAACTCACAAGAGGCAGATCTTTGAGTGAGTCATTTAGGTCATTCCCATTTGTGTGGGAAATTATTACATCATTTCCCTGTACTCAGTGTTCTATTTATACCATGCCAATACTTTAAGTACATTTTGCTTTTTTTAGAGGCAGTAAACAGTATTTGGGAAGGTTGTCTTGAAGTGAAGTTATTACTAGGCCATAGAAGGAGCACTACTTAAATATTTACAGAGTTCAGGAGCCAGAGGATCATGCTGTCTGCTAACTTGAGTTGGGGTGGAGGGGGATGTGAGTCATGGAAAGGATGGATATCTGCTTTCCTTGCACAATACACGCTAGATTTTCTTAATTTTCTACCTCTATACTCTTGAATGCAGTTCTGGTTCATGCTGACGTTTTTATATTCTTTGGTTTGTGTCAAAGCAATTAAGCATCCAGGGTGGATTTGATTTAAATCACTAGTCTGGAAGACTCGATTTAATCATGGATTTCTACATAAAAGTGCGTTCTTGTTGGTGGTTATAACCTTAATACATATTCTTCGCAACTCGGATGTAGGTTTCATTTTTAGAAGGTGTACACTACATTTTTTTTAGTGATTTATTTTGAAAACTTTTCAGATTAATTTTGCAGCTATATCAGAAAATGGATGATTGGTTATTTCGTTTACCAAAGGTAAATGAAGCAGATACTTCACCTCCCAATGACTTCATAAATATCTCCAGTTCAACAGGTTAATCATTAATATTTGGAGGATTTTCTTGCCAGGCTGTATTAGGAGAACAGCATGAGAGAGACATTTAAATTTTTTATTTAACTAAAACAATGTGATATATTCTGGATTTTTTCTTCAATAGCAAACAAAAATATTTTAACAAAACAAGCATATGAATTTTTGAATTTAAACATTCGAGTTTTTTCAAATCAGGTTTTTTGTTAATTAAAATAGTTAAATTTTTTTTAAAAGAAAAACAACTTAAATTGACTGTCAGCCAGGTCAACATGAGAAACTTAAAATGTTGGCTCCTGCAGCTAACTCAGTCATCTTCCCCTTCATTTTCCTGTTTTTTTTTTTTTTCATAATCTGGAAAAGAAAAACAAGCTTTCCTGCTTTTTCAGGTCCCAAACGATTTCTCAGTTTGGAATGAATTAGTCCAAAGGAAGAAAATATTCTTTCTACACCCGCAGAAGAAGCTACTACTGTTAAGTGAGGTTGTCACTTCAACAGTCTCTGAATCCAAGTGCTTAAGTGACTTCCACCAGTTCACTGGTGTGAATTTCTTTAAAACATCATCAGCAAACATGTATTTCTTGAATGGTTTATTCCCAAACTGGGTCTCTTTTACAGTCTGCTGCCATTATAGGCTTTCCCTTCTAATGAGAGAATATGGTAGATCTCAAATCAATGAAGGCTACACTCAGAAAGATCTCAAGACTTCCGGAATATGCTGTTCAAACAGTTTCACTTTTGTTTCTACTGCCTGTCCCTCCCTTTTCACATTTTTCAGAGAGAGGTAAGGGATTGACTCTGTGTACACAAATTTGCAGAGGGACAATAGGGTTGTGGTCAGTTATTTCTTACCTCTATATATTTGTGTTATTTATTTAAAAACATTTTTTCTGTTAACAAGCATGTAATCTCTGGAGACACAAAGCCACAGTTTGAGAACTGCAAAATTACGCATCTCTGATAGTATCTTCTAGACTTAACACCGAGTCCCATTGGGTAGATAAAAAGATTAACCTAAATAATCTATACAGAAGCCCCTGGAACCCCATAAGATTGGGTCCCTAATCCATAAACTATTGGAACTCCTTTACAAAAGTTTTCTTAAACATTACATGAATATATTTGTCTCATACTATAGAAATAGAATTTATAATCCCTGTTCCATAATGATATCTTGGAGCTATAATGTATCTTTAGATAGGATTTTTCCCTCAAAAAGCATTTTATCAAAAAATCTGATTTAAATAAATCAATTTTTTTTTGTTTTAAAAAAATCATTGACTTTTATCCACCCTGTAAGCATCAAGGTGATGCATAGGTATGAATATAGTTAAGACAGACCACTAGGTACCTATTGGGTTGAACAGCTAAATAGGCTTATCCTATGTTGGTAAGGGAGAAATTTCACAAATAATTGCTCAGTGTTATCTAAAGATGTTTTTGTCTCAAGTTGATTAGCTTAATGAACGTCCGACATGCTTCTCATGGTCTTTATGAAGAAAATGTTCCTTTTACAAATTTTTTCCCCATGAATTTTGCAGTTGGGCCTATATCCATTGTTCTTCACATATTTCTTCTAAAGGGTCTTTCTGAGGGGAAGTTTATTCTTTATAACTTGGTGAACTGTTACTATCTCAGAGTACCAATGTCTTTCTCACTATTAGTTGCTTATGGTTATCACCACTCTTTTTGGATCCTTACCTAATGACAAAATAATTACATTTCCTTATACTAGTCTTGCTAACAAGCCTCCTTTTGAGGGTCTGAGCACTGTTCATCAGGAGTAAAAAATCAGACTCCAGTTTATACTAATCAGATTTCTGTAGTGGAAATGTATTATGCAGTCACTATAATTATATTCTAGATAATACTTAGCATTGCCTCAGTGCAGGGGACTGGACTAGATGACCTGTAGAGTTCCCTTCCATTCCTACAGTTGATTCTAGTCATATTTTTGCAGACATTCCCTAGACTTGAACATTAAAATTCTTTGGAAGGACCATGTTTTAGACTTTTCTCAGATTATTTGTATCAGTGTTACTGCATTGTAGATTCTTTTCTAATATTAAAAAAATAAAAACTGAGAGCTGGGCTACTTCTCAGGTCTTACCGAGTTATAGCTAAAGAATTTCTCCTTTTCTTATATGCTGGTGTTTTCAAATCTGGCTTGGTGATACTACTCTAGGAGGAGATTGGGACAGACAAGAGTGGAGCAATAGGGGTGGGAAAAGCTGTTAGGAAGAGACAACTGCAGTGCTCCTCAGACCGTTACCATTTGCTCCCGTAACATGATGCAGGTATAGAAACCCAAAAGTGTATCTGAGGCAGACAGTTCAGTCACAGAACACGGGTTTGGCTCTTTTTCTTAGTCTGAATTAACAAAGTGATAACTTAAAGCACAGTACTTCAAAAAAAAAAAAATCATGCGTAAATATTCAATGCACACATTCTGTGATGCTGCCAGATGTTAGGTTAAGCAGGGTTAGACTGGGTCAGGACTTAGAGAATACGAAGGGTAGAATCTGAAGGATCTGCGGGCAGCGATCGATCCAGCGGGGATCGATTTATTGTGTCTAGTCTAGTTGCGATAAATTGAGCCCTTAGCGCACTCCTGTACTCCAGTGCCGTGAGAGGCGCAAGCAGAGTTGATGGGGGAGCAGCAGCAGTTGACGCCCCCTGGTGAAGACACCATGGTAAGTCAACCTAAGTACATCTACTTCAGCTACGTTGTTCACGTAGCTAAAGTTGCGTAACTTAGATCCTCCTCCCCCTCCCCCCCCCCCCCCAGTGTAGACCAGGGTGAAGGAACATAATTGATGCTGCAAGAAGTGGTGGTGGTGATCTAGTTAGGTGACACACTTCCTTTCAAGTTAGTGTTTAATCAATGCCTTAGAAAGCCCACAGGGAGCAATAGGCTCCTGGAACAGCCTTCTTGAAACTAAAGTCTTAATTCCTTTTGGTTATTAAAGATCCCAGGGCACTCTGTAAGAGTAGGAAAGTTTAACCCTGTGTATTCTGGTTAAATACCTACACAGGTAATTACATTCTCCTTACTTAAATCCTCCCTGCAGTTTGAGTTACACCTTTTTTTACTTCCTGCTCCTCTAGTGTTTTGTAGAGTTAAATAGCTCCTGCACGTTATCCCAGAAGTGACTGTTGGTGGATGACATGATCCCTAGCTATAGCTGATAGCTCAGAGGGGTGCAGTCTGCATAGTGAGGCTTAATGAATGCAACATACTTTGAGGTAATGTGTTACAATAATGCAGATTATTACTTTTTATGAATTCAGGTGACCGGGTCATAGACGTAGGGTCAGAGTGGAGAACTTTCAGCAATGATAAAGCAACAAAAGACCCATCTCGAGTTGGAGACACCCAGAATCCGCTCTTGAGTGATGGGGATTTGACTACAATGATTGGCAAGGTAACATTTTAAAATACAAATGTTTAACATTTTTAATAAAATTTTATGTCAAGTACATATTTATATGGTCACAGGAAACCTATGCAGAGAATTGAATGCCATAAAAATAAAATGTTTGGTATAAACTGAATTCTTCACAATAACTACTTGTTATGGTCCAGATTTGGCAGTCTCCCCTCCTGTGTGGAGTAGGGGGTAGTAAGAAGGAATACTGGACTAATCGAACCTTCTCGGTAAGAAGTAAAACTCATTGATAGTGTTGTGGGGCTACCTACTTTGCTTTTCCATTGCTGCTGCTAAGGAAAATGCGGTTTAAAAAAATGACTGTGTATCCCTAAGGAATCATACATAGATTTAGAACTGCAGAATTTTTCACATTTGGAATATACCTGAAAATCCTTTGAGGCATCAGTTAAAATTCTGTATTCAAACTAGGCTGTGTTTCATGAGAAATATTGTATCAATTTAGTATTTAAGATGAGGAGAAAGATAACTGTATGCATGTCTATCACGAATGCTATCTAACTGTTCGTTTGGCATAACAACATTAAAAATACAAATTTGGAATTTTCCTAGTTACTGGTACTGTTATCCTACTGCATTGTACATGTGTAGGATTATAAAACTAGTCAGATGGAAGTTTAGTACCAGTTTGACAAAGTAGTGTGACCCACTTAGAAGTTTGCTATTTGTTTTGATATTGTAAACAATCTTCCCTACTTCATGCCCTGAAGTGTATTTTGCACTGTGAAATCCCAGTTTATACAGCAAAAGGTTTCCCACATTGTTAGTGCTGGTTGACCTTCTAAACGAAAATCTGTGATCCATCTTCCTCCAGTACACTTAAATACATTTCATGAGCTCCTAACTAGAACAATTAAAAAGTTTCAGTTCAAGATTGCTTTTTGAAAAATAAAACTTAACAATGTGATGGGTGAGCCTGTCTTATTAGGAAAGGTGTTCCATACCAGGTTTAACTGGGGAAATAGTCTTCCACTTTTGATTGACAGGCAATTGTGATTATCATCACTAGCAAAGGAAACCTAACTTGCAGTGATACAGTGAAAACTAGGAACATCTGTAACTAAAGCTTGGTATTCCTTTTTTAGAGACTACAAAATCTGAGTCCAGTAAAGAAAGTTAATTACGGGCTCTTCTCACATGAGAGGTGCCTTACAATGGTCAGCTCAATGCTATAGAATCAAGAGCACCTGGGATGAGGGGTGGTTGGTCCACCTTTCTCCTGTGTGGCTCATAATAGAAAATAATCCTGCACTGAGTCTGAAGTTTCCTCAGATGTTTGAGTTGCAGCAGTTTCTCAAGTTTCCTAAAAGCCTGAAACAGGAGGTAATAAAGTTTCTTCTTGCACATGAAAATAAATTTCTATTTTTTTATGATGATTTCTCCCTTGTTGTGGATAGAGAACACTTGTATTCTTTCTGGAGTGATGAGTTCTGCCTAAGCACCCAAAGATGTCTGAGCAAGTTAAGTTGTGTACCACTCGCAATGAATTTTATTTGAAGGTGTTAGCAAGGGAAGATTGTTGATCATTCAGAAAAATCTGAATTTCTGTCCATGATTTAAAGAACTGTTAGTTCTTTACTTTGGGAGCCATCTCATTTCCGTGTGAAAGGAGTTAATGATGACAGGGACTCACCATGCAGACATACAGAGTCAAGAATTAATTGAATGGCCTACAATGAAGTTTACTACAACAGCTGGTTTTCAGGCATTTTCTTAGTAATGAGAGCTTGGTAGTTTGACTCAGTGAAGGCAAGAAGAGGCAATAGGTGTAACATTTTGGATTTGTGTAACTAAATCGCTGTTCTTCCCTGACATTCGCTAGTCTCTGTGCACATTGCAATATATCCCTCTCATTGAAGGTGGAAAACTTTGACTGCTTCTTGAAATGTTCCAAATAAGTATTCTTCTGTTACGCATCGAGGTACAACTCTAATAAAGAGCAAGGTGCTTCCAAGAGAGCTATCTGACATTAGCTGTGTGGCACCAGAGGGGATATCTTAACTCAAGACTAATTACAAAGTAATAATTTTTCCTGCCTTTAAAAGGCAGCAGTGCTTGGAGATTTTCAGCCATGTTAATCAGACATGCATTGTTTGACAAAGGTGCTGTTTTCAATATGGTGTTTCCTTCAAGTCCTTTAACTTTTGAAACAATTTGTATTGGGCAGGAATGATAAGATTTTTCACGACAAGCATCTTACACTTACGTAAATTGTAGAGACATGGGGGGAAATGCATGTAGGGATTATGCATTGACATTGCCAGTTTGAGTAATCAAGTCTTAATTTTTTTAACATTTTTCTCAATTTTTCTTGGAGTGAGTGTGGGAATCCTTAGGGTTTTTTTCAGGCATAATGTTTGGTTTCTGAATATGGCAACAACTTAAAATGCTTCCTATTCTAAGCAAGCAGCATCCCACAAATTGGTTTTGGATCAATCATTATGAATTGATTCAGCCTTTGACTTCCACTTTTTTTGTGAGAGCCATCATTGGAACAAATTGTCACTGTCCTAATCATAAAACTTCATCTTTCCAATCTACCATTCAGCCAAAATGAGCTGCAGCACAGACCGAATGGCACTCGGGTATTAGTTGTGTGAGGCTTGGCTTAGTGCGCTTGGGCTTTAGCAATTGTAATGGGCACATCCAGTGTTCCAGTTCAGCAATATGGCTTGTGTTCATGGTATATAATAGTAGTATAATGAAGGTTTTGTGTAAGGTATCTAGGCATGCTCACTAAGGCAGAGGTTTAATTATGCTTTATTAGCCGAATTAGCTAGCAAATTTGTGCTAGTCCACAATGAACCAGTGGGGATGTCTAACTTCAGCAGTAAGGTTGTTTTAAAGGGACACATTACCTGTTATGTATCCATGTTTTCTTTTAGATTGAGAATGCTGGCAAGGTCTCCTGATAACCCTTCTCCCAAATCCTCTGATTTTCCTAGGAATGGAGATTCACAGTGGAGTTATGGTGGTATAGATATTACACGTGCAGTTTGGAACGCTGCTTGATTTTGAGATTTTTCACTTATGTATTTGTTCCAACTAAGTCTTGAATTAGAATTTTATAAACCTGGAAAATTTGTACTTGAAATATTTCAAGTATGGAATCAGGTTAATAATAAAATCATTTTTCAGGGCACAGGTGCAGCAAGTTTTGATGAATTTGGAAATTCAAAGTACCAGAATCGCAGGACTATGAGCAGCTCTGATCGAGCAATGATGAATGCCTTTAGAGAAATTACTAACATGGCAGACAGAATCAACCTTCCCAGAAATATAGTTGTAAGTTCGTGTCTACTTTCCTTAAATTGTTCTGGCATTGACTTAGTTAGCATAATATAATGAGCACATGAATTTTTGATATTGCTGCTAATTAAATGGCCTAGAGATAATTAAATTTAGTCTTCTTGCTTTAAAGGATCGAACAAATAATTTATTCAAACAAGTGTATGAGCAGAAGAGCCTGAAGGGAAGAAGTAATGATGCCATTGCTTCTGCTTGTCTCTATATAGCCTGTAGACAAGAGGGCGTTCCTAGAACATTTAAAGGTAAGTTTTCAGTTGTACAGATTAAAGATATTTATTTTTATTTGATAAATTTAGCTAGTATTATAGCAGTATGTTGGTAGGATCCAGAAATGGGGCTACAGTGAATGTTAATTTCAGCAACAGGCTACATTTGACTATTTTAATTACTTGAATAGTACTACTAATTAGGATTTTCCTATATGCAGCCCATTACTTCAAATGGATTATTGGGTTTAGCTATCTTGGAAGTTTAATTGTATTAAGGATATTCCTGAGTTACTATTTAAAATTCAGAATATGACATTTGAATACCACTGGTAGTATCTAAAAGGTGTTGCCTGATGATCTGAGCATTGCAAGGATTCATCCATCTACATTTGAACCAACAGCTCCATGTTTGAATGGAACTTGTTTGTTTTGTCTTTGTGGTGTGTGTGTGTGTGTTTTTTTTTTTTTTTTTTTTGTGCATCACATTTGCCTTTAAAGATAGTCAGACTCCATGGTCATTTGCAGAGCAGTTAGCAGTGGATTTGCATGATTTGAAAATTGTCTAATTTAAGAAGAAATTTTCAAATGTGGTATAAGTATTAACTGTTTACAGTGGTGGCCTGCTTTGTGACCATTCTTTTATAGAGGGGGGCTGAAAAATACAACTATGGAGAAATTTACATGCTTAAATTGGAAAACAAACATCACTAAACCTACATTTTAATTCTTTCTTTATTTAGAAATATGTGCAGTGTCCAGGATTTCAAAGAAAGAAATAGGTCGGTGTTTTAAGCTTATTTTGAAGGCTCTGGAAACCAGTGTGGATTTGATCACAACTGGAGACTTCATGTCAAGGTTTTGTTCAAATCTGGGTCTTCCTAAACAAGTACAGATGGCAGCGACACACATAGCACGTAAAGCTGTGGAATTAGACTTGGTTCCTGGGAGGAGTCCAATCTCTGTAGCAGCTGCAGCTATTTATATGGCATCACAAGCCTCAGCAGAGAAAAGGACCCAGAAAGGTAAAATCTTCACAATCCAGCTTTATCCATTGTTTCAACAGGAAATATGTAGGAAAAACTTAATTTAAGGCAAAGAAAATCTGTTTCACTGAAGTCTAAAAGAGCTTCATAAGCCACCAGTTCATGGGTGGACAATGAGAGACCCACAATAACTGACATTTTTCTCATGAAGCTTGAAATGTAAAAGTTAAGCACCGTTTAGCTGTGCTGCACAAATTGACTTCCAGTTTGTGTGGTTTAGTAATTGGGCTGTTTAAATTATGCTAGTTTTGAGTCTACAGCCACCGTTTTTGCCCAACTAAGCATTTGTACACTTACATCCTGCTTTGCTGAAATATTCAGAATGTAAACGTGGTGGTGGTGGTGGTGGTTGTTAGTATCCCTATTGTAATTATAAACCACTCTGGCAGCTGGGATGGGCTGGAGATTGCATCTTGGGTACGTCATCCCACCCCCCAAATCATCCTGTGTTCACAACTGCAAGGGAGGATGATTTGAGGCTAGTTTGTAGTGGACAAGAATGTCTCTTGGGTAAAGAAATCTCCTATACTTCAGCTCTGTGCTGTGCCTTTGTCTCTCACCTAGACTTACACAACTTGTGTGGTCTTCTCAGACTCTAAAATGCAGCTTGCCTGTCTTTCACATACACAAGTAGAAATGACATTCCTCTGCACTTCCCCCATGATCTTCAAACAATTCTACAGACCTTCATTCACTTCACTATCAAATTCAAAATTACCATCCTTATTTTTTAATTCATACATGAACTAGTTCCTGCATACCTCAAACTGTTTCCTTCCCTTACTTCCTCTGCTTGTCTTAACACTAGCTGCTTCTATAATATCCTCCCAGTGATTTCTTCTTCTGTCTCTTCATTTAGATTCACTGCAGATCTTAGCCAAAACAGTATTTTCTTCCTTGCCTTTACCTCTAGTTGTGGTTCTGATTTTAAATGCAAAACTCAGGAACTTGATTACAAAATGGTGTTTGAAATAAAACAAAGCAAGAGAAAATGGTTAATCCATGCTTAATTTGCTTCTGTTCATTCCTCTAGAAATAGGAGATATTGCTGGTGTTGCTGATGTTACAATCCGCCAATCTTATAGACTTATCTATCCACGAGCTCCAGATCTCTTCCCAGCAGACTTCAAATTTGACACCCCTGTGGACAAACTACCCCAGCTGTAAAATTGCTAAGGTTACATTTAATTTCTAAAGAACACTTGATTTCTGCCTATAATAAAGGATGTATAAAGTGTTGCTACTGAGCCTTCATATTGTGGAACTGGAGGAGGATATGAAAATCAAACTGCTGGAACACAGCACACATTCCAAGGGTAAACAAAATAATTGTGTGACATTTTGTATGTATATATTAGTGGAAGTAAATATTTAATGACTGTTGGAACAAGTTCAATTTCATATTATAGTTTAGATTTCTTTTGTAGGGAATCTAGTAAAATGTATTTTGGAAAACAATTGAAATTATGTAATTCCCAATAAACTTTTCCAAAAACATTTACTGCCTTGCATATTTTGCTAGAATGTGACATAGTCGGAGCAGTATAAGATTGAACATAATCTGGCAGATCTTCATACCAGTATGGGTCCTATCAAAAATACTTTCACACTCATTCTCTTGGCAATTTTTAATCTCTAGTGTAGTTTTAATATTTGTAGTTAGCTGCAATTTACAGTATGGTAGACTCAACCCACTGTGCAAATAGTTGCCCAAAAGCAGTTTGAATATTTGCACAACTGCTGCTGAAGGTTTCTGAACTTGTTATGAAAAGATTAGTCATTGTTGGCACAGCCTCCTTGATTCTCATTGAGGTCTCACCCTGTTTCTGTGAATTTCACTTAACTCTGAAGCAACTAGAAGAAACAGACTGAATTATTTGAATTCTTGGACACTGACATCTCATTCTACAAAAGATGATAAACTACGTCAAATACTGATACTGCCCTGTCATTTTCATCTATATCAAATTTGGCTAGCTGATAGTTAAGCTTTCAGCACTGATGCATTCTAAATTAGCACTTAGCATTTGAAATGATAGTCCAGGTGCTGAGGAGTTAAGTCAGGAGTTGTCTCCCCTCCCCCAAACTAATTGCTTCCAAAACTGGGTGCCTCTTGACAGTGTCCCTTTGTGTTCAAAGCAACAAATGTACTTCTGGTTTCTGAACTAATTTTGCATCACAGGTGCAAGATTTACTTTAATTATCAAAATGAACAGCTGAGGGGGTCAGGCTGCTACACATCTGGTCCTAATCCATCCAAGGCAGGGCTCTGTGCCCAGTGCTAATATTACTAATAGTGCTCACTGTTTTCTTGCTGCTTCAGTTTTAATTCCTTTCTCTCACTGAAGACTTGAAATGTGGCAGCTTTGTTTTTTTGTTTTTGTTTTTCATGCCATTTGAAGTCCTGACTACATGTGATCATTAGTTCCCATTCTATAGGAGTAAAAGGTGGTATCCTGCATATCCAGACTAACTGGGTGGAGATAAGTTGCATTCAAGCTTCATAAATTTTCCCTTGATTGTCAGTAGGTTGATAGTCTTGCCCCAGACTGCTGTTGTGTGCTCTTACAGTTCCAGTGCCTGTGAGCTAAACCAGGGCCTTTCAAAGTACTGAATAGTTAAGGTTCTTAACTGGTTGACCTGTGTTGTGCACTGTGTGCTAAGGTAACCTTACCAGGTATTGTGCTTAGTAAATGTACAGCAGCTTCTTTTAAGACTTGATTTTTAAAAAACCCAAGGATTGAAGCTGAGAGTACTGTATGGGCTGTCCCCTTCAAAGGTAATCCCCAGCAAAGTTAGTTTGACCTAAAGAAGCATGTTTCACAAAATTTGGGCATGAGGGAAGATATCCTCCAGCACAGAGCGAGGGTGTGGTAGAATGTTGACAACCAGAGAGGAAAAGTAGGAGCCTGCTTTGAGGATTGCTGTAGTGGCACTGAGGCAACTCCTCTAATCTACCTACAGGCCCAATCCCTTGTAGAGAGGAGGAATAATACACTTTACTGTCAGATCATAGGTGCTACGGAATAGATTTTTCTGAACTTGAGGGACTTTTTCTAGGCCTTGCAGCCTTTGATACATCATTCCTACTACAGGAGTAAATAAGGGTTAGCTGTAGACTATTTTCATCCCATTCATAAGCTTATCTTTAAAAACAGGCTCCAACTTGTAGACAACTCAGTTTTAACTTCAGATCCTAACTCCCATAGGTACTCTTGAAAGTCTTTTCTTAACCATAGGTTTCAGAGTAGCAGCTGTGTTAGTCTGTATTCACAAAAAGAAAAGGAGGGCTTGTGGCACCTTAGAGACTAACATTTATTTAAGCATAAGCTACATGTAGCTCATGAAAGCTTATGCTTAAATACATTTGTTAGTCTCTAAGGTGCCACAAGTACTCCTATTAAAGTAACTGTCCCCATTTATTTCACTTTCTGGACTGAGTGGTGCTAAAGAATGGGCCCAGATGTTTTATGGGTGGTGATTTTTAAATAAACACTACCTTTTCTCACATAAGGGAACATGATCTCTAGCTCTCAGGATAATCTCCTACTCTGGTCCCCTTGGGGTGCTCTTTGGAGAGGGGCTTTTTAGGTTCAGCAGGTAACCCATGCTCAGAAGACTCATGGTCCAGCTTGTAGAGCAGTACCCAAGGGAGGCATCTGTTTAGGAAAGAATGAGCATATACATCATGTGCTGTATTATCAATCAGCCTGATTAGTGAAGGGGCAGGATTCCTCAGCTGCATCACCAATGACCTGGAAATTTAGATTTTAAAGTAGCTTATAGACACCTGTAGTATGAAGGCAGTAGGCATTGCTCATATGCTGCTAATTAAAATGTAAGTGAAAAGTTGCTACAACTTATTAAAATGAACAATGGTAAAATTTGGCTTTGCTTAGTCAGGAATCAACCATGTATAACACTTTTTTTTTTAAATTAACAGGAACTAATCTTTATATACCATCATCCCTGTAAACATTAAGCTATTAAAGGGTGCTCTTACACAGATGGTCATATTAGGCTCCCTTGGACTGTGTGCCAGTGTAAAGTAAGCAGCAATTAGTAACTAAGGTTCTACCAAAAAGTTTGGAGTTTTGTTCTAAGTATCCTCTCTTATGGTGGTTAAATATCAAATTCAGAAAAATCTGTGGGGGAGTGAAATATGTAAGTCACTACACAGTCAATCAGTAAAATCATATTTAGGACACAAGTTACAAACTATTTATACTTTAATTTGTGATATTAATGACTGCAAAACACTTCGAATGACATTGTTAAAGGCACATTTCATTTTAATGCATAGTGTACCATTCTAAAATATCCTAATTTCCTTACAAAGTGCTTGAGCAGCCACATACAGATAAAGTATAGCAAAATATATTTACAATCTAGTTAAAATCTTAATCTGCCTAAAAATAATTTTAAAAAACTACAGAGATAAAATTAGTGCTTTCTTTCAGCTTAACTGTGTGAACATACCCTGCCCTACTATTTTTTTTTAGTGATTTACTTTGATGAAGAAAAATTCTGTACAAGATGTAGTTACAAAAAGGTATTTCCCAGGGTGCTTTTTAAATGCTAAGCATCCTCTTTTAGACACTTTTCTCTATATATGTTTGGGAGCCCAAAAGGGTAAACAGACTGTACCTCAAAAGTATTGAGTGCTTAAATTTTTAAGTTCAGTTTCATTCGCACTTCAAAGATAATCAGCATCTTGAAACAAGTTAAATTATATTGTTCCCACTTTAAGACCTTCATTTAATAAACCAAAAACATGATTTCTATATTCTGTCCTGTTGCCATTCTTCCTTTTTGCCTAAAAGGAAACTGTCCTATACATTATTCAGGTCTATCAACCCATTTTCTCCCAGAGGCCTCATGGTTCAGGACTTCTGATATTTAGTGTTCTAACCAACAGTCATTTACTTACAAAAGGTTCACTTTTCAAAAGTAACACCTTGGTGTTTCACTATTCCATTCTTTAAAGATCAGCATGGTTTGTGTTTCTTTCGTATTTCATTTGGAATATTTAATTCCACAATCTGCACTCATTTGACTTTGGATTTTTACAGTCTTTGCTAACCATTTTCTCTCCAGGTACCCAGATGAACCTACAAGAGGTAAGCACAGGATCAAATATAAATGTTATTGAGTTAAGGAAAACACTGAACTTGTTTCCAAGAGTGGCTGTTTACTTACAGAACACTGACAGCCAAAAATAGTTCTATGGAGGAGTTTAAAAGTACACACAGTATCTGGTCTAAACTATTTTTGACTTTTGAGGTACAGGTTTTAGTGTTGAAGTTTATAAAATATACACTTATCAAAAATATTTATACATTCTGTTACAACATATTGCTTTTACCCTCAGTAATTACCAATCTAAGTTCTGGAATTCAGTGGCCCAAAATGTATACAAATGTTAGTCTATTAAATCAGAGTTCTGTGATGTGTTCACATGGCCACTGTGCAAAATTCATGAAGTGGTACAATTAAATTACATGCCTGTAACTAAGAATGCATTACAACAACTTCCAAATATACATGTTCACAGCATGTATACATTCAAAACCTTTTGTTTTCTAAGATATGATATATAGTAGACAAGATGAACTAGATAGCTAAATATGGTATGATTAACTTAAGATTTGTCCAATTAGTGGAAAAAGGCTTGGATTTCAAGAGTACAGAAGTGGATGGACTTAGGAACACACACTATTGATAAGACTGAACAGACATTCTTATCTGCTGAGTCCTTTCTCCCTCCCCTCCCCCCTCCTTTTCTTTTTTTAAGCCATGCTTAAAAGCAAAAACTGTTTTGGCAAGTGGCTTTGGTAAACTTTCAGGACCTGTCTGTGTTTGTTTTTATGGAAGCACTTTTACTGTTCTCTCACAAAGGCAAAGGCATTTAACACTTTTTTTCTAATAAATACCATAGAAAATTTACAAAACAAGGCATCAGTTCTTAGTTTCCATTTTAAAACAAGCTGAAAGTGTGCATAAGTCTAAAATTAAACATTTTTGGACATTACAGTAATTTTTTTAAAAACTGACCATTTGCCTTCTCCAGATAAAAACCATATTCTCATGAATGTCAACAGCACCCCAAACTTCTATTTTAAGATGGCTGAATAAAATTAAATGGTTATCAATCTAGCTCAAAATCTCCCCCCCCCCCTACTTAAGGCATGTATTTTACAATGTTATCTGCTGTAGAAAAGTAAAAATTACAGTACAGATTTAAGTGTGTCCATGTGAGAGAGCTTAATGTGGCCTGTAGTCACCAACTCAGCTTAAATGCTATAGAACTGTTTTCCAGTGCTCAGATAAGTATGACATGGAGGCCACTCTTCACAAGAGTATTAAACAGTACACTAAATCTTCATGTGAATAAAAATCAGAAGCTACAGGTGGCACAGAGCAATTGAAGGGTTGGTATTCTTCTGAGCCGGTTAGCTAGGATTTCACAGTATCTAGAAATTTAACACCAATCAGCAATGTAATCAAAATCTCTGAATGTTTCCTGCTCTTCTTCTGAAAGTATCCTTGGTTCCCGGGGTGGAGTGAGAATAGGTGCTTCTGAGGTAAATTCATCATCAAAATTACTAACATCTTCTCTTCCTCTAATGGTGGGTACAAAAGGGGGCTTCACTTTCTTAGCCAGCAAAGCATTCCAATCTATTAGCTGTAAAACAATCAATTGTGGGTTAGTTTCCTGCCTCTGAGAATTAATATTTTACAAACTACACTAGCTTTTACTTACCCGGAAGAAGTGATGCTTTTTCACATCCTCAGCATCTTTCTCACCAGCTCCAAGACGCCGCTCTGGATTTCTTCGTAGCAGCTAACAAAACATTTTGAAGATCTTAGCACTCAAAATTGGGGGGAAAATATAGAATAGGTAGCTGATGCTACAGTCCAAAGGAGCAAGGAGATTAGATTTACTGGAAAAGCACATACTCTGTCCCAGAGGAAATGTGTTGCCCATGGAGTAGAAGAGGCAGAGGCAAAGGCAAAAGCTCTAAGTTTCTTTACAAATTGTAAAATTTACTTAAGCTTGTCATCTTTTCCCTCATTTAACCTGGGAGAAAGTGGGTCCTTACAGCATCCATATTTCTCCACCCCTCCATACCCTGTTTCACAGGGCTCAGTTTTGTTAGAAAAGGCTGAAAACTGCTTCATGCTTTGCCACAGAGGGAAATGTGAGATTTCCAGTCACTGAAGACCCTAGAAACTAAATTCTGATCTCCATGTAGAAGCATGTTTTTCTATAAATGGGCCCATAACACAAGCATAGAATTGAGGTGTTGGCTTAAGTTTCTAACCAAACAGACATTTAACTCATCCTTTTACTAAATACTGTCACATACCACACTCATCCATGACCTGAACACAACAAAATGAGTTAAAACTAAGAGGATAATTAGTATCTACCATATCTTTAACATGCAAGTCCTAACACCAGGTCCTGGGTGATCACATGGGAAAACTCTGTTCTTGCCAGTAAGTGTCCAGTTTGGAGTGACTATTCTGTAAGGCCGCTCTCTTTCACTGGGCTAACAACAGATCAGCAGCATAGAAATAAGAACGGACAGCAATGGTTTGGATAACCCACCACTGAAAAGCAGTATTAGCCACTGAGGTGAAGGAGTGCAGAGGTACTACCATTTCCATACAATTTCATAGGATAACCAGTATCTTTTTGCCCATGAAGTCACCATAGCATGAATGAAATGAATGCTAATGGGCACCTTTATTACTTCCTTTGCAACTTTCCATAATAAGCAATTTCATCCACCTTGGACGGGATTTGCAAGGCTTCTGTTCCCTTCCTTACAACCTGTGTATTGAACAAAAAGGAAGTCCCATTTCCTGGACATGGACCAAGTAAGATCATATTTACAAGATGTGAGGGGACTGGATCCTAGAAAGAAGTGACTTTGAAAAGGACTTGGGGGGTTATGGTGGATAACCAACTGAACATGAGCTCTCAAACGGGATACTGCGACTAAGAAAGGTAATGCAACTCTTGGATGTATAAACTGGAATATAAAATAACAGTAAGGTGGTGCTATTACATTTGTATACAGCATTAATGAGACTATTGCTGGAATACTGTGACAAGATCTAGTGTTCAAACTTCAGGAAGGATACTGACAATTTGGAAAAGGTTCAGTAAGAGCACTGAATGATCAGTCTGGTAAACCAACCTTACAGTGAGAATCTAAAGAGCCACCATCTTTTTATCTTATCAGAGAGATGGTTAAGACATGACTTGATCACTGTTGGTAAGTACCTGGGGGATATTTGATAGACAGATCACTATGCCTTTGTCTGCTATCTTGTGGAACTGAAGCTATGCAAACTTGAAATAAGGAACAACTTTTTTTAAGCAGCGAAGGTAACTGGCCATTTGAACAATTTACCAAGGAAAAAGTGTTAGATTCTCCATCACTTCTCGAAAGACCAGAAGATATGCGATAGTTCAACTAGAAGTTATTGGGCTTGTCACAGGAATTCTTAGGAGAAATTCCATGCTTATGTGTTATGCAGGAGGTCAGACTATATCACCACTGTGGTCCTTCCTGGCTTTAAAAATCCATGAAATCGGGCTGTCGCATGTTTAAAAAAATTGCAATTAATTGCACTGTTAAGCAATAGAATACCATTTATTTAAATATTTTTGGATGTTTTGTACATTTTTGAAATACATTCATTACAATTACAACACAATATAAAGTGTACAGTGTTCACTTTATAATTTTTGATTACAAGTATTTGCACTGTAAAAACAGTTATTTTTCAATTCACCTAATACAAGTACTGTAGTGCAATCTCTTTAGCATGAAAGTTGAACTTACAAATGTAGCACTGTTGTTTTTGAATGCATTTTTTGTACATAATGTAAAATTTTAGAGCCTGCAAGTCCACTCAGTCCTACTTCTTGTTCAGCCAATCGCTTAAACAAGTTTGTTTACATTTTCAGGAGATAACGCTGCACTCTTCTTGTTTACAATGTCACCTGAAAGTGAACAGGTGTTCTCATAGCACCGTTGTAGCGGGCATTGCAAGATATTTACATGCGCTAATGAGTCTCATGTCCCTTCATGCTTCAACCACCATTCCAAGGGCTATGCGTCCATGCTGATGATGGGTTCTGCTCGATAACAATCCAAACCAGTGTGGACTGATGCATGTTGATTTTCATTATCTGAGTCAGATGCCACCAGCAAAAGGTTGATTTTCTTTTTTTTCAGGGTTTGTGTTTTGTAGTTTCCGCATCAGAGTGTTGCTCTCAAGACTTCTGAAAGCACGCTCCACACCTCATCCCTCTCAGATTTTGGAAGATACTTCAGATTTTTAAGCCTTGGGTCAAATGCTGTAGCTATCTTTAGAAATCTCACATTGGTTTTGTCAAATCTGCAGTGAAAGTGTTCTTAAAATGAATAAAGTGCTGGGTCATCATCCGAAACTGGTATAACATGAAATATATGGCAGAATGCGGGTAAAACACAGCAGGGGTCATACAATTCTCCCCCAAGGAGTTCAGTCACAAATTTAAACAATGCATTTTTTTAACGAGCCTTGTCAGCATGGAAGAATGTCCTCTGCGATGGTGGCCGAAGCATGAAGGGGCATATGAATGTTTAGCATATTTAGCCCGTAAAGACCTTGCAATGCCTGTTCTCACTTTCAGGTGACGTTAATAAGAAGCGTGCAGCATTATCTCCTATAAATGTAAAAAAACTTGTTTGCCTTAGCGATTGGCCGAACAAGAAGTAGGACTGGGTGGACTTGTAGGCTCTGAAGTTTTACATTGTTTTGTTTTTGAGTGCAGTTATGTAACAACAACAAAAAAAATCTACAGTTTGTAAGTTGCACTTTCACAGCAAAGATTGCACTACACTACTTGTATGAGGGGAACTGACATAATATTTATTTTTACAGTGCAAATATTTATAAATATATACTGATTTCAATTACAACACAGAATACAATATATGAAAATGAAGAAACATCCAAAATATTTAATAAATTTCAATTTGTATTCTATTAATAGTGCGATTAAAACTGCAATTAATCTTTTTAATCGCAATTTTTTTTCAGTTAATCGCATGAATTAACTGTGATTAATCAATAGCCCTACTATGAAGGACTGGGAACTGCTTGGATGTATTTTATTGCCCTAATATTGTAGGAGAATAGCCAAGCCTCCTTCTGCCCAGCTTCAGAATGAAAGATCCTGTAATGCAATCTTAAATAGTGCAGTCTTCCTTTACTGCTATATTAGAGTGGAGTTCTCTTCCTCTTAATATGAGATTATCTAAATGGGGTCAGTTTAAATCTAGTGCATTTGGAAAAGATTTAGATATAGATGTCAATAGTTTTAGGTTTAGTCGTATGACTTGGTACGGTATGCTTTATCCAGCAATTGAAACATTTTAAGTCTAAGATTTAAAGGAACAAAGCTCTAATCACATTTCAACAGATGGGGCTTTTTAATCTGCTTATAGAATTTCTTTCCTTCAGTTTTAAGGTTAAATATTTGTTAGCAAAACTATCTTCTGTCCCTCCTAAACAGTGAAATAATTTAGCATCTCAGAAGGAAGATAAATGAAATAACGCAATTCACCAGACGGGGTGATCTCATGAACTAAGCATTCTGTTTGAAACACAAAACTACATGCTGTGTCTACTCAGGTACTGGAATCTGTTTTCTGAGGTTAATCTGAGCACAATAAAATTCATTTAGCACATTTTCTGGAAGAAAAGTAATGGTCCTGTCTATTCTATGGGGACATTGCCAATGCTATGGATTTTTTTCTTAAGGGTTTGCCCTGGTGCGTCTGGCCAAAATTCTTATACTATTGAAAAGCACACTGTATATTAGTTGAGCATATGGCTGCACCCTTTAGCCTAAGGTATTTCACTTATGCTCTGTCTATACAATTGTGCCTCCTCTCCCATTCTTACGAGAAGAGACTTTTAGATGTAGTGTGTGTGGTATTTCCAACCCCTGACAGAATGAAATGTGAAAATCCCAAAGTCTCTTCTTAGCATAGAATACTCATGTGGTAGTACTGAGCTACCATGCGAGTCTCTGGGAAGGTGTTCTGTTACATTCTTTCCCAGCCACATTTAAATAGGAAATTCTGTATCTAGAAAAATCTGGGTCAGTGTTAAGAGATTAACAAAAGTTTAATTTATAAAATGTAATGTAAGAAGTTTTTAATGAATGAAAATGATTTTGTAAGAATTTTTTTTTTTTTACTAACTAGAGAATGTAAATAATAGTCAAACACTTAAGTTTCATGTTAAATCAAAATGGTGATGCTGATTTTAAAAAGTAACAGTGAAGCAGTTCTGAAACCAATCTGATGAGAAAACAATGTCAAATGTAATGCAGGCACTTAAATTCCCCTCTTCATGGAAAACAATAATTAAACAATAAAAACATGAAAATATTTCACTCTTTTACTATATAGTCTTACCCTTCTCATTATAGAGATGGCTTCTGTAGAAAGGAACCGTGGATATCTTACTTCATCATTTACAATACTGTCAAAAACCTCTTCTTCATCATCTCCAGGGAAGGGTGACTAAAATAAAGTAGTTTAAGGAGGGGAAAAAAAAAAAAAAGACATCATTTTTGGAAGCTAACTTTTAAAATCAACCTATTATTTCTAAATAAACTAAAGCAAGTTGCTGCTGCTGCCATATTTAAGGTAAGGCAAAAAGGAGAACAATTGCCTTATTACACATTCAGCTGCCCATTCAGAGTTAAATGTCTCAATGTGTCAAATTATTTTCCCTCCCTGTAATAGATAATGCAGCTCTCTATAGGGGAAAATGCGATAGTAATACTTCTTATAGACAGACAAGGCAGGCCACAACATCTTGTCCCTTAATCATTTTTTTTAAAAACGTTTGGTTTTTAAAAACACATTTATAAATAGTTTTCCTGTGCACTGAGGCATAAATAATAAACTATCTAACATGGTAGAGCATTTATTGGTACTTGTTTCAGGTGGCTGCCACTCCAAGGTAATGTGGTCATCCCAAATTCATTTTGAGAAAACATTTACCACATCATACCATCCAGCAGTTTTTAAACTGTGGTTTATGGACTATTTGTAGGTCATAGGGTGTTGGTGCGCTTCATTTCCATTTGAAGAAACAGACGTTAGGGGTAAAGATGGAAAACGGACAAAAGTAGGTTGTGTGATTAACTTTTTTCTAAAAGGACAGAATGCACATGGAATTAAAGACAGCTATTATTAATAAATACTTCTCCAATACTATTTTTCAACTTAAGCAGTTGTATCACCTTTAAGGAGTTTTTGCAATTAGGGCAGGAGGGGAGGTAATATTCATTTATATATGCTAACATCTATGGTGCAGAATTTCTAGGCTACTACAAAGAAAACAAATTAGATAGGACATTCACAGAAAGTGCGAAGAGCAAAAGGGTGTTGTAACCATGTTATGAGATATGAGGATATAAAGAGCGAAGGTAGGTGAATCTTATTACACCAACTTCTGTTGGGGGAAGGAAAAAGCCACCAACAGAAATTGGTCCCAATAAGAGAGCTTACCACAACTACCTTGTCTCTCAAGAGAAAAACAGTAAGTCAAATGCTAAATAAGTGTGTCTTGCATCGTGACCTACAGGTTGCTGTGAGAGCACACTACAGTTTAAGGTTGAATTTCAACTTCCATTGTAACTTTCCCCCTTCTTCAGACTATCTTGATTTTCTCCCCAAAACTGTTAAGTTGAAATTTTCCATGCTTGCACTGAGGCCAAAGTTGTGGTATATTGGTTTTTGTTTGTTCATCTAATTTTGCTTAACAAACAAACCATTTGGTTTACAATCTTAGATCTTTAAAAAAAGAATCCAATACTTTTTCCATATGTTCTGATCTGAAATTGCACGCTCCAGTGTTAAAAATAGCTGTTGCTAGAACTTCAGCCTTGTTTTTGTAAATCTCCCTAATACTCAGTCTAATCTGAAGGTAACTGGTGAAGTGGTTTGAAAGTTACAAATGATTAAGTTTGGTACTCAAACTGTATAGTGCCACTGAAATCAATGAGCTACAATGATTTACACCTGCTGAAGATCTGGCCTATAGTGTTTTCTATTCCTCTATTTTTAACAGCAAAAAAAGCTACACCTTCAAGTTTTCTCATTAAGATATCCCATAAAAATCCATACAGGATATGGAACCAGGCCTATATGATACAATAGCTGTAAGCTTAAAAAGGTAGGACATTCTAGAATTCGAGAGCTTGAGATATCCAGTTTATTTTTGTAATCATGCTAGGTTTTATAAGGTTGCTTACACACATCCAAATCTGATGGGCTATCAAACTTTTTTTTGCTACAACCATGCTTACCTCCCCAACTAGCATCTCATAGATGAGTACACCAAGACCCCACCAGTCCACAGCTCTTGTGTAGGATGTTTCTGTCAACACTTCCGGTGCAAGAAATTCTGGAGTGCCACAGAAGGTGCTTGTTCTATCTCCAAATCCCATTCCTGCAAAAATTACAATATTCATAACAAGATGTATTCTTACTACTCCCCTTCCAAGTAAACAACTGCTTCAGTCAGTAAGATTTATTCTTCAACTATGTAAAGGAAAAAAATTAATTATTGGACTTCAACAAATGAGTTCAGTTTACAAATCTTTCCCCCCCTGTGTCAGCCGTGCAAACACCGTCTTGGCCCTGTGCTTCGAGCTGGATTCTCTGTCTGTACATGACTACCCGTACTGATGATTCTGCAAGCCAAATTAGCCCCTCCGTTACACCTTGGTCATCACATTGAAGACAATGCGCTTGGAGAGATGCAACAAAGTGGAACTTAGTAAACAATTCTGTTGGCACATGAGAAGAAATAGAACACATTTGTCATTTGCAGCACTGCAACCAGAGCAGGTAACAGAAGTAAAAAAATAGCACACACTTATTTTTGACACTCAGATAAGCAAAAAAGATTACGATGTACATGGAGTGAATCTGTTGAATAAGGTTTCATTTTACATAATCATTTTTCACAGCAGAACTATAAATTGGTAGGGTTTCTTCTACCAGATTCTAGCATATGACATCAAAGTCAGAGAGTCTTGCACAGGATTTAGTTGAAGATATCCACAGTATACAAATACGACGATATAACAAATCTCTATTAAAGTTGGAACAATGATTATTATTATTATTTTGTATTACCACAGTGCCTAGGGGCCCTGTGATAATGTGCTGTATGTTGCACCAGTAGTGACTAATGGTATTACTGTAGACATCACTATGTCATGATACTAATGCTCAAGGGCATCAGGGTGCTTGGGACTGTGAAAATGTATAGGGAAAGGTGTACTACCTCTTTAAGGGACAGGCTGGAGCTGACAGCCTAGGGATAATCAAGTAGGCCCTGCCACTTTCTGGGGCTGGGCTATTTAAACACACAGAAGCTGAGGGGAATAGAACCCAGACTGGCTGTTGTGGGTGGTGCTCTCTCTCTCAGGCACCTACAGATAAGCCTAAGCTGACTCAGAGACTTCGCCGTGGACTAAATTTGGGAGCCCTGAATAACGGCCCTGGTGAACTGTTCGTTGCAATGAAATATGATTAAAAAGTGACATGGCATTTGGTTAACTTATGTTGGCTTCTCCGTGCCTTGGCTGTTAAAGTGAATCTACTGCTGCTCTGCTTGGGAAAATTGAGGTGCAGCTCACCTGCAAGGCTGTATCAGACCACGAGGACGCATGCATGGATTGTCCACACCTTCAGAGTGACATATAACATTCCGTCCCCCAAAACATGCTTCTAACAATTATACAGTACTAGTGCAGTCTTCATGCTTTTTTACCCCATACCGCCACCCCCAAATATAACATCTGCAGAAAGTGTAGGATTAGCACTATGGCAATGGCACCAAGGACTGTTGTGGTATTAGGAGGTTGTGGGTACAAACTCTGTGCCAAACTTTAAAGGTGAACTGCAAAGAAAAAGAATAATTTTCCATGTTAAAAAGTATCCTATAGAGCTTGATTTTATTGAAAAACGAGGAAATCTGTCTCTCTCATTGATCTTTTACATTTATAACATGACCCTTTGTCATTTTCTAGGAAGTTTTTGTTTATAGTCGAATAGTCACATAACTAGTATCAAAGATATGCAAACAATTCAACTGTAATCTTTGACCTACTGCCCTCAATTTACTAAATTCCATTTCCTATAGTGCTGGGACCTGGAAAGTTGTAGGACAAGTAAAGCAAGCTGGAAAAGGAGGAAACAAATCCGGTTAGATTCGTCCTGTTGATGGCCATCCCTCTCCCCCCACTGAGTTGTTAGAAAAGGGGACACATGTCCCAATGCAGGCAGAGAATCTGAATTACTGATACTAGATCTGTTTTATGTCTCATTTTTAAGAAACCAGCTAGACGCCAGAAACTGACTATTAAAATGTGGGTCCTTTTGAAGATATTTCACTATTTTGAGCTGTGCTCTATTTAGGGAGCTATTTCCACTGCACTTTGTTGTGTGAATTATTTTAAAATTGTTGAAAGTGGACAATGAATTAGAAGGGAACAGTGACTTTAGTGTAGATGGAAAGAAAATGAATGCTTCTAAATATTATTGGATGATGCTTCTAACAGGACAAAGTACTGTTGAGCAAAATGTGATATGACTTATTATTAACAAGCAGATATGACAAAGTAACAACCCTCTTGCGTACAGTCATTCCAACAGAAGAGGAGAACCCTGATAGCAGACACTTGGGTGATCTCCCCACTGAGGGTCTTTTGCTTCCACTGTTCTCCAGCTGAAGATCCCAGAGATTTTTTTCTACAATGATATATAGACAGAGTAAATATGCTAGGTGCTCCTACCTCTAAGACTGCTTAACTGAAAAATCATTTAGAAGAAAAGCAGTTACCTTCTTTGCAAAGACCAAAGTCGGCTATTTTCACAAATCCTTCTGTATCCAGCAATAAGTTATCCAACTTCAAATCTCTAAAAAACAATATTTGAAAGTAAAATGGAATTACTGATATGCCTATAGTGATACTCAATAATAATAATGCACTCTAAGATAAAAAAGTTATTCAAAAATAAAAGAGCAGTACAATGTCCCTCTTAAATTTAGTTATCCCTTTCCTGATTTAAGACTTCCATCAATAACTTATGGTTTACACTCATAAGTATGTCAGAATAAACTTTTTCTGCTAGCATTGAAAGAAATATAACAAATAAAAACATAATGCGTCCAGTAAGCAAATCAGGGTAGAGATGAAGAAAAACAGTGTTAAGAAAAGGAGAAATTATTAAAATTCCAGTAGTGAGAATGTATTGATTACTTACCTATAAACTATTTTGTGCTCATGTAAATACTGGAGTCCAAGAACCACACACGCAGCATAAAACCTGTTCGAATAATTAAATAAAAGCTAGAATTTCAGTGCATTTCAGTCTTGCTAAATTAATCAATCAGTGTTTTTTATTAAAAAGAAAAGGAGTACTTGTGGCACCTTAGAGACTAACCAATTTATTTGAGCATGCAGATAGTCTGCATATAGAAACTTCTCTTCAGAGGATTTTTTAATATGTGATACATGTGGAATTCTATACAATTCTAAGTCAAAGCTTTAAAATTTACCAGGCAAAAGTTTAGACAAACGTGGCCCAACCTGTAACATGTTTTGTCTGCCTATACTGTAGTTTTCTATGGCACCCATTGCCATAGTATCCAACACTTCCCGCTGAAGCCGGTACATTTATATAATGTTTTAATTTCAGCTAACGTTTTAAACAGACTACTAATTCTTCAAAATAACATTACAAATATTACGTATTTACATTTTAAGGCAATTTAGATTTAAGCTATTAGCATATAAGCTTACATTCTGACAGCCTAAAAAATGCTTTGACTATCATAACCAAAACAGAATATATATTTTTTCTTCTAACCAAACTGGGTTGAATGTATTTTAACAAGGCTTTAATCTTTAGTCCATTTAAGATGATTACAGTACTAAATGAAGTGATCCAATACACAAGCATGCGAAGGCAAGAAAAGTTGAACATAGTATTTTTTTCAGCCCACTGAAACAGAACAATGTATATCAAAGCTTTTAAATATTTAATGGTACTAACAGTGTGAACACTTACACTGCTCTTGGTTCAGAAAAGACATCAGTATGAATGTGCATCATCAGGTCTCCACCAGCAGCATATTCCATTACAAAGCAAACGTGATCTTTGGTTTGGAAACAAGCAAAAAGGTTCACCAAAAAGGGATGCCGTACACTATTCACAGTTTCAAAAATTCGCTTTTCACACATAAGGCTGCAAACAGAAAATATTTTAATAGCAAAATTTAAAACTGAATGTTATATTACAAATTTCAACACAAAGAACAATACAATTGACAAGACCGCCCTCATCATCCCCCACTCCCCACCAAAGCTTTCAGAATACCTGAATCTTTTTCTAATTTGATAGGATACTCTAAACACTAAAATTTCAAAGTGCAATGCAGCATTTTAACTGTACAACTCAATTGACTTTGAAGGGAGTTATATGGCTAACATCTCATGAAACTCTTTGAAAACATACCTGTTGGAATTTCTCAATATGCCCACAAATTTAAACAAAATATAATATTTAAAATCAACTGATACAAACTGTATTTATATCTATGCACGTAATATTCAAGCGGTGGGAAAACCATTCCATTGCAGATTTTGGGCACAGACAGCTGAAGTATTACCCCTGGTATTTGCTATGAAAACCATTCCATGAATATACAGTCTCGTGATTCAGTTGTCTTTTTCTTTCTGCATGTCATGACTATACATGCATACATACATTTATTCTCTCACAGTGCAAAGCACCATAGAGTCAAATCACAATGAACAGTAAACAACGCAAGACTCACTGGCCAGCAAAATTCCTCCATGTTTTGCAGACTTCACATAGCCTTGAGAAGCACACCACATTGTATCCCATCCAGTCAGCCCACAGGTGCAAACTATGTGGCCCACAGGACTGTCCAGACTGGCCCTCGAGGCTAGCCCCCGGCTGTCCCCCCTCCCCCGCAGCCTCAACTCGCCATGCCACCAGCGCTCTGGGCGGTGGGGCTGCGAGCTCCTGCCGGGCAGCATGGCTGAGAGAGCCGCTGGCCTGCCCCGGTGCTCTAGACTGCGTGGCGGCTTGGCTGGCTATGTCCAGGCAGCACAGCTACCAGTCCTGGTGCTCTGAATGGCATGGTAAGGGGTTCCAGGGGGCAGTTAGAGGACTGGGGGCGGTTGGATAGGCATGGGAGTCCTGGGGGGCCTGGCAGGGGTGTGGATAGGGGTCAGGGCAGTCAGAGGACAGGGAACGGGGGGGGGGGGGGGAGGGGGGGTTGGATGGGGGTGGAGTCCCGGGAGGGGGTTGGATGGGTCAGGGATTCTGAGGGGGGTAGTCGGGGCAGGAAGTGGGAGGGGGCGGATAGGAGGCAGGGACCAGGCTGTTTGGGGAGGCACAGCCTTCCCTACCCGGCCCTCCATACCAGTTTCGGAACCCTGATGTGGCCCTCAGGCCAAAAAGTTTGCCCACCCCTGAGTCAGCCACATAGCTGAAAAACAAACACTCACCACGGGAGCCCTTTGCCCCTGGCACCAGTCCCTGGAAAAATTTTCTTCAGCAATTTTCCTCTGCTCATCCAACCCACATGCCCTGTAAACTCAAGTTTTCTTTGTCTCAATGATATCTCTCGTCACTCCAGTTATGTTGTAAATTTGGGAGATTGTCTCCTTGCTAATCATGAGCAAAGTACAGATAACGTGCACTAGTCACCTATAACATTGCAATGCAAAGGCAGAAAGCGTCTTAACGTTTCCTTGAAGTCCACGTCTCCCATACACATAAGATGCTGAAGGCAAGAGACTGCATCTTTGCTTCTCCAAATGTGTCCGAGTGTCACTACAGCAGCAGTCGTGAGTTCAATTCTATGTCTGATCTCTACATGATTTTTAACATCCCTTGTAGTCACACACTGCACAGACATTTGAAGTGCTCAACGTACTCCAATGGTTCCTCAGATTTGGGTAGAAGTATTTTCACCTTTTCTAACAGATGCCACCATTGTCTTTGAATATCTAACTTCTCTGCTTCCATTACAACTCTTTCTAGAAATTTGTGCACCTCTTCTTCTGACAATCTGATCAGGTCAATATCACTGGTGAAACACAGATGACTAATTTTGTATCCACCAACAGACATCTCCTATAAGTTTCCATCAGTGGCTCCTCTTAATATTTCTTCAAGATAACAGGTTGAAGAGGGTTCGTGGATAGCAAGCACCCTGGCTGGCACCTATCCTCAAGTCAAACCAACTACTTTGCTCGTGTCCCACAAACATGAAAGCCATCATGCTTCCATAGAGGTTTACCTTCAGCTTATTACGTTTTCACCAATCCGATCAACCATAGGATTTCCCAAAGAGGTTTGTCCCATATGCTATCAAACACCTTAGCAAAATTCACAAAAACTTCCATCGTTCTCCAGTACTCTCTCACATAGCACATGCAGGTTGAACATTTGCTCCACTGTACCCCTTCTAGGTCTAAAACCCCTTGTTCTTCAGTCAGAAAGTTCTCTATCTTGGCTGCAATTCTCTTCAGGATGATATGCAGCAGTATTTTGCTAGGGTGTATCAATGACATTTCCACAAAACAGCTGGGTCTCCCCTTTTATGAATAGGGACTATCAGGGACTGTGACCAAGTCTTCCAGACTCCCATATCACAGTTACAAGCTTATGGCATGCCTAGATGAGTGTCTCTCCACCTCTGTTAATTAATTCTGTTTGTATTTGTACTTTATCCATTCCAGAGGCTTTACTGCTTTTCAATGTCTACATCACATTCTCAGCTTTTTCAACTGTAGGCTGATAAGGATATATCAAGCTCTCATATATAGATCTCCTCTGCCTTTTTCACTTCCAACTTAGAATTTGTTTCACTCATATTACAGAGTTCTTGGCAATACCTATCCCAAGTGTTGGGTGAAAGGGTATTTTTCCTGCCAAGAATCCTTTCAGAAAAAAGTCCTGGTGATTTGATAGGCCTTCCTAGTGGCGTTTGCCACAAAAGGATTATGTATGGTGATGCACTGTTCTTCAAGCCAAGCTTCTTTTGCCACTTTAATCAGTGAATCTTTTGCCACTTTAATCACAATATGGGAATATTGCTCTCTCTTTTGCTTTCATCAGTCTTCCTTTTTGCTCTTAGTTTCCTTCAACGATCACACAACTCAATCTTCTCAGTGATACAGCTTTCTTCTTTAGGATCTGAACTCCTGGGGAAACATCCATGTTCTCTAATGAAGCAGAAAATGTTGTATTCTATCTGATGTATGCTACTAGTGCAGAGGTCAGCAGCTTTTGTTCAGTTATCTTCTTGAATTCCACTTGTTTCATGGACTTTCAGTTTGTCAATGTTATAACACACTCTGAAGGTACTTGCTTCAGGCAGACCTGAAGAAGAGCTGTGTGTGGCTCTAAAGCTTGTCTCTTTAACCAACAGAAGTTGGTCCAATAAAATGTATTATCTTACCTCTATGAATACACAGATCAGTTTTGGTAGAGAACTGCAAACATAATGCTCCAATTGGTTTGACATCCTAGAACCTCGACACATATCTACCTACGTAACACAGTTATTTCCCCACTTTTTGTATATTATACATAAGATGAGACTTTTAAAACTCTACTGCCTTGGCCACATGGTTTGGACAGTTCAATAAGCTACTGAACTACTCATTGAAGTTCGGCAGAATTCCCCAGTTTGTGTTTCTCTTTAGCTTGAAAAGAGAAGAGTGTCATCAAGTATCCAGTTTTGCCAAATAGATCTTTGACAAAAGTTTTAGAGGATATTATGCTGTATGTGCAAACGTCTCGTTTTGAAGCCCTAAGGGACAAAAATGAGAGGAACCCCTGTTGACTTATATCCAAATGTTTTCAAATTTCTTAGAGCTATATACAAATAGTTAAGTCAAAGTAAATGTCCCTCCACACAAGTTCAACTCAGTGCTTCAAGATAGAAGCTCCCTCTGAGGTGCTTCATTCTGCTCACATATTTCCTCTCTAAATGGAGTGTTAGTAATTACTATATACTGTTGGCAAGAAGGAAAAGGATGCTGGAAATTTTGTCCATCCAAGAAGTTTCACTGGGACTAAGTGGTTTGTAAAAAACCCAAAAACTCCAGGACTATTTTTCCAAGTAACTCTTGAATTAATATTTTAGTGTAGAGATGATTTTCACATTCTGTTGTAAACCTCAAACTGCTATAGAATGAGATCTCAACATTTATTTTGAAAGAGAAAAATCAGCCTGCAGATCCAGTAAAGATATGTTTTACTTTGGACTGCTAAGAAAGGAATGAGTTTCTAAAGTCAATGAGTTTCTTCGTTATATCGCCTGTATTAGAGAAACATCTGACCATTAGTTTTGACTATATTCCTCCTTCTGCTTGATTTTATTCTTCTCAAGGTCATGTTTGTTTCCTGGGCTCTGGAATTATAGGTTTTTTTTAACATAAGAATAGTGACCTGGAATTCAGGAGTTTTTTTTAACCTCATCATTTCGATGTTTGGGCATTGTCTGCTGAGGTAACATTCCTCAATATAGTAAGCTCAGATCATAGCATAATGGCCCCTCCCAGTGGGAGGGTAATTTATGTGTTCTCTCCCAAATGAAAAAGGAGACTAGTTACACTCCGAAGATCTACAGACTAAGATGAAAGCCTCTAGTAACACCAATTCCTATGTGTTAAGTTCATATTTATATTGGCAGGTAAAGGGAAACCTAACAGTTTTTGACTGATACAAAAAACTCATGGAAATCATATTTGCAGCTACAATGGGAAATTTCTCTTTCCACTGTAGCCACCTGAGAACATTTTCATATGTTTAACCACAATACTACCGTTTAATTGAATGCAACTAGACTGAGAAACAAATACCTTACATGAGAATTCCTCTGCTAAATACAATCTGAACTCTCACTCTGGGCTCAGTAACATTACTCCGTTAAAATCTATGATAATTTACAACCCAGTCACTATTTCCTGCAGAGGAAAAAAAATATACATCATCATGTATTAGTTACTTTCTTGAAACTGACCTGTCTACTTCATCACGAGCAACAATGTCTCCTTTCTTTAACGCTTTAATAGCAAACATCTCATTTGTGTTTTTGTATTCAGCCAGCAGCACCTGAAAGAGTAGATAAGTGATTTATTCAAACAGGTGAGTTTTTATTTTTTGAATACACTTGTAGTCATCAAAAAATTTACCTTTCCAAAATGACCTCTACCCAGTACAGCACAACACCTAAAATCTTGCAGACTAAATTGAAATCTTTGTGTTCTGTAAAACAGCAATGAATGTAAAAAGTTACAGAAAACTTCAAGTTAGGGTTAACAACAAAACATATAGTCAAAAAAACGAGTGTGTATTTTACCTTCTATCTTCAGGCTCTCGTATGTTGGTACTCTTTATGTCTGTGTGTGGAATTTCAGGCTCACAAATTATTTCAGGTTGGAGTTTTGAAACATTACTCTCTCTCTCATTTTCAAAGTCAAAAGTAGTTTCTGCATCCTGTGAAATATGTAGAAGACACAGAAATCTGAAGATTTAGAAAATGAGACTGCTGAAGAATGAAGAAAGGTACTATATTTAAGGAAAGTGAAGTAAAAAATACTGCAAAACTTCAACAGTGTGAAATTCAAAGTATCAATTAGCCTAAAATGCTGTATTTACTGACAGGCCTCTGTTAAATCCTATTCTTCTAAAGTCATTCCACTCTTTGTGAATACTAACACACACTTCTCTATAAATTGCAGGAGTTGGTTTTTGGGCCTATAAAGCTACCAGTAGGAAAACAGTGTGACTTAAACACTTAAAAACCACGGAAAAAGGCCAATCTCTATAGCCAGGATTATAACATACCATGTGTAATTGTGTACAATTTGATAAAATTTCACACACACAAATTGTAGCATTCTCTATTTAAAATAGAAGGAAATAAATGCATTGTAACTACAAATGTTGTAACACAAATATTAAATATTTGATTAAAGATGTGACATGCTGTGCAACACTTTTTGACTAGTTTAAATGTCCTGCCTGAACGGGTGTATCCGGTCCCTTTTTCTCAGATGAAGAGTCACATATTTCTCCAAGGGACGATGCACGGGGTGGAGCAGGCGGAGGTTCAGGTTCAAGTTCAAAGTCCAATTTGGCTACAGGAGAGTCACTTACAGAAAAACAAACACACTCAGAGTACAATGGAGACTGTTTTACTAGTATTAAAAATACTTAAGAAAAACCTGTTTCAATATGGTTTTAGAACATCTTACTTTTTCCTTTTTTAAATAAATACAACAAATGGCTGTCCAACTAGAAAATGTCGAGGTTTTAAATTCTGTAGACTAAATAAGGAAGATTTTTTTCATTTACATGAGTAAATAAGAATTGCACCATTACTTTTGTACGTAAATCTGGCTTCAAAATCTTAGGCATTTACCTCGCTGACCGTGCTAGTTCAGGAATGCATGTATCAACCACTGGCACTGTCGTAGGCACAGAAACTTGAGGGCTGAAGGTACCAGAATGATTTACTGTAGGAATAGCTCTTCTCACCAGCCTTCCCCAAGTGGCAATATTAATATTCATTTGAGGAGCTCTGAGAAACGTTTTGCCTGTAGATATTGTGAATAAAGAAAATAGAGCACAAGTAATTTCTTTACCTATTACCAAAAGCTATAATTAAAATTCATCAGTTTATAATTTATGGAGAACAAACTGAATTTGTCATGTTCCTTAGCAATTTTCAATGATCCACCATTAAATGCTACTGTATAATATACAATTCTAAACAAACACTGTTGAATGTAATATTAAAGATTTAACTATCACCAATTTTATCTGCAATTACATTTTAGGACTGCATAAAAACATGCAAATCTGTACTACATTCTTAGCTTTATAATTTAATTTTAATTCCTAATAAATTGTTACCTTGTTGTTTTGAAAAAATTTTCTTTTGTCTCTGGAGTTTTGGTCTTCTTTCAATAACTGGATTAAAAAATGTAACCTGCAGTTCAGATAATTTGTATATTACAATTCCACTTTCAGAATATAATGCATTATTAAGAATTTATTAAAAGCGATTTAAAATATTCTGCAATTTAATTATTTCAAATGTGATTGAGTTTTTGCATTAAGTGCTCTTACCTCTGCAAATAGAGTACCCTGTGGTTCAAGATAGAGACACATGCCATGTCGCTGGTTGTCTAAGAAATCTTCTAATCTCAGAAATTTCACTGCGCACAGAGACCTCCAATCACGCCAATAAACTGAAATTTCTAATTCACGTGACTACAACAGTAAAGAAACAAAAAGAAGTGTTACTTACTAGTTGCCTCTGTGCAGTCATACTTACGGGATCTAGCTCCTCTAGTGTTGAGGTGGAGATCTGTATTCAAAAGCTGGGAATGCAGGAGCACACTCACATTACGATGATGTAACTGGATTGGTTTACATAAAGGAGTGCACCCTCCCTCCCTTCCACTCTAAGGCACCTCAGTTTCTCCTCCTTAGCCTCCAAGGCAGAGATGAAGCTGGGTGCACAGTGTGAACGTACGGGCAACTCTTGAAGAATAATAGTTACCACTAAATAACCATTCTTTTTTCTTCTAGTGTCTCTGTGCATTCCCACTTATGGATGATTAGCAAGCAGTGTCCCCATCAGAGGATGGTGGGTGAGGAGATCTAGGCAAAAATGGACTGCTCCACCACTTTACCAGATTGATCACTGGACTGCAATGCCAAGTCCATACTTTATTTAAGTAAACATTGCTTTTCATCAGAACTCTATGTTGCTGATTTGCAAATCTTTTCAACAGGCACCTGTCTCAGACAAGCTACAAAGGCAGGTGTGGCCTTAGTAGAATATCTTCAAGTCAAGAGGCACTGGTTTCCTGGCAAAGAAGTAACATTACTCAATACACCCCTTAATCCAGTCTCAAAGAATCTGCTTATTACTAGGTTCCCCCTTTCTCCACAGGTAACAAATCTGTTTGATTTTGGGAAAGACTTAATACTCTCTAGGTAATAGCACACTGCTCTTTTTATGTGTTAAGGGGTGCAAGTGGGACTCGCCTTGGTGAACATGGGGTTAGGGGAAGAAAACAGGACAAAGATATAAAGTGACAGATGGAAGTCTAGGAGTCCCATAGGGTAGTTGTATCTGGACATGATGACATCTTGGTAATTTGCCATTTGTAAACCCAAAGAGGTGGAATAATAGGCTTTCCTCCCAACAGCATCCAGTCTATGCTCCTCTCCGTCCAAGGGTGCAGACAGGGACCCCTTGTTACTTTTAGATAACTCTAGGGCTGCAGAGACCTGCATGGAATCTGCAGAGGGATGTTGAAACAAAACTAGTGTCCCTTGAGAGCACAAAACATACAAGATTAGCTCTTTTCGATACTGGGAATGAAGGCAGAGAGCCAAATGTCCTTCACTGGATTGAGCAGTCATGGAAAAATAGGAAATGTGACATTGTCTTTTGTCTGCCATTCCATGATGTCAAAAGAGAATCAGATGCATCTGGTGCTGAAACCTGTCTGAAGCTAGAGTGTCAGCCATTCTCTCCATCAGCTCTTGAAACCGCTTCAGTCCATCTCTACTCCTGATGAACAAAGTCCCAATTTATCCATCAGGGGATGCACTGTTGGTATAGTTCCTTATGGGGGACTCCTCCATTTTCCCTGAAGGAGCCTCCTCCGAGTCATCATAAGCATGCCACTCTTCTTGATGCAGCCAAGATCCTGGTGCTGACAGTTGTTGGTCACAGCTATTCCAGCTCAGACACGGCTGTCCTCAAAGGCAGCAGTGCCAGAAATGAGGCTAAGCTGTCTGCTCCAAGGAAGGTATCTCCTTTGACAGGAAAAGTATCCATGTCAGTGTGATTGCCAGTGCCAAAGTGGGTACCGTGCTGGTTTTGGTGGTATCAAGCCAAATCTTCACTGATGCCTGAACATAGGGCTATACCAACAGTTGAAGGGGGCCCTTGTATAAGGTCTTTCCAGGCAGATAGGGCTTTTGGTCAAGATGAAGGTGAAGAAGAATAAGAAGAAAGTTCACCACTGTTACAAAGGCTAATTGTTAGGAGTAATTCAAAAGCAAGAGTCAATCATGTGTAAAAATAGTTTGTTTTATATATATGCTATTTGTGGGACAGTTTAAAACATTTACATACTTTGTATAAATTATAATTTCAGAAAAAAATTTACAGACACTAACTGCCATCCACAAATACCCAGTATATTACATCTCAGTCGCTAGGTGGCCTGTGGTCATTTGAGCAATTCTGTATAGTAACTCTAGAACCAGATATGCGTTTGCAGAGCATTCTGTGGCTCACAGGGGATAAAATCTAAGTTTTTCAACTAACTGGAACTGTTGATATATCTTGCTATGTAAAACCCCAATTTCGGTAATTTTTTCAACCCTATATACTTATGAAAGATGCTACCAAAAATAAAGAGTAATACTTTACAAAATAATCACAACACTTTATGGAATTAGTTATAGCAATGGACAGCAGGACAAACTGGTGTACAGTAATAAACTGAAATAAACAATGGTAGCTATGTTCTAAAAGCAACAATGGAAGAGGGAGAAGACATGTAAATACAAGGGGATGATGATTAGTGGTGTTTATTCTCAAGGCTAAATATGACTTTTGGTAACCAAGACCACAGGGCCCCACATATATCCCATACTACTTCTGTTTTCAGAGTATGCAGTCTGGATTGTTCCAATGGGGGCAAATCTGCTTGTTTCCTAAAAGGAAGGAATTTGCTTTTAGCTTCAGGGAGGGGGAACCACAAATCAGCAAAACTGGGGACCCCCTTTGGAATACATCTCAGATGGAACGTTTGAGGCAAATCAATCTGAAAATTAACCCCTATTTATTTAGGACCCTAACGTTAGGATTTTTTTTAGAAAAAGTCTTGATATATATACATAAAACCACAGAGATGCAAGGACAAAGTAAAGCTTAATTAGGCCTCAGCAACATTAAATGGACAAAAAGAAAGGGTAAAGAAATGCTAGAGTGCAGTCCTGTTCAATACTTGTTTCCTAAGGATTACATGTAAGAGAAAGTTCTTCTGAAACTTTACAAGTGCTTTCACCAATTTGTGTGAATTCTGACTATATTCATGAAGATATGGAATTACCAACTCTGTCTACTTTTAGACAGAACATGGACAAACATTATGCAAGTTTCCACATATGAACTGTATTCTAAAACACCTGCATTACGGTCCAAGACATGTCGAACAAAATTATCAGTCTTGTTCAGTTTTTGCAAATTGTGTAAGATCTAAGCAAGAGAGCCATCACTTTGGGCTAGGATGAGGCTACATTTTTTTTTTTTTTTACACCTGAGACCATACTAGATTTGAGCTAGATCATCAGAGCTGAGATTACTAGAACGTTAACTCTCTGTAAAAATCAGTTACTAGCCTTCTTGTAACTCTTGTTCCTCGAGACGTGTTGCTCATATCTATTCCAATTAGGTGTGTGCGTGCCATGTACACAGTTCACTGGAAGGTTTTTCCTTTAGCAGTACCTGTCAGGTTGCCTCTGGAGCGCCCTGGAGTCGCACCTTCATGGCACCGCATATCGGGCCCTGCCAACCCACCGCCTCTCCAGTTCCTTCTTGCTGGATACTCTGACAGAGGGGAAGGCGGGTGGGTTTGGAATGGATATGAGCAACACATCTCCAAGAACAAGTTATGAGAAGGTGAGTAACTGTTTTTTCTTTGAATGCTTGCTATATTGATTCCAATTAGGTGATTCCCAAGCCTTACCTAGGCGGTGGGGTCGGAGTTTATGGAATTGCTGATTGAAGCACACAGCCACCTGCCGAATGCTGCATCATCCCTGGTGTGCATTCTGGCATAATGTGAAGTGACAGTGTGGACCGAAGACCATGTAGCCACTCTGCATGTCGCCTGGATTGGTACCTGGGCCAGGAAGGCCACCGAAGACGCCTGAGCTATGGTGGAGTGTGCAGTCAGAGCGGGGGCAGCAACCTTAGTGAGGTTATAACACACCCAGATACGGATGTGATCCACGACAATATCCTTTGCGTGAACACTGGGGGGGTCTTTCATCCTGTCTGCCACAGCAACAAACAGCTGGTTTGATTTATGGAATGGCTTAGTTCGTTCAATATAAAAAGCCAGTGCACGCCACACATCCAGGGAATGGAGTCTCTGCTCGCAGCTATTGGCATAGGGTTTCAGGAAAAAGACTGGAAAGAATATGTCTTGACTGGCGCGGAAACTCGAGACCACCTTTGGGAAGAACACCGGATGGGGTAGCAGTTGCACCTTATTTTTGTAGAAAATGGTATACGGAGAGTCCGAAGTGAGATCTTTGAGCTCGGACACCCTTCTAACTGATGTTATTGCAACCAAAAAGTCCACCTTGTAGGAAAGATAGAGGAGTGAGCATGTAGCTAGGGGCTCAAATGGGGGCCCCCATCAGCCTCGAGAGTACCAAGTAAAGGTCCTAAGAGGGGGTGGGCTGGAGAAGAAGAAGATACTCATCTTGTGCAGTAACGATGGTTCTTCGAGATGTGTCCCCCTGTGGGTGCTCCACTCTAGGCGTCGGTGCGTCCCTGTGCCAGAGATTTCTTGCAGCAGTACTTGGTCGGGGGAAGGGCGTGCACAGGCGTCATCTCGTGCAGCCATTGACACCTCCTGTAGCGCGCGCTCCGCCGACCGTCCCTCCTCTACCACAGAGCTCGGCTGTGTGAACTCCGAAGTAGAGGGGAGGAGGGTGGGTAGTGGAGCATCCACAGCGACACACAGCTCGAAGAACCATCGTTACTGCACAAGGTGAGTAACAACTTCTTCTTTGAGTGGTGTCCCTGTGGGTGCTCTACTCTAGGTGCTTATAGTACCCCATCACGTTTGGTAGGTGTTTGGAGTAAAATATAAGTTTGTGATGAGAGCACTATACGGCCAATGATAGAGTGAGTCAAGGCCTTGGGTGATAGCGTAATGCTTTGCAAAAGTGTGCTCCAATGACCAGGTTGCAGCTCTACAAATATCTATTAAGGGGACATTGTTCAAGAATGCAATCGATGTTGCCATGGCTCGCGTTAAGTGGGATCTGTTCCCCTGGGGGTTCTTTGTGATGCAGGTGGTAGCAAGTTTGAATACAGGTAGAGTCTCTGGTCGATACTGCAGAGCCCTTGGAGCGCTCTGCTGTAGAGACGAATAGTCTTGGTGACTTGTGAATGGTTTAGTTCTGTCCAAGTAGAAGGCTACGGCCCATCTGACATCTAGCATGTGCAATGTTACTTTGAGAGTCATTATGTGGCTTGGGATAGAAGGCAGATAAATGTATGGTTTAGTTAATACGAAAATGTGTAGCCCCTTTGGGCAAGAATTTTGGGTGAGGACGTAACATAATTTTGTCTTTGGTAAATACAGTGTACGGTGGTTCAGCCATCAGTGCTCCTATTTCACTGACACATCTGGCAGACGTGATTGCCACTAGGAATGCGATCTTCATTGACATATGAAGGAGCAAGCAGGTTGCTAGAGGTTCGAAGGGAGGTCTTGTGAGACATTTGAGTACAAGATTGTGATCCAAAGGTGATGCAGGTTGGCGTACTTCTGGGTTCATGTTCTGTATACCTGCTAGAAAGTGTAACTGGGTGAGCGAATATCAAAGCCCCTTCTATCTGTTCATGGAGGGCCATAACGGCAGCGAGGTGGACTTTAATAGAGCTTTCAGCTAACCCCGTTCCCTTCAGTTCTAGTAGGTAGTCTAGGATCATAGATAGGGGCGCCTTGATTGCATCCAGCTGTTTTTGCTGACACCAAAGGGAGAATCTTTTGGTGATAAGTATTTCCAGTGATGAGGGGACGGCTATTTATTAATACCTGTTTTACTTTCTACGAACAGTTCAATTCCCCATGTTGGAACCAGAGAGGAGCCACGCTTTGAGATGGAATTTCGCTGGGTCTGGATGGAGCGTCAGGCCCTTGTTCTGGAACAGGAGGCCCGTCCAGAAAGGCAGCAGCTGTGGGGCGCAGACTGCTTGACGTGAGAGGTACGGAAACCAAGTCTGTCTGGGCCATGTGGGGAGAATGAGAATGATGTATGCTCTGTTGAGTCGTATCTTGCGGATGACCTGTGGGATCAGGGGTATCGGCGGAAAGGCGTATGTGAGTGACGCATTCCACGGGATGAGGAAAGCATCCCCTAACAACCCTGGTGCTAGGCCTGCCCTGAAGCAAAACAGTGGACATTTGTGATTTGTCACTGAGGCAAAACGGTCGATTACTGGGTGACCCTATTTTTGTAATATTGTGTCGAGAACCCTGTCGTGGATTTCCCACTCGTGTTCTTGAGAGAAGTGCCTGCTGAGGTTGTTGGCTGTAGTGTTTTAGCACCCTGGTAGGTATGATGCTATGATGTTTATATTGTTGCAAATGCAGAAGTTCCATAAATTCATGGTTTCTATGCATAGCGAGTGAGACCTGGCTCCTCCTTGGCGATGATGTAAAACATGCATGCCACATTGTCGGTGAGAACAGAGATTGAGGTTTGTCGTATGAGTGGGAGGCATGCATTGTGTACCACGCGGTGTTCCAGGAGATTGATATGTAGTCAGGTTTCTGTCACAGACCACTTACCTTGTACACTGTGGTGACCCAAGTGGGAGCTCCAACCTACCAGGGAGGCATCTGTTGTAATAGTCACTGATGGGGGTCTTGCTGAAAGGGAATCCCGGAGCATACATTCCCTGGCTGTGTCCACCATTGCAGGGAGAGGATAACTCTTGGTGGTAGTGTCACACTTCTGTTGAGAGAGTGTTTGCTGTGCTCAACCAGTACTGCAGTGCATAGACTGTGCTCAACCAGTGCTGCAGACAGCGCATATGGAGTCTGGCATACTTTACTACGAAAGTCATAGCTGCCATATGTCCCAAAAGTCCTCACTGCAGTTTGTGGGCTGATGGTCACTGTGGAAATAAGACTGGTCAATGTAGTGAATCTGTGGTTTGGCAATATTGCCTTGGCTTGTATGGACTCTAGGTCGGCTCCGATAAACTCCAATTGCTGGGTTGGTTCCAGGGTGGATTTCTTTTCATTTATCTGTAGGCCTCGCTGGTGAAACAGGTCTATTGTTGTCTGCAGCATGCCTGCCGTTTCTTGCCGGTTGGCTCCCTTGAGAAGGCAATCGTCTAAACTGGGGAAGATTATGACTTCTTTGCATCATAAATGTGCTGCTACTACAGTGAGCGTTTTTGAGACCACGCAGGGAGCAGTGGACAGTCCGAAGGGAAGGACCCTGTATTGGTAGTGGTTGGGTCCTACTGTGAACCTCAGGAAGGTCTTGTGGGCAGGATGCATGGTAATATGGAAGTATGCATCTTGGAGGTCAAGGGCTGCAAACCAGTCCCCCCCCGTCTAGCGCTGGGATTATTGTGGCCAGAGTGACCATTTTGAACCTGTGGTTGCATACAAACGTGTTGAGTTTTCGGAGATCTAAGATTAGTCTCCATCCCCCTCCTTTCTTCTCTGTCAGGAAACATTTGGTATAAAAACCCCTCCCTCGCTATTGATGTGGCACTGGTTCTACAGCACCCAGCAGTGGGAGGTGGTCTACTTCCTGTTGCAGAAGGTGCTCGTGAGAGGGGTCCCTGAAGAGGGATGGGGAAGGGGGCAAGCGGGGATAGCTGTAAAAGGTATGGTGTAGCCAGATTATATGATCTCCAAAACCCATTCATCTGTGGTTATCACTGCCCAGGCATGGTAAAATGGGCGTAAGTGGTGACCAAAATTGTGAAATGGGGTATCTATTGGCGCTAGAGGTGTGAGAAGGTCATGCATACCCTCGACCAAGACTTCAAAATTGTGGCTTAGATGTAGATGGACGGGTGGACGAGGCCTGGTTCTGTGGAGCTCGTTGTCTCTGAGCCCATTATTTGGATCTGTTCTGAGTGAAGTATCGTGGTTGTTGATGGTTAAACGAGGTGTCTCGTGACCTCTGGTATTGCGTAAAGGGAGGGTGTTTGTCAGGCGGTGGGTGTATGCCTAGTGTACTCAGCGTCGCTCAGGAGGCCTTCGTGGTAGGGAGGACGTCGTCTGTTTGAGACGAGAATAGTTTATTCCTATCGAAGGGGAGGTCCTCCACTTTTAGCTGTAGTTCTTTTGGACTTCCCGAAGCCTGCAACCATGATGTTCTTCTCATAACCACAGCTGTTGAGATTGTTCGGGCAGCTGTGTCTGCTACATTGAGGCTTGCAGCGCTATGCGGGCTATTAACTGATCCTCGCTGATAATAGCATTGAGGACATTTATGCTCGGGGAGGTCCTCCACAAGCTCTTGTATTTTACTATAGTTAGAGTAGTCGTAGTTTGCTAGTAGAGCAGCATAGTTGGCAACTCTAAGCAGAAGGGTGGCTGACAAGTAAACTTTCCGCCCAAAGAGGTCCAGTCTCTTGTGTTCTTTATCTTGCAGTGAGGAGCAGAAATGAGGCTGTTTTACTGCGATGATTAGCAGCCTCTACTACCAGAGAACAGGCTTGAGGGTGTGAAAACAAAAATTCCATACCTTTGGCTGGAACAAAGTATTTTCTGTCAGCCCTTTTGTTGGTGGGTGGTGCCGATGCTGGTGTTTGCCATATTACCTCCGCAGACTCCATTATAGCCTCATCCATGGGGAGGGCTCATCCTTGGTCGATGATGCCGGTTGTAAGATTTTTAAACAACTTATGTTGTTTCTCCTGCACCTCATGTAAGGCAATTTCTTGGCTGCTTGCTACTCTTTCGAAGAGTTCTTGGAACTGTTTCAGGTCATCTGGTGTTGTAGGGGTAGATGGCATCACTGCTTCATCTGGTGCAGAAGATGAGTGTGGGGCAGGTGGTGAATCATCCAGGTCTGCCTCAGATAGTATCCCTTCCTCTTCTATCTCTGTCTCAGGGGGGTCAGAGGTTTCTCTGTGTGGTAATGATAGGTGTACTCTGGAACCTCTTGTTGCTGGGAATGGGGGACCAGAATAGGGGTTCTGGTATGTGGGCCGAGGACCCCATTGTGGCCATTGCATGGGGTAAGGTGCTAATGGGTAAGGCTGTGAATGCTCAGACGGATGAGGCTTAGGCTTCACTGCGTTCTCCTCTGTGATGGGGATGAACGTTGAGAGGAGAAGCCATTGTCCTGCACGTCTCCTTCCTCACCACTATGCATGGAGAGTGGTGCAGGAGACGAAGGATGGTACCGTGCTATGTAGCTCGGGCAGTGTTCAGTGCCAAGCAGCAGTGACTGCGGTCCAAAGAGACTGGTATGTCAGCAGGATGCAGGAGTTGCACTGGTCCCGCCTTGGGGTTGCAGTCGACCGTTGGAGCGCGGACCAGTGCTGGATTCGGCTCGTTAGGCAGCAGGAAGTCTTGGGTCAGTGCCGGTGGCAGCAGCATTGATAGCAGTGCCGCTGCCTTTGTCACACTCTGCACTGGGGTACTCGGTGCTGTGAAGGAGACTTGATGTCTCAACTCCGGTGCTGCGCGTTGGGGCTTAGCAGGGGTCCACTGAGGGACGGTGCCGGAGGAGCCTGGTGCCTTGTAAATGTTCGCTCTGGATGAATGGAGCACTGAGGGTAAAGACCTTGCTGGAGAAGCTCTCTTTTTGTGAGAAACCCTTGCTGGAGAGGTTGAGGCTCCCTTCCTGACAGTTTTGGAAGTCAGAGCCTTATCAGAGCTCAGGGATCTCCGTTTATGAGACTCCCCACAGGACGTCTCTTGCGGAGGTTGGAGGGATTTCTCCAGCAGAAGCATTTTCAAGCAGAGATCCCCGTCACGTCTTGCCCTTGTTGTTAAGTTGGTGCAATGTATGCATTTCTGGGAGATATGAGTTTCTCCCAGACAGCAAATGCAGGATGTGTGGCCTTCAGAGACTGGCATCAGTTCATGTCAGGAGTCACACTTTTTAAATTCTGTGGAGCCCGGCATGACTGCAGCTAGGCCTCTCCCACCTCTTGAGAGATGAGGGTTAATTGTAATGGTAAACTATAGAAACTGTTTCCAAACGGGGAGTAAAGGAGAGAAAAAAAGTCATCTTCTTTCTTCTCTCTCTTTTTTTTTTTTGGAAGAAAAACCTCTAAGAGAACTAAGGAAACTATGTAACTACGTATACACAAAGAGTAACTAAACAATGTAACTAAATATAGACTAAAAAAGTTCTTATGTAACTTGTAACTTCACCTCCCCCAGAAAGTATCAAAGAGAGCACAGCCGCGGAGCCCCGTCTGCAGCCGAGATTGGTTGAGAAGGAACTGAGGGACGGTCAGGGGAGTGTGCGCTACAGGAAGTGCCAACAGCTGCACGAGACGACTCCTGTGCGCGCCCTTCCCCCGACTGCGTACTGCTGCGAGAAATCTCCTGCGCAGGGACACCTAGAGTGGAGCACCCACAGGGACACCACTCGAAGAAGAATAGAAGGATATAATCTGTCTAATCCCTTGAGGAACTGCCGACCATTTCGTTAGTGAAAATGGTGTGTCCATGCTCTCCAGAGTGAAAAGCTGAGATGGCAGCCAGGTGAATCTTTATTGAGGAGTGAGACAAACCCTGCTGTTTCAACTTTAGGAGGTAGTCCAAGATAAAGGGGACCGACGATTGTGTTAGAGGGATACGACTCTGCGAGCACTAAATCACAAATCTCTTCCACTTGGCTAGGTAAGTCGCTCTGGTTGAAGGCTTTCTGCTACCCAGAAGAACCTCCCTAATGGGGTCTCAGCATGAAAGCTCTAGCCGGTTCAACCATACAGACTCGAGATTCGGGGTGTGGAAGCCTTCTGTGCTGTTGAGTGATGAGGTCCAGAACTAGTGGTAGAGCAATTGGAGTGTCCACCGATAGCTGCAGTAGCATGGCGTACCAATGCTGATGTGGCCAGACCAGTGCCACCAAGATCACCAAGGATCCATCGCTCCAGATTTTGAGGAGGGCCTTGTGAATCAGTGGTATGGGAGGGAATGCGTAGTCCTTCCATGGAAGGAAAAATGCGTCCGCCAACGAATCCAGGCTGTGGTTTAGGAAGGAGCAGAATTGTAGGCACTTCCTGTTGGCCCTTGTGGTGAACAGATCAATCTGGGGAACTCCCCACCTCTAGAATATATTGTTTACCACATCTGGGCGGATAGACCACTCATGGTTGTGGAAAGACCTGCTGAGGTGGTCTGGTAGTTTGTTCTGAAACCCTAGAAGACAGGACACTTCCAAAAGTATTGAGTGTGCTATGCAGAACTCCCAGAGCTTGAGGGCTTCCTGACACAGGGGTGAGGAGCATGCGCCCCAGTCTGTTGATATAAAACATCACTGTTGAATTGTCTGTCAGGACCGATATGCATTTGCCCTCCAAGAGAGGCCAAAAGGCCTGACATGCCAGCTGGACCACCCTGAGCTACCTTACATTGATGTGAAGCATCAGTTCCTCCTGAGACCAGATGCCCTGAGTTCTGTGCTTCCCAAGGTGTGCCCTCCACCCCATGGCTGAGGCACCAGTTGTCAGACATAGGGATGGACGGGGTTTGGAAAACACAACCCCTGCGCACACCAAGTGTAGGTCGAGCCACCAGTGAAGAGAACTGAGAACATCTGGTGGAAGGGTAACCACCATGTCTAGGCTGTGCCTGCTTGGTCGATACACCAATGCGAGCCAAGCTTGGAGAAGTCTGAGTCTGAGCCTTGCATGTTGCACTACATACATACAAGATGCCATGTGACCTAGGAGTTTTAAGCAACTCTTTACTGTGGTTATAGGGAATTGTTTGAGGTCCTGTATGATGTGAATGACCTGGAAGCGGGATTGGGGCAAGAACACTGCGGCCTGTGCTGAGTCTAGCACTGCCCCTATGAACTCCATTCTCTGAGTAGGGGTGAGCGTTGACTTTTGAGTGTTTAGGAGGCGACCCAATGCATTGAAGGTGGATCTTATGAGGGAAACATGTTGATCCACTTGTGTTCTGGACCGGCCCTTGACTAGCCAGTCATCTAGGTAAGGAAATACCTGAACCTGCCTTTTCCGCAGAAAAGGGACCATGACTGACATACATTTCGTAAACACTCGAGGTGCTGAAGATAGGCCAAATGTAGCACTGTGAATTAGTAGTGGAAACTCCCGACTGTAAACCTTAAGAAGTGCCCGTTGGGCAGGATTATGGAAATGTGGAAATATGTGTCCTTCAAGTCGAGGGTGGCATAACAATCTCCTGGATCCAGGGACGGGATGATAGTGGCCAAAGAGACCATTCGAAACTTTAGTTTCTTTATGAACCTGTTCAGACTGCGCAGGTCCAAGATGGGCCCGAGATCCCCTTTTACTTTCGGTATTAGGAAATACCTGGAGTAAAACTCCTTTCCCCTGAGCTCCGGTGGAACCTCCTCCACAGCTCCCGCCGATAGGAGGGTTTGTACCTCCTGTATGAGAAGTTGCTCGTGAGAGAGGTCCCTGAAGAGGAACGGGGAAAATGGAAGAGAATATCCCATCTCTATCATGCAGAGGACCCAATCGTCTGAGATTATTTGGGACCACGCTTGGCAGAAATGGGATAGACGTTCCGAAAATGGGAAAGAAGGATCCAGTCGAGAGGTTGGTACAACGCGCTCGGGCACGTCCTCAAAAAGCCTGCCTAGGGCCTGGTGTCTGCCTAATGACCCAGACCCCCTGTTATTCGTGGGTTTGGCGACGGCGGTTCTGGTTTATTGGATGCCGGCGGCTCTGGTCCTGCCTAAACTGCCCCTGGTATGGTTGTGTTGTGGGTTGAAGCCTAAACTATCTATGTTGGATGGCAGAGGTGTGCAGACCCAGTGATCTTAGAGTGTCGCGGGAGTCTTTCAGACTGTGGAGTCTCGAGTCTGTTTTCTCTGAAAATAACGTGGCCCCCTCAAACGGTAGGTCCTGAATTGTCTGTTGAACCTCCCCAGGGAGGCCGGCAGCCGTGAGCAATGGCGTACTGTGATGCCCGAAGACATCGTCCATGTTGCAGAGTCCACTGAGCCTAATGCTGCTTGCAGCAATGTCCTGGCAACCATCTTGTCCTCGTCCACAAGAGCAGAGAATTCCAGTTTGTAATCTGGCGGGACAAGGTCTGAGAATTTGGATATTGTGTCCCAAGACTTGAAGTTATATCAGATAAGGATCACCTGCTGGTTTGCAATCCAAAGCAGAAGCCCCCCAGTGGAGTATATCCTCCTCCCGAAGAGGTCCAGCTTCTTTGCGTCCTTAGCTCCAAGGGTAGTTCCTTGATGCCCTTGCCTTTCCCTCACATTAACAGCTGCCACTACCAATAAGTCCAGCGGGAGGTGGGTAAACAAGTATTCATAGTCCTTGGAGGGCACAAAGTACTTTCTCTTGACTCCCTTAGCTGTAGGAGCCAGAGGGGATGGTGTTTGCCACAGGGTTTGTGTGTTCTTCTGAATGGTCTTTACCAGGGGAAGGGCCACCCTGGTGGGTCCTGCCAGGGATAAAATGTCTACTATTGGACCTGACACCTCAGTGACCTCCTCCGTCTGTACCTCGAGGTTCTGAGCAACTCGCCTCAGAAGTTCAAGGTGGGCTCTGCTGTCGGGACGGGGGGGACCTCGAGGATGTCTCTGCCACCGCCTTATTTGGAGACAATGATTAGGGGCCCTCCGGCCCATCCAGCTCCTCAAAACGCTGCAGCTCCGGCCCCAAGTCAGAGTCCGCTTCAGTGCCAGTCCCGGTACTGGTCACAGTACCATCTGTGGTACTAAGTCTTCCTAAGTACTAAGTGGTATCAGTCTTCCTGTATTGCTTCTTTGGGACAGGAGACTGTGAGAGATGCCGAGACTGATCCCGTGCTATGCTCGGCGCAAGGGAATGCCAGTGCCGAGGGTCTCTGCTCCCAGAGTCCTTCTCCGGCATCTCCCAGACCGAAACCAGCGTGCTGTGCACCGACACTGAGGAGCCCGGTGCCGCATCCATGGAGCTTGACTCAGACTGAGGGCGGAGAGCTGCTTCCATTAGCAATAACTTTAGTCTGTGATCTCTCTCCTTCTTTGTGTGGGGGCGAAAGCTTCTACAGATCTTGCACCTGTCTGCTTGATGAGACTCCCCTAAGCACGTTAGACAAGCTGAGTGCAGGTCACCCTTTGGGATAGGCTTCTGGCAAACCTCTTATGGCTTAAATCCCTGGGTCTGAACATGCCCCGGGTCCTGGAAGTGGGGGAGGGAAACACCCACCAGTACCCCAAGTCCAGTGTCTAAGTACAACAATCTTTAACTATTTACAGAAAATATGCAAGAGGATTGCTCGTTGAAGGTGAGAGATGAAACGTTCCTACGACCGCCACTGATGGTAAGATGGAACTGGAGAGGCGGCGGGTCGGCAGGGCCCTATATGCAGCACCATGAAGGCGCGACTCCAGAGCCAACCCAATGGGTACTGCTAGGGGAAAAATCTTCCGACGAACCGTGCACGCAGAGCGCACACAGCTAACTGGAATCGATCTGAGCAAGCACTCAAAGAAGAACAAAACACTTCATGCCATGGAATTGCTTCTACGAAGAACAGGAATACTTATATACATGGAATCTGAATAGGTTCATAACAGTTGAAAAGAACAGACACAGAAAAGCATGAAATTAATCTATGGAACTGAATCTCCATCAATGGAAACAGCAGTGTCTTTACCCTGTCTAGTTCCAGTGTAAACTTCTGATCCCATGACTGATTGGAAATAGGCTTCCAGCTAGTTTGACCAACCACAGTGTTGTCCAGCTTCAATACAGCACAGATTTCATCTGTAAGTAAGTTACACAAACTCAGCTTAAAAGTATAAGAGGATTTTCCACAAAAACAAAAAAACTTCAGTGTTAATGCCTCACTAAAAAAATACCATTATGCCCACATGATCCAATTAAATTTAGGATTAAGAATTTTTGATCCACCAACATATTGATGAAGAGCTAGACCATTTTTAAGTTTGAAATCAATCTCTCAGTTACACAAGTCACAAATACAAAAATGCATTCCTCTCAAAAACATGTGTGTATGTGGTTAGTAAATCTGATGAAGTTTTGAATTCTCTTACTCTCTTCTCTTCCCTCATTCGTCCTGTACAGTAGCAACAGCCCCACCAAGAAGCCCTCTTAACTCTTTGGTAAAATTTAAAACAATATCGATTTTTTTTTTTTACTGGCATCTTTCTTCCTGAGCAATATGCATAACAGGACAGGAAGTGATTGCTTGAGATTTAGCTGTAATAAAGATACAGTCACTGAGCAGGTCTTATACTGCAGATTTTTTTTTAAACAAAATTAACTTTTTCTGAGCATTTTAATTAGACTGTTTCAAAAATAAAAAGGATACTAAACTGGACAAGTCATCTGTTTTCAAAAGGTTTCGACTACTCCCACTTTTACTTTTGCTTGTTCTGCTCATGAAAGATGATCTGGCTTCACTTGGACTCCAGCCAGGTAGAGTAATTGATGTAGCTTTTGATCGACCAGGGACGTTTTCCAGAATATCTTGGCAACCCATGAGCCTTACTTCTAAAGTACCTGAAACAAGATAAAAACAATTGCTTTTGTCACATACTAAGTTCTTATGTGTACACAGTGCAATGACTAGTGAATGATTTTGTATTAGAACCTCACATTCTGACCTATACAGAGGTTACTGAGTAATAGAATTCACAGATATTTGCTTCAGAGAAGTGATGAGAGACTCAAGTTAGACAGTAGTGTTATTTATTGGAAGGAAATCCACTGAAATTAAAAAATTAAAAACATCAAGATTAAACAAATATGGAATCAAACATCAGCAGGGGTTACAATTCAGTGGTATAGCATAAAGCAATTTTAAAACAATCTATTCTGTTATGCTTATATGTAAAGATCTTAATTCTTAATATTTAAGCAAAAGAAAATGAACAGAACTGATGACTACATCAGTAGGGAAGAAAAATTGTCAACTGAAATTTAAAGAAAAGACAATTTCTCACAAATGACAGCTGTGTTAATATTCAATTTAGGTAACAGATACAATGATGTCTACTGTACACTAGCAGGCATTCTTCAATAAAATGTGATAGGAAGCAACACTAGAAATTAAATAATTTACTTTCTGAATGAGGGCACATGTATCGAAGCATGGCAGGTTTTATTTTTTGTTGAAAAATCCTCCAGGAATTTTTATATATTTATTATGCTGAATATGAACGTATTAAGTTATGAAAATATTGAAATGCTTACCTATGTACAGCAATTAAAGAGATACGGTCATATCATATTTGACCCAAAATTTAAGTAATTAAAAATAATCTTTTATAAAACCCAACAGCAATGAAAACTTTTCTATGAATGCTTTTAAAATATAAAGCTTTGAACAAGGTTTCTAGATAGCATTATAATGCTATTTTGCAACCCAAACACTGCAACATCATGCTAATGCAAAGATGGAAATGGACTTTAAATAGACTGGCAACTCTATTTTATTTCCCAAGTTGTTAAAAATATAAGTAAGTAAGTAGATCAACACTGAAAGCTAAATTAGATTTTTTGAGTTTTCAATTTAATAATAAAATTTAAAATTAAGACTCTCTGTTGAAGGGACAATCTCAGCTTACTAAACATCATATAACTAAAACAAAGTTAAGGAAAACACCAGCATGCTTTTTGTTTTGTTTTTTAAATTACAGTGACTAGTGATACTACTAGTTTGTTGAAAAAACATTAAGAAATCTAATTTTGTTCCTGCACACTGAACTCAGGAGTTAAATATATGCATAATTTAAAATCTCAATCTTTTGTAATTTAAACATATCTGGATTTGCTGAAGAAGATGGTCTTTTACACAAGTGGGTATGAGGCCTTTAGGCTGCTTCCCAATCCCTACCCTCTCTGCAGCAACACAATAATGTCTGAATCAACAGTACATGGAAATCCAAGAAGACACCCTCCCCCTTCTGGAGTTAGAATTTTCATATTGATGCAATCAAATTCATTGAAAACTTGTAGACTCTCAGACTTTTGCCAGAAGGACCATCTTGATTATTTAGTCTGACCTCTTGCACATTGCAGACCACAGAACCTCATCCACCCACTCTTATATCTACTACCCAAGATCCATAAACCTGGAAATCCTGGGCGCCCCATCATCTCAGGCATTGGCACCCTGACAGCAGGATTATCTGGCTATGTAGACTCCCCCCTCAGGCCCTACGCTACCAGCACTCCCAGCTACCTTGGAGACACCACTGACTTCCTGAGGAAACTACAATCCATCGGTGATCTTCCTGATAACACCATCCTGGCCACTATGTATGTGGAAGCTCTCTACATCAACATTCCACACAAAGATGGACTACAAGCAGTCAAGAACACTATCCCCGATAATGTCACGGCTAACCTGATGGCTGAACTTTGTGACTTTGTCCTTACCCATAACTATTTTACATTTGGGGACAATGTATACCTTCAGATCAGCGGCACTGCTATGGGTACCCGCATGGCCCCACAGTATGCCAACATTTTTATGGCTGATTTAGAACAACGCTTCCTCAGCTCTCGTCCCCTAACGCCTCTACTCTACTTACGCTATATTGATGACATCTTCATCATCTGGACCCATGGAAAAGAAGCCCTTGAGGAATTCCACCATGATTTCAACAATTTCCATCCCACCATCAACCTCAGCCTGGTCCAGTCCACACAAGAGATCCACTTCCTGGACACTACAGTGCTAATAAACAATGGTCACATAAACACCACCCTATACCGGAAACCTACAGACCGCTATTCCTACCTACATGCCTCCAGCTTTCACCCTGACCACACCACACAATCCATCGTCTACAGCCAAGCTCTGCGATACAACCGCATTTGCTCCAACCCCTCAGACAGAGACAAACACCTACAAGACCTCTATCAAGCATTCTTACAACTACAATACCCACCTGCGGAAGTGAAGAAACAGACCGATAGAGCCAGAAGAGTTCCCAGAAGTCACCTACTACAGGACAGGCCTAACAAAGAAAATATCAGAACGCCACTAGCTGTCACCTTCAGCCCCCAACTAAAACCCCTCCAATGCATTATTAAGGATCTACAACCTATCCTGAAGGATGACCCAACACTCTCACAAATCTTGGGAGACAGGCCAGTCCTTGCCTACAGACAGCCCCCAACCTGAAGCAAATACTCACCAACAACCACATACCACACAACAGAACCACTAACCCAGGAACCTATCCTTGCAACAAAACCCGTTGCCAACTGTGCCCTCATATCTATTCAGGGGACACCATCACAGGGCCTAATAACATCAGCCACACTATCAGAGGCTCGTTCACCTGCACATCCACCAATGTGATATGTGCCAGCAATGCCCCTCTGCCATGTACATTGGTCAAACTGGACAGTCTCTACGTAAAAGAGTAAATGGACACAAATCAGATGTCAAGAACTAGAACATTCATAAACCAGTCGGAGAACACTTCAATCTCCCTGGTCACGCGATTACAGACATGAAAGTCGCTATTTTACAACAAAAAAACTTCAAATCCAGACTCCAGCGAGAAACTGCTGAATTGGAATTCATTTGCAAATTGGATACAATTAACTTAGGCTTGAATTAGAGACTGGGAGTGGCTTAGTCATTATGCAAGGTAGCCTATTTCCCCTTGTTTTTTCCTAACCCCCCCAGACGTTCTTGTTAAACCCTGGATTTGTGCTGGAAATGGCCCACCTTGATTATCATACACAATGTAAGGAGAGTGGTCACTTTGGATAAGCTATTACCAGCAGGAGAGTGAGTTTGTGTGTGTGTGTGTGGGGGGGGGGGGTAAGAAAACCTGGATTTGTGTTGGAAATGGCCCACCTTGATTGTCATACACATTGTAAGGAAGTGATCACTTTAGATAAGCTATTACCAGCAGGAGAGTGGGGTGGGAGGAGGTATTTTTTCATGCTTTGTGTGTATATAATAAGATCTTCTAAACTTTCCACAGTATGCATCCGATGAAGTGAGCTGTAGCTCACCAAAGCTCATGCTCAAATAAATTGGTTAGTCTCTAAGGTCCCACAAGTACTCCTTTTCTTTTTGCGAATACAGACTAACACAGCTGTTACTCTGAAACGACTCTTGCAATAGTTACTGAAGTCCTCAAATCATGATTTAAAGGCTTCAAGTTACAGAGAATCCATCATTTACTCTAGTTTAAACCGGCAAGTGACCCATGCCCCCTGCTGCAGAGGAAGGCAAAAACCTCCCAGGATCTCGAGATATCTGACCCTGGTGAAATTCCTTCCCAACCTGAAATATGGCAGTCAGTTAGACCCTGGGCATTTTGGGAAGACCCAAACAGCCAGACATCTGAGAAATAATTCTCTGTAGTAACTCAGAGCCCGCCCCATCTAGTGTCTCATCACTAGCCTTTGGGGATATTTGCTACTAGCACTCCCAGACCGGCTATGTGCAATTGTAGGCAGTCCCATACCCTCCATACTCCAAACTCAGTCTTGAAGCCAGTTAGGTTTTTTGCCCCACACTGCTCCACTTTAAAGACAACCCTAGGTGCTCAGGATATTTCTTCAGAGGCCAAAAATGTGGACAGATTTTAAAGTGTCTGATGACATGAAAATCTTTAGCATTTAACACATTTCATGTCATAAAAGCATTTTTCCTTTAAATGAAGATTTAGATTCTTTTCTTGCAGTGTATCAAGGGATGTCACCAACTAATAAGTATATTAGCCTGAAAAGCCATTAACTATATTTGAATTCTACTAGTCTTCATAGGTGCTGGAACTAGGACTGCTGGAGCACCTCCTGGCTTGAAGTAGTTTCCATTATATACAGGGCTTATAGTTTGGGTTCAACGGCTCTCAGCACCCCCACTATACAAATTGTTCCAGCACTCCTGCTAGTCTGCAGTCCTCCACCTGCAGCTGCCATGTAATGAGGGCAGTGTGGTATGTGGTGAGCATCCGTGCTTAAGGACCCTGCTTTATTTTGCGACGTTCCAAATGGCTGTGCATAATAAGATCTTCACAGCACCCTGCCCAGACTCTTTCTGAGAAGCTCAGCCCTTAAAGGCACAGTCCCCAATACCACACGCAGCTAGTGGTACTTGCTTCATCCTCAACCAGATGATAGCAACAAGCCAGCAATGTCAAATCTTCTCTGAGGCTGACACACCACCCTCTGGGAGCAATAACCCCAATTAACCAAGCCATGTTGTTTGGAATCATTTTTGATTATTCAGGGAATTAATATATACCCTACTCATGAGTCTGTTCCTGTTGAGGGCAAAATATACACACGGTTATTCACAGCACTAATGCGATAGTTCAGTTTTAAAAAAAAACAAAAAAAGTAACCAATGTCCTTTGCTGCACTTCAGTGTGTCTTCCATTTTTTTTTTAATTCACTTTGTCAAGACTGCAAGATAATTAACGAAACTATCAGTAAGAAATATTTAAAAAATTAACTATTTTGCCACCTGTCTTGATATAAGATTACAATTTAAGAGAAAGGTAAAATGGTTTTAAAATCAAGGGTCAGGACATTAATTATACCCAGGGACACTGAAATCCTCAGTGCTCCAGTAAAAATTCCTAGTGAAATCACATTGATTTGGAGAAAGACTGTGCTGAATCTGTAAAAATGCCACACAGATAACCAGAGGGATTTGCAGAACTTTGTATCTCCACTTTTTGTCCAGTTGTTACATTTCTTATTTGATATAAATGTAAGACAAGAAGAATCATTCCAAGTTATTAACATTAGTGCAGCCTGGCATACAAAGAAAAGTTTGTGTTTGTTATATTAATTTTTTAAAAATTAAACTCGTAAGGCCAAACTCTGATATCAGATATACATATATATCCCCTGTGTTGCAAAGACAGAATTTGACTTCCTGTATTTGTTTTTTGGTTTTTTGCCAACAAACTTCCTCTGTTACAGTTCAGGCTAGCAGTTAAAGGTAAAGTCGTTGGGGAAAACAAAAGAAAACAGCTGGATTAGTACTTCTAATTTGGTAGTTTATTTAATAATTTAATAGACTCAAAATATCTGAATACAGTTTTATTCAACACCTGCTTTAAGCAAACAAAGTAAAATCTGGAGAGATGTATTTGAGATCTTCATTAAAAACATATGAGATCTCTTGAAAACTTTTCCTTTATGAGGTTCCACAATTCAAGATGAACAGCATCTCTGAGACACTGATTGGCTATATAGTCTTGACTTTCATAACCCACTATGCAGACATTTATTTCTGTGAATACTAACACTTAATTCCTCATATTTAGTTATTTTAATCTAGGAAAACCATTAGCACAAATAAATTGGGAACTTAGTATTTTTGTGCATTTCCATTAAGGAATATTTGAAAATTTCTCTACTTTATAAATATAGTTTTAATTTTGTTTTTTTAAACATAAATCTCGCCTTCCATGGAGCAAGTGAGACCTAGTGGATAAGGTACAGGGCTGGGAGGAGACCTGGGTTCTATTCCCAGTTCTGCCACTGACTTGCTATTTGACCTAGGCAAGTCATTTAACTCCTCTGCACCTCAGTTTTTCCATCTGTAAAATGGAGACAATCATACAGTAACTCCTCACTTAAAGTTGTCCTAGTTAACGTTGTTACATTGCTGATCTATTAGGGAACAAGGTCATTTAAAGTTGCGCAATGCTCCCTTATAACATCATTTGGCAGCTGCCTGCTTTGTCCACTGCTTGCAGGATTCTCTGGAAGAGCAGCCCCTCCTTGTGGGGATTAGAACCGGGGGGGGGGGGAAGGGGTGCAGCTTCGCACCTCCCCCCACATCAGCTCCCCTAAATTCCCTGTAAGATATGTGGCTCTGCAGCTGTCCAGCAGCAGTTCAGGTGGCCCTCCCCCCACTGCTGTGCTGTTTCTGCCCTGCCCTCTGCCTTGGAGCTGCTCCTGGGAGCTTCCTGCTTGCTGGGGGAGGGGGTGAGAGGGGTGCTGATATCAGGATGTGCCCCTGCTCCCCCTGACAGAAAGGAGGGAGCTTGCTGGAAGCTGTTGCTTTCTGTCTGAACTGCATGCGACGAAGTGGGTATTCACCCACGAAAGCTTATGCTCCAATACGTCTGTTAGTCTATAAGGTGCCACAGGACTCTCTGCTGCTTTTACAGATCCAGACTAACACGGCTAACCCTCTGATGTCTGAACTGGCTGATCTGCTTAAAAGGGCAACGTAAGTGAAGTGGGGTCAGCATACTGAAGGGGCAATGCACATCTCTCTCATTCATGCAGGCACCCCCCCTGCACTTTAAAAAGTCAGCACCTGTGTAGCGGTGCATGTGCTGTCAGGAGGAGGGAGTGGTGCGCTCCATCTGGATAGCGTGGGCTCATCATCATGTTCAGTTTTTGCAGGGAAGTGTTTGCAGCTACTGCCCTGCATCTATTGTGTTTCCTCCCTCCTGCCTCAGTCCAAGCTGCCTTGTGGAGTGTGAGGCTACATTAACAGCAGCGTATTAACGCTTAAGCCTCAGCTGAGTACTAGTTCATCATTTAGCAGTGAGGCATTCCCTAGGAAATATTCCACCCTTTTACTCTACCACCTCAACCGAGCTTCACAATCATTCATTGCTATGTACAATATTAAACTGTTTGTTTAGAATTGTTTAAAACTTATACTGTATATGTATATAATGTCTTTTGTCTGGTGAAAAAAATTTCCCTGGAACCTAACCCCCCCCCATTTACATTAATTCTTATGGGGAAATTGGATTCGCTTAACACCGTTTTGCATGAAGTCGCATTTTTCAGGAACATAACTACACCATTAAGTGAGGAGTTACTGTACTTACCCTCCTTTATAATGCACTCGATAATCTAAAGATGAAAAGTGCTAGCATTAAACTAGAGAGACCTATTTAAGGACCAGAACATTTCTTTTTTTAATTGAACTTTGTACATATCAAATATATTTAAGGAACCTCAATCACTTGTAATGCCTTATGGGCATTCTATCAGCCATTACAAACACTAAAGCCTTTATATTTATATACAAATTATGTAACATCTTTACTAAATCTAGCTTAAAATTTTAGTGTGTGTGTTTTGGTCATATTTCTTAAACAGAATAGTTGTAAGATAAGCATGTAAGCATGAGATATTTCCACATACTTTTACAGACAATACAGAATAACGTGTATATGAATCACTTGAGTTTAATAAAAATGAGAAATAAATTATAGAAAACCACATACCTGTTAAAGCTGCTGGTTTGGATAGTGTACTATACTGGTTCTGTGTAGATATTATACTTTGACGTGGACTTAGTGTTGGTGAAGAGACCAATGAAAGCTCCTCTATAATAATACTGCTTTTGGGATGGTTTTTAGGAAGTTCATTCAGTCTTTGTTCTAATGAATACTTTAAGAGGTCCAGCTTCTGGCTTGATTCATTAAATCTTGCTTGAGCCTTGTTCAATATAAATTAAAAAAGATTTTTAGAACAATCCACATTCTTCAAACATAGTATTTAAAATTAAATTTCATAAACTACATTAAAAAGTTACTTCTGAAAGTGCTTTTCTGTCGGTAACTTTTCCGGAGCCAAGCAATTTCATCACGTTCTTTGCACCTTCTGCTACTGCATACTCTATCCTAAAATGATGCCGCAGTTCTTCCATTCGAAGCTCAAGAGGGCTTATCACAGGTTTTGCTACAAATAAACAAAACATTTAATCTTCACTGAATACCATCTATTACTTTTGTTCTCAATATTTAGCAATTAAAACAATTTAATAGATGCAGAATGTAACAGTATAGGAAAAATAGATGCAGCTTTGTTAGACTGTAAAAGAAAAGCAGATCATAGCCACGTATGTTATAGAAGCAATAATGAAACTCAAAGTTTTGCATTTAAATAATTATGTTCTGAGCTTGATAAATCCACTAGACTGATACTAACCAAATAACTAAACTTACTAACTAGAGGATATGAAAGACCATGGTCCTCCCCCGGGAAATTAAGGGACAATGCCCTTGCAAAAAGCCAAGTCTCCCACACAGCCCCCTACCTACTGGAAAGAGTAAGGTTTTGAGTTTTTCTTCTAGATTTCTGCCTCTGAACCCAAACTGGAGACTTCATCTTTCATATCACTCTGACAAGATGATGTCTGATCAGTTTGAAGCTCTAACTATTGCCCTATTCCACACCACACCCCAGGTCTTGTGGCTGCTGCAAGAATGAGGGATGAGAGAGGTCTTACACCATACCTTTCCCAAATTGTTTTTGGTCAGTAACTAGTGACGCCTTCTGCTGGTGCTCAGATTTTCCAAGCAGCAGCAGAGAATTACTTGACAGTTTCACTACTGCCTCCAGAGTTCAGAAAAGTAAAGAGTGAACATGACCAGTGTTATTGATGTATGCAGTGTTGTTGTAGCCGTGTCGGTCCCAGGATATTAGAGACACAAGGTGGGTTAGGCAATATCCTGAAGAACAGCTGTGTACTCAAAAACTTGTCTCCCTCGCCAACAGAAGTTGGTCCAATAAAATATATGACCTTACCCACCTTGTCTCTTAGTGTTACTGATACCTTCTAGTACCGTTTGGCAAATCTAGGAGCAGCAGTGGAGACACTGCAGTCCTGTCTGCATACTCAAGAAGATAACAGTGCATTGATTTAAATTCGGTAGGTTCTCTTTACATTTCTAAATCTTATGGTTGTAGTTTGACAAAATTTATGACACTTCCCAGTAAAAAGACTTCCCACTTATCACTAACAAATGGATACATCAAGCCCTGATTATCAGGCAATTTCAATAATTCACAAAATATAGATGTACAAGATTTAAAAACTAGAGATAACACACTGCTCATAATTTTACAGCATCATACTATGATAGTTCAGGGCCTTTAACTTATCTGTAAAATTTCCCTGTAGACTGAAAAATAGCAGATAGGTTCTCTTGGCCTGCAAGGGAACTTTCAAAAAAAAAACAAAAAACAAAAACAAAACAGAAAACACCACACCACTAAATTCTGAGTAGTGTTTGAGCAACGAAAAGATCTGGTTTGAGACAATTTTGTGCTTTGGTTTGTAAAAACTCATAGTTTCTTCCCTGGCCTAAAATTGCCAGATGTGGGCCCAAATCCTATTTGCCTTACTCTCTTAAATGTTCCCATTAGAATTAACAGTCCTGGACTATCCACATGAGTTAGGTGGGCAGAATTTGGACCTTAACCAAACTGAACTTCTTTAAAAAAATTAAAAGGAGTACTTGTGGCACCTTAGAGACTAACCAATTTATTTGAACATAAGCTTTTGAGAGCTACAGCTCACTTCATCGGATGCATGCAGTGGAAAATGAGCTGTAGCTCAAGAAAGCTTATGCTCAAATAAATTTGTTAGTCTCTAAGGTGCCACAAGTACTCCTTTTCTTTTTGCGGATTCAGACTAACACAGCTGCTACTGTGAAACCTTTAAAAAAATTAAAAGCTGTAAAATTTCGAAGAGGAATTGCTACCCACACACAGCAGCTATTTTCTCCACAGCAGAAAAAAAAAGAGCAAGAGCATATGAAATATATTAAAGGAAAAGCCAAAGTGGAAAGGACGAGGTGTGAAAAGATAATGCAAAGCAAACCACAAGCTACACATAAGGGAAAGCATTTTTTCCTTAGAAAAATCACATTCAGGTCTGAATATGTAGTGTGGCATCTCTATTGTGCTGTGCTATTTAAGTTCATTAAAACCAAAGCCTGTCTTCTATCTGACCTCCTCATCCACCAAGGTTTTCTTGCAGTCATAAATACATATTAGTACAACCCTATGTAAAATTCAAACATTAGTAAGCACATTTCTGTCTTCTCTACTTCATCACCATTATCAAAAGCCAACTCATTGGTCTGGACTGCCTGAAGAATCTGCATCCTTATGACTTCTATTTTCGTCTTGCTGTCCTGGAGCATCTGTTGAGCTGTAGCAAGGAGTTTTCGATCCTATTAAAAAAAGAAGGAAGTTTTAAAATGTAAACACTCGGGATGACAAAGAGGTGAAGACGAAACCTAGTTAACAGCAGCTGACATTTATTCCCAAAGCATGAAACGTTTAAAGTTTGCAAAGTAGATCACTAGGACCTCCTATCAAATTCACAGTCCATTTTGGTCAATTTCACGGCCAGAGGGTTTTTTAATTGGTCAATTTCATGTTTTCAGATGTTTACACCTGAAATTTCAATGTTGTAACCCTGGGGGTCTCAACCCAAAAGGGGGCCATAGGGGTGGGAGTCACAAAGCTATTGTAGAGGGTGGTCACAGGATTGCCACCCTCACTTCTTTGCTACGTTCACAGCTGGAAGAGGTTCCCAAAGGTGGAGGTGGGTCTGATCTCCACCTTGAGTAGCCATGCAGGGGAAGAGGAAGTCCTGTCCCTCCCCAGCCTAGTAGCTGGAGCCTGGTGAACGATAGGAGACCCCAGCAGCGGTGTCCCCAGCCCTGTTGCTCTCCCTCCCCCCAATAGCTAAATTTCCCAGAGGAAGTCTGATTTCACGGTCCGTGCCATATTTTTCATGGCTGTGAATTTGGTAAGGCCCTACAGATCACATAATGCAGCAAACCAATTCACCAAACTACTCTAGGACGTTAATGGAAAGTAAGCTAGGGTGGAGGTATATTTTTAGTTCATGAAAACACCTCAAGCCATTCTATTGGAAATAATCTGGATAAATGTGACATTGTCTAGGAACATCAGATCTCGTAAGATCATAGTTCTATCTACCTTGCTGACCTGTTTTTACCTTATTGCTCTGATTTTCGCCCATGCCCTTACTGCTACAGATTTCTGTTTTACTTATTGGTAACACTTCTACACATGGATCCCCTCCAAATTTTTTCATACGGTACACATAACTAAAAATCACTCTCACTTTAATTTAGCATGGCAGCTAGTGATACTCAGCTTTGGCCTGGCAGCCCCTCTGTCCTGACTGAAGGGCTGCCGGGCCAAGTTTCAGTGAGTGGTGTTCTGAACCAGTGTATGGGATTGCAGCGTCACACAGGTCTGGGGGCCCAGGGCAAACTTCCCCTTTTGCCCCCCACTCTGGGTGGCCCTACTCCCCACCAGTGGTATGCACTGTGCACAACGTGCATACAGCTGTGGGCACCCCGGCTCCTACATGAGAGAAGATGCAGGTAATCCATGGTGTGGTAAAAGACATCACATACTTTTAACAGAAATGTACAAACGTAGCCTCAGAGTCAGACCTGAGTACTTGTTATAACATCTGTTGTGCTTAGATCTTTTAATGCCTGAGTCTCCATGAATGCAGAACATTTCTAAGCACCCATATCAGCCCTGAAGGGGTTAAGGTGGTCCAGAAGAGAGGCCAATTAACCTTCATAGTTGCATATGGAGGGAGGCCCAGAGATTTGAAATTTGAAGTAGCAGGGGGCTACAAAGGGAAATTCTGCAGTCACTCACTGGGAGCAAAGAGGTGGGGAGAAGGAAACCCATGGGGAAAATAAGCCTTGGGATCCCAGCTGTGGAAAAAGGGCACACTGGGTTTAGTTATTTGGTTAGTATCAGTCTAGTGGATTTATCAAGCTCAGAACATGAACAAACCTTGCAGATTGGGAGGACGCGGGGGGGGTGGGGAAGCAGTAGATGTGGTATATCTTGACTTTACTAAGGCTTTTGATACTAATCTTGCATGACCTTATCATAAACAAACAAATTAGGGGAAATACAACCTAGATGGAGCTACTGTAAGGTGGCTGCATGACTGGTGGGAAAACCACTCCCAAACAGTAATTAGTGGTTCACAGTCAAGCTGCAAGGGCATACCAAGTGGGATCCCACAGGGATCAGTTCTCGGTCAGGTTCTGCTCTATCTTCATCAGTAATTTAGATAATGGCATAGAGAGTACACTTATAAAGTTTGCAGATGACACCAAGCTGGGAGGGGTTGAAAGTGCTTTGGAGGATAAGACTAAAATTCAAAATCACCTGGACAAATGAGAGAAATTGTCTGCAGTAAATAGGATGAAATTCAGTAAGGACAAAGGCAATGTACTCTACTTAGGAAGGAGCAATCAGTTTCACACATGCAAAATGGAAAATGACAGCGTAGGGAGGAATACTGCAGAAAGTGATCTGAGGGTCATAAGATAAACAGGAGTTAACAGTATAACACTTGCAAAAAAAGCAAACCTCATTCTGGGATGTATTAGCAGGAGTGTAGTAGGCGAGACACAAGAAGGAATTCTTCCACTCTATCTCACACTGATTAGACTTCAACTGGAGTACTGTGTCCAGTTCTGAGTGCCACATTTCAGAAAAGATGTGGACAAATTGGAAAAAGTCCAGAAAAAGAGCAACAGAAATTATTAAAGGTCTAGAAAATATGACCTATGAGGGAACATTGAAAAAATTGGGTTTGTTTAATCTGGAGAAGAGAAGACTGAGGGGGGACATGACAATAGTTTTCAAGTACATAAAAGATTGTTACAAGCAGAAGGAATAAAATTTTTTCTCCTTAACCTCTGAGGATAGGACAAGAAGCAATGGGCTTAAATTTCAGCAAGGGCAGTTTAGGTTGGACATTAGGAAAAACTTCCTAACCGTCAGGGTGGTTAAGCACTGGAATAAACTGCCTAGGGAGACTGAACAATCTCTGTCATTGGAGATTTTTAAGAGCAGGTTAGAAAAACACCTGTCAGGGTTGGTCTAGATAATACTTGGTCCTGCCTTGAGTGCAGGGGACTGGACTAGAAGACCTATCAAGGTCCCTTGCAGTCCCTTGCAGTCCTTCCACTCAAACAGAATTGGAGTAAAATGAAAAGGATGATTTAGTCTGTATATTAAACGGCTGGAGCGCCACAAACTGCTTTTCAAAGACCTGCTGGATCACTGGGAGCTGGTCGAATTTGATAGTCCTTCTCTCCCCATCATGTCCCCTCCCCCCAATCCCAGCCATTTCAGTTGCATCGCTTGCAGGTACTTGGGTTCTTTTACATTTTTTATTTGATACCTTAACCGTAGTCCAGATTTTTATGCGTATAGGTTAAAGCAGTTCAGCTGTTTTAGTCACAACTGAGAACTGTGCAGCAGACAAAATGGATACGTGGCATATCATTTTATATTTGTTGCAGAAACCATTGGGGACAGTGTTTCAGAAAAAGCATCTTCCCTTTCCTAACCCCGCCACCATACATGAAACTGGACTGATTTAAACATTTATCAATTAGCAAGTAAAAGATTCAGTGACTGATTATAATTGCCTGCTTCAGCTTAAAGGACCCTGGGCTATGAGAGGCCACACTGGTGCATTTCTGATGATGATTAAAGGCTAAGATTTTGTCATGGGTATTTTTAGTAAAAGTCACAGGACAGGTCATGGGCAATGAAGAAAAATTTATAGAAGCCTGGTCACCTGTACCTGACTTTTATTAAAAATATCCATGATAAAATGGAATGGGGCTGGGCAGCTGTGAGCTCTGGGAGGCCCCCAGCACCCGTGAGGGCTCAGAGCTCCAGGATCCCCCTCCATCCGCGGCTTGGAACTGCAGGGGTCCCCTTGGGGCCCTGCAGGGATGCCCTTGCCCTGCTGTGGTAGCCAAGAAGCTGAGGAGTAAATCCCCACCACCCATGGCGGCTCAGAGCTTAAGCGGCGGGGTACCTCACAGCTCCCTGCCGCTGCAAGAGGTGGCAGGACCCTGCGGCTCCTAGCCGCAGGGGCTGAAGTCACAGAGGTCTTTCGAAGTTACGAATTCCATGACTTCTGCGAACTCCCTGACAAAATCGCAGCCTTAATGATGATCCATGGGGATCACCTGAATTTTTTTTAGGAGTACCTAAAGCTGAGCTAGAGAGACTGGTCATATGACCTCACAAGGATATAAATGACCTGGAAGTCAGGGTACATGAGCAGGTAGATGGACACAATCTAAGCTTGTATGGACTTTGGTTAAAAGGTACGCTTTTGGTACTTCTTCCAGCTGCCTTATCACTACTTCCTTTTCAATCTAGTAAGCCACAGGTGCATGACAGGCAGGTGTTTTGGTAAAGGACCCCAAAGTATTGGGCAGTTCCAACTGGAGATGTCAAGAGAAACTCATACTGGATTCAACCCAATAATACAGAGGTTCTCAAACTCTGGTGGTCTGTGTATAGTTCCCTCTAAGGTGTGCGCCTGGGTGGCCGCACATGAGAGAATGAAGGGCCACTCACTGAATTAGAGGAGCCGCGCAGGTGTGGCTCCACTAATTAGGTGCCTAGACCCTGGAAAAGACGCACATGTAAGGTGAGGTGGTGGCCTTCGGGGGAGTAGGGGCTGGGTGAGAAAATGGGGTGGTGGGAATTTGGGATGTGCAAGGCTGCGGCAGCCAAAGAGGCAATTTTCTCCAGCTCCAGGGCTGCGGTTGCTGGGGATATACGGCCCTCCTTCCCAGCCTCAGCTCTGTGGCTGCTGTGGTGGGGGAAGAGACCCCCCCCCTCCTTCCCAGCCACAACTCAGTGGCTGCCACAGCAGAGGAGAGAGGAAGAGACCCCCTTCCTTCCCAGCCCAGCTCAGTGACTGACATGGCAGGGGAGACCCCCCTCCTTCCCAGCCCTAGCTCAGGGGTTGCCGTGGTGGGAGAGAGCGGACACATCCATTGCATTAGAAAGGTAAGAATACTGATATTAAAATAAGAGTTGTGTGCTTTTATTTGTAGAATTTTTTTTATTATTAAGGTTTTTTTTAAATATAGGGTTTTTATCCAAAGCGCTTTACAATAGTTAGCTAATGGTACAAACAACATTTGGAAAGATCATTAAGTGGTCCGCCGAGACCCTCAGCAATTTTCAAGTGGTCCGCAAAAAAAAAAGTTTGAGACCTACTGAAATAATAGACTGTTTTGCGTGGGGTGGGGGGAGTGTTTTTACAGAAAGAAGGATTTTAGGCGCCGTCTGATTTTTCTCATTTGAATATTGAGACTTCCTTTATATCCACGAATAAATAAATAAATATTTCCGTGTTTGGTTTAAAAAAGCCTTGATTAGATGACTCATCTAGAACAATGTACATCATAAAAATAATGATATGTGAGCCACAAAATTAAAGAGAACCTATTTAGTATTCCTCCATAAATTTTTCCTTTAACATCTTTTGATTCTACTATGTGTATGTGTTATATATATATATTTTCAGATCTATAATTTATTTAGCTCTTTTGTAACATTTGTTAATGTCAGAAAGTTAGATTGTAACTTTACTATATAGAATATCAAGACATCTACCAAAAAAACCCCTTATGTTTAAGTAAGTTTTCTCTTTAGCTTTCTTCCAAGTGTTCCTCCACATAAGAGTAATTAGAGCAATTACCCTTTAAAAAGAACTAGTACACTTTATATTTAGAAAGATTAATAGTAGATTCATAAAATCCTGATAGCTTCCCTATAAAATGGGAGGAAAAGACTGAAAGTTTGTCTTTGTACAAGAATCTGTTACTGTTGGCTAAAACTGATGTATGCCTTTCATAGACATATTTTGCAAAAACACATTCTGCTTGACTGGCATGAACACTAGAGCTCAAAAATCTTGCTCAAATCATCCTTTAGCCCAATGGATTAAAAAGATGCACCACTCTTACGTACGTAAGAGCAGCCATACTGTGTCAGACCAATGATCCATATAGCTCAGTATCCAATCTTCTGACAGAAGCCAGTGCCAGATGCTTCAGAGGGAAAGAACATGGCAATTTCAAACGAATCATCCCTGTGTGTCTAGGCCCAGCTTCTTGAAGTCAGAGGTTTAGAGACCCACCAGAGCATGGGGTTACATCTCTGACCATCTTCGCTAATAGCCAGATAGCCTAATCCTCCATTAACTTATCAAATTCTTTTTTGAACCCAGTTATACTTCTGGCCTTCACAACTTCCACTTGCAATGAGTTCCACAGGTAGACTGTGCATTATGTGAAGAAGTACTTCCTTTTGTTTGTTTCAAACTTGCTGCCTATTAATTTCACTGGGTGACCCCTGGTTTGTGTGTTATGTGAAGGGGTAAATAATACTTTCCTATTCACTTTCTTGATAAGGTTCATGATTTAATAGATAGCTATCAAATCCCTCTAGGCTGAACAATCCCAGTCTTTTTAATCTCTCCTCATATGGAAGCTGTTCCATACCACTAATCATTTTTGTTGCCCTTCTCTGTACTTTTCCAATTCTAATACACCTTTACCCCAATATAACGCGGTCCTCAGGAGCCAAAAAAATCTTTCCGTGTTATAGGTGAAACCGCGGTATATTGAACTCGCTTTGGCCTCGAGCATTTCCGTTATTAATAGTCAGCAAATCATTTTGTTAGAACTAACATGGTGTATGCAGTAAATAAATCTGTTCTACAATGGTTAAATTGTATCTCCTTTCTTTAATTACAACAATTATTTTATAAGCTTACTTAAAACTACACTTATTAAAACTTATTAACTACACAGGTACTAAACACTGCTAAATGCAACCATGTGAGCTACATTTCATCATACATTAATCATTTGGTCTGCAGTAATGCTTAGGAAAATGCAAAATTCACATAAAATATCAGAAAAAGCTTTTAATTACACATCCTGACAAATTACTGTAAAAGGATTTTGGTATTTAGCAAATAGGAGCATAGGCCACTTTGTCACTTAGCCAACTATGTTATACATATATTGTTCAGTAATATGAACCGTTAACTATTAAATAGTTTGAAAACATTTTGGAGATGGGAGTTTTTTGTTGAGGGGCAACATTATGAATTATATCTACATCTGTAAGTCATTCATAGGTTGGACACATAGCATCCACTCTTGATTAACTATCCCACTTTGAGCCATAAGTTCCTTGTAGACTTGTTCTGCCTTCATGGCCTCTTCTTCCGTAAAACCTTCAAAGTTGTTCTCATCTTCTTCCTCATCTTGGTTGTCATCACTTTCAGTGACAAAAGCACTTTTGAAACCATGATGCCAACATTTCTCTATCGTTGACGGAGGGATTCCTAGCCAGGCTCTCTCCCCTAAGTTAAATACATCCAGCAAATTCAATTTCTTGATTACATCTGTTATGCTACTGTTGTCCTCAACAATTTTCTTTACTAAGACTTTATGATGGTTCATTTTAAATGTGGCTATAATGCCTTGATCAAGGGGCTGTATTTTGGATGTTGTGTTCTTAGGAAGGTAGCTCACCTTTATCTTCCCGTCTTTGTTAGTTAAGGTCTCTACTGGGGGGTGGGCGGGACAGTTGTCAAGTAGGAGCAATGCCTTTGGATCCAGGTTTTGTCTGCGTTGGTGACTCCAGAGAGCTGGTGCAAAATATTTATTAAACCATTCCTCGAAAATATCCAATGTCATCCAGGCTTTTTTGAATGGCGATAAATGAATGAAAGCGAATCCATGTTCTTATGGTGGAAAGCCCAAGGTAACCTGGATTTTCCTATGCACAGAGGTTTAAGTTTATGTGAACCGGTTTTACTCACGCAGAAAAGTATTGTCACTCTCTTATCACCTTAAAACCTTCGGCCTTTTGTTCTTCAGTCCTAGAAGAAGTGTTCTATCCGGCAGCATACGGTAACATAAGCCGGTTTCATCAGCGTTACAGATTTGCTCCGGAGCATAGCCACACTCGACGATGATCTCTTGTAACTTTAGCGGGTATTCGTTGCAAGCTTTTATATCTGCAGAGCACGTCTCTCCTGAAATTGTGACTTGCCGAATGCCATGACGTTTTTTAAAACCATTAAGCCATCCACTGCTAGCTTTAAATTCATTACCTTGATGTGCAAAAGCGTCCTCACCCAAGCATCTAAAATAGAGATCCTTCTTCAATTTCTCCACTTGTTTCCTTATGTCACCGGAAATTGGCGTGCCATCAGAGCGTTCTTGGGTAAACCACATAAATACTGCTCTATCTAGTTGGTTATCCTGGGCAGTTTTGAGGCGTTTCCTTTCCAGACCTTCACGTTCATCCAGTTCAACTAGCACTGATCGTAACTTTTCCTCATCTTAATGTTGTTTCTCCCACTCCTAGTTCTTTTGAGACCTTCACTTGGCTCATTCCTGATTTCAGTCTGTCCAAAGCTTCCAGTTTTTCTTTGACTGTCCATGCCTTTCATTTCCATGGCTGTGAACAACTTGCCATTATGTCAATGGTATTTTAATATTAATGCTAACAATTTTTTAAAATTGTTTAGAAAATGTCAGCGCAGAGTTACAATGTTTCCAAAATACAACTAGTGAGACAACTTAAGCTTAGTCGATACTGTACACAATTTAGAAATGAGATTAAAATAGGCGGGCGAGATGAGAACGCCTAATGGGACCATCGGCAGGCAACATACGTTTACTCCTGCCTTCTCATTGTTGCACATTCGTTCCACCACTTTGATACATACAGTACGTTGTGTGTACAAATGTGCATGTATGTAATTTGACAGAAGCCACATTTTAAGAGCCGAGGCACCAACCACTGATGGTTTGTAACAACTTTAAACTGGCAAGGCAGCAGCAGGTTAGTCAACAACAAAGTTAGACTGAACTCTACTTTCTGATAAATTAGGCATGGTTATAAATACAAAGGCCGTTTTTATTATAACGGCTGTTGAAAATTAGCTACCACCTCGCACATGATTTTGTTGTCCGCAAAACGGAATTTAAACTTTCAATGGTTTTAAACTATCAACGGATTTAAACTGTCAACTTTATAACTTTAATTAAGACTTGCAGACAAGACTGGTTTTTATGAAAAGAAGAACGGAGTGAAAGTTTAAAAATGTTGTAAATGCGCTCGGCTTTGTGTTTCGACTTTCAATCCAAGGCAGGCTTGTAAAAACATACATACTGAATATGTACGCGCTAATCATTAAATGTATGAACTGGGATTAAACAGAATAAAAGTACTGTATGTTGTAGACGAGGCAGAAAACCATTTTTGCTTTACCGCGTTATGTCCGAATTTGTGTTATATGGGATCGCGTTATATCGGGGTAGAGGTGTATGGCTTTTTTTGAGATGGGGTAACCAGAACTGCATGCAGTATTCAAGGTGTAGGTGTACCATGGAGTTATACAGTGGCATTTTGATATTTTCTGTTTCGTTATCTATCCCATCCCGAATAGTTCCCAACATTGGTAGTTTTTTTGATTGCTGCTGCACATTGAGCGGATGTTTTCAGAGACCTATCCACAGTGACTCCAAGATCTCTTCTTGAGCGGTAACAGCTAATTTAGAGCCCCATCATTTTATATGTATAGTTGGGATTATGTTTTCCAAATGTGCATTACTTTATCATCACTCAATTTCATGTACCATTTTGTTGCCCAGTCACGCAGTTTTGTGAGATTCCTTTGTAACTCTTCACAGTCAGTTTTGGATTTAACTATCCTGAATAATTTTGTATCATCTGCAAATTTTGCCACCTCACCCTTCACCTCCTTTTCCATTTAATTTATAAATATGTTAAACAGAACAGGTTCCAGTACAGATCCTTAGGGAACCCTGCTATTTACCCCTCTCCATTGCGAAAGCTGACCATTTATTCCTACCCTTTATTTTCTATCTTTTAATCAGTTACTGACCCATGAAGAATCTTCCCTCTTATCCCATGACTGCGTACTTTGCTTATGAGCCTTTGATGAGGGAGCTTGTCAAAGGCTTTGTAAAAGTCCAAGTACACTCTATCCACTGGATTACGCATGTCCACACACTTGCTGACTCCCTCAAAGTATTCTAATAGATTGGTGAGGCATGATTTCCCTTCATAAAAGCCATAATACCCAGAATAAGCATCACAATATGTCACACCATGTAAAGCACTACACAGCATGCCTTGCTTTTTAGAGTGAATCATGCATAATCAAAGATTAACAGGTGCTAGATTTCATAAACTCGATTCATTATATAGGTTGAAACCCATGGGATAGAACTGATGAAAACTAAACCACCTCTTAATGAGCACCTTCGGTAGGATGAAACCACACTTCTAGAGGTGAAGAGTATAACATTAATTGTCTAAGTTCTACATTACTATGTAGTTTCTTGAAATAAAAAATAGCACACTGTTCATATGTTCAAACTACATGATTTTTATATTTTTGGTTATTTCAGTGTTCTTTAAGTATTCCAAAGCCTTACCTTTGAAGAGCCATTTGAATACATTTGTATCATATTCTCTGCTCCTTGCTTTACTTTCAGTTCTATATCCAATTGCTTTTTTAAGACCATCAATCTGTTGTTTGTAGAAAAACGAGGGTCACTGTTTGGAGTATCTGGTGTTCTGGGACACTCTGTGAATTAAATACAAGATGTAATTTTCATAACAAGTCAATAAAGCTTTTCTAATATACTTCAAATATAATGTTTAATAAAGAGAAAGCTTTGTATTTAAATATTAAAATTGTGCAGAGATATTTTGAGACAATATTGCAAATATGCTTTAATGTGAAAAACCCGGTGAAAGCCCAGGGATTGCTGCGCATGGGCTAATACACAGGAATCATTGACTGGGTTGGTAAAAGGTACCTAGCTTTGTTTATCTGTCCCCATGGAGAATTTGTCTTTTCTAAGATGTCTGAAGTTTAAGGGCAAAGTGTAGTTTACCATTAAGCCTTCCCAAACCCTCCAACCCAACTTAAACTAGAAAAAGAAGAAAAGTTCCTGGATGACCATATTCAATAGTGATTGGTAAGGTCTACGAACAGATATATTAAATACATTATATCTAACATTATTTCAATCATTAGAGACATGCCAGATGCAGTTTACAGCAAGATGAAGGAACTGGTAACATGAACTCTTCCTAACAGTACGTATATACTGTGCTGAGTGATTGCCGATTCAGGGGAACTAATGGAATCACAGGTATCTGGGTAATTAACTGAGCAGCCAGATTACTGAAAAAGTATAACTTGGGAAAAGAGAATGATATATTCTTGCTTGGGAATGTTATTTTTTTAGATCCTGTAGCGGGGTGGTTACCCGCTCTTGTCCTGTGGGGCTTAAAAGCCAGCCCTAGGAGAGAGCCCCAGGGCTGAGGCCAAGAAAAGCTAGGCTGATTGGGGAAATGACCACAGCTGGGCCAAGCCTCAATCAGGCCGCAGCTGGGCCTATAAAGGGGCTGCTAGGCAGAAGCTTAGCCAGAGTCTCTCTCTGCATTTAGAGAGGGAAGGGCCTGGCTGCAGGGACTTAGGTAATACCTATATTGGAGCAGGGCTGAGGGGGAAAGGCCTTGGGAGCAGGGGAGCTCTGGCCTGAAAACCCCCAGGCTGCGAGGCCTAGATTAGGGCCTATTAGGTACTGAGGTTGCAAGGGGGCAGCCCATAGATAGGCAGAGGCAGCAGGTCCAAACCCCCTCACCTGTGATGAGTGGCTGATACCCTGCAGTCGGCCCTGGGGAGGGGGAATAAGCAATGACTGGCAGTGGCCAAGACTGAGGCGAGGTGGAGGTAGTGGGTGGGGAATTCCCCAGGGAGGGGAGACCCTCAGGGATTTTACTGCCTGGGGTTTACTGCTGGGGGCAGCACCCCAGTGGGAGGAGGCACTGGATCTTGGGAGGGACTGGGGCCGGTGGTAAGGTGGATCACCAGATGGCGCTCCAGAGGCTGACGAGCTAATTCCCAAGGACAACCAGCAGGAGGTGCTGCCGGGTGAGTCCAGTTCTATTAGAGATCCCTATTCCTTTTTTAACAGCATTTGTTGCAGCTTTTATCAACCAAGTTATACTGTCATCAACAAGTTCCATTACTTGTCAACTACTACCTCCTTTAGATAAGTACATTAATCACTTATCCAAATTCCATCTCCTGGAGTACAAACTATTAATCTCTCTCCATTCTAAGAATCAGTGTTCACTTGATTATTTCCTATTGCTTAACCAGTTTTAATCCCCAGTAAGATTTTGTTTTTTCACCTGTGGCTAATAGGGCCCCTATCCAAACCTTTCTGAAAAACCAAGTAAATTACGCCCACCACATCATCTATTTTATTTCTTTTAAGCAGAAAATAATTTAGAGAGGGGCACTATATTAGAGAAGTCATCCTGGTTTGTCCCTAGAAGGTTATACTTAGAAGTGAGTGTTGTGATATTCTATTCTTATGTAAATTTTCAATTGCTTTCCTTGGAACTAAAATGAGACTCACTGATCAACTTCCTAAGAACTTCTCGTTTTTATATATATATATACAGAGAGAGAGAGAAAGAAAGAGGCACTACATTAGCAACTTCCCAATTTCAAATGCCAGGTTTTTTTTAGCATGTGCTATTTCACATTACTTCTGCAGAACTTTCTGGTAAGTAGAATATACAGTAGTTCTGGAGATTTAATGCATTTGCTTTCAAGTCTGCCGTATAATTTTTCTCCTACAGACGTCAATCTCTGTCAAGGCTGCTCTCAGATTTCCCATACGAACTGCTTTTGATGCAGCAATTTTCTGAATTGTCTTCTGCACCACACTTTCCTCATTCAGGTGCCTCCTAAAGTTTCACTTCATCCTTACTGCCCAAAAGCTCAGGTTAATAAAAATAATGTCATAACATTTTTAAAACCACTGAAGTTATTCCTTCCGGGTTTCCCAGTACATCCTGTCTTCTGGGTCTTAGCCCCAGCCTAAACAGAGAGTTGCATTGGTATAATTTAAGTTTCTTTAAACTATCTTTGTTAAACCAGTTCCAGAGGCTTGTTGGAAACAATTTCTGTTTAAATAGTCTTATTTCGGCTTAGTTTAAGATGACACAAACAGGTTTAAGATAAACCTATCCCACATGCCTCCATCTCTTCCATGTTCCCTCTCCCTTTTTTTTGTCATTCCATTCAGCTAATCCTCACCTACCAATTTCCCCACTCAAACAAAACCAATAACATAATTATCATAACCTGTGCAAGCCATCACACCATCTACTCTACTTGCATATTTTTTACAATTACCAGTTACTTAATTAGCTCAAGTGATAGAGTCCCCAACCCTTCTGATGACCCAAGTGGAGTCATTGTAGTTGGACACGATTAAGTTTGCTTTTACAGTTGCTTTTTAAAACACACATACTCAGGAAATTATAGAACCCTTCCCCTACATGAAAAGCATATTAAGATTCCAGAGTAAAACACTCAAAAGTTAAGAAATATCAGAATTAAGGTTACTTGTGCAACTGTAATTCACTCACCTCATGCGCATTATAATAGTCTTTAACAACACGATTCCTCCATCAGGTAGAACCAAAGTGACCCTTATATGGGTCATCAGCAGGGTTGGGACCTTTAGCTCCACAACACTCTATTTGAGCTTACCGAGTAACTTGTAGCAAACAGCAATAGTAGGCTGTTATCTTCCATGTGGATCAACTACTAGAGGGGGAAAAAATCCATTTTGCTAGTGATTTTCACAGCTTTATACTGGACAGCAAAGAATGTTGAGACTCCAGAATCTTGCATTCATTACCAGGTTTTGGAGGGGAGAGTTCTCTAATGGTTATAGACTTCTGCACTTGTGCTCCTATTTTCCCATTCACTCTCTCCTTTCCCAACTCATATTCCTCTATCCTACCTAGCTCCTATTGTTCCCTGCCTAATCCTTCCCTGACTCCTTTGCACTCAAGTCAGGTTGCTTCCTCCTCTTTCTCCTTGCTGCCTGAGTGCTAGCGGAGGGTCACTGAGCGCCCCCGCCTGACATCACATTGGCCCCCTAGAGCACTGGTTTTCAAACTTTTTTTCTGGCAACCCAGCTGAAGAAAATTGTTGATGTCCGTGACCCAATGGAGCTGGGGATGAAGGGTTTGGGGTGTGGGAGGGGCTCAGGGCTGGGGCAGGAGGTTGGGGCACGCACTTACCTCAGGCAGCTCCCAGTCAGCGGCACAGCGGGGGTGCAGAGGCAGGCCTTCTGTCTGTCCTGGCACCGCGGATCCTGCTGCGCCCCAGAAGTGGCCAGGAGCAGGTATGGCTCCTAGGTGGCTCTTGCCTGTAGGCACTGCCCTCGCCCCCATTGTCCGGGAACCAGCCAACGGGAGTGCAGAGCCAGTACTCGGGGTAGGAGCAGCACACAGAGCCCATGCCCCTGCTCCACCCCCCAGGAGCCAGACCTTCTGCTGGCCACTTCTGGGGCACAGCGTGGTGCTGGAATAGGTAAGAACTAGCCTGCCTTAGCCAGGCAGCACCACCGACGGGACTGACCAGAGCCGCTGTGATCCAGTCCCTTCCATTCCGTAACCCAGTTCTGGGTCGCAACCCATGGTTTGAAAACCACTGCCCTAGAGGAACAAAAGCAGGAAAATTTCTGCTTAGCCCCTGCAGGATAGAGCACATTCAGTTGCTCTGTGGGGATGGAGCATGCTCAGTGAAGACAATCCTCCAAGAACATACTGCCAGGGGTGCTGGAACAATTTGTATAGTGGGGGTGCTGAGAGCCACTGAACCAAACTGTAAACCTGATGCAGCCGATGAAGTGAGCTGTAGCTCACGAAAGCTTATGCTCAAATAAATGTTAGTCTCTAAGGTGCCACAAATACTCCTTTTCTTTTTGCTGATACAGACTAACACAGCTGCTACTCTGAAAACTGTAAACCCTATACATGATAGAAACCACTTCAAGCCAGGGGGTGCAGCAGCACCCCTAGGACCGCATGGTCCTATACATACTGCCATCCTCCAACAGACTTTTACTGTGTATGTGTAAACTATAATTTTTCAGAGACTGACTGCTTAACCAACTCAAATTTGGCTTTCACAGGAGAAGGCAAAAGGCACATCCCTAACACCAAAGCAAATGTATTTGTAAATTCTGAGTCCCTGCTCCCAAGCATGGAGGTATTAGATATTCTCAAGGAAATGGCTGTTGGAATTTAACAAGAGCAAAACAATGTATTTTTGCTTATCTTGTTTTAGTAAACAAGAGAACCATTTTTTGCTGAAAGTCTTCCCCTCCCCACCTCCAAATAAAAAAAAGGGCGGAGAACCCTGAAGCAGGCATCTGGCATAGAAAATTTCATGTGAATGGTTTAAATTTTAAGCAACTGAAAACAAGATCTTATAGTTGAAAGTGTTAGGCAACCTTAACTATAAGCAGCACTACCAGCAAAGCCTTTAATGTCCCTTCTCTCTGTATTGTCTGTTCAGGTTGTAAGTACTTTGGGGCAGGAGCTGTCTCTCATTCTATATTTATATAGGACCTAGCACAGTGTAGCTCCAGTCTCAATTAAGGCCAGTTAGGCACTACCATAACAAAAAACAAGAGTAATAAATTCATCCAGGTCATTTAAGTCAATTGGATTTAAGCAAATACTTAAAATTAAACATGATCCTAAGTACTTTGCTTAACTGGTACAAAAGAAGGTATTTTTCAGGTGGAAGAGGTATGTGTGAATAAAAGGTTCTCTAATTATTTAGCCACATTCGCTTGCACAATAATGAAAATGTAGTATTTAATTTGTATATTTCATCCTTTAATTTTTATACTAATGAAGCCCGTAATCTTATTGCAGATGTGGAGAGCTTTACTGTACTGTGGATTAACAGCCTTTCACCTATTGATGCCTAGGTGAAGTTACAGTTTATGTAATAAGTGAAGTAGTTTGGCTTTCAATACAGATTTTAGTGGATGTCTATCTGGTTCCCATAACTAGCACAATATTTTTGCTCAGACTAGAAAATACAAGTGTTTTTGGTTAAAACTACTGGGTATTGGCAGAGTTGAATGCTAATGTACATCAGTTGCTTACACTACATTTTTTTAAAAACAGTTTCAGTCTTTTGCTTTTGAGAGAGAGCACTAATTCACCAAATTCACAAAACAAGTTAAAGGAAATATTTTAACTCATTGATGACCCATTTCTCACATTTTTAAATAAGACTGGGTTAAATTTGAATCATGGTCATTTTCAGTTTGAAATGTTTTTGTTTATAATATATGACTGTGACCTTTATTTTTTATTCTTTGGACTTTTTTTTGTAAAGTCTCTTCAGCTTGATTTGTACAGTACTTATTAGCAAACATGGTTTTTGCCTCTAAATCCTCACTTGACAAACACTGCCACCCAAATTGCAGTCATTAGTGGAATAATTGAGCTCATCTCCTTCTGAAACTGTCTGGGATTCTTGCCTTGGATGCTAAGAGCATTATCTTTTCAACAAGCTCAGCATGAGATCTGGGAACCCAGGTTGCTTTCTGAATTTGGTGTCCCAGATGGTACTACTGCATGCTGCTAAGCTATTCAATTAGAAGCAAGCACCCTTGGTAACTAGTTAACTTTAATCTTATTTTAAATTATTTAATTGTATTTAGCTCCTTCAGTGTCATGACCAACAGAAGCTCCTGAGATGCACATTGCTGCGTTTTTATTACCAACAGCTCATTTTTCAGGCAGCATTAGACTTTCTAATTGTGGTCTCCACATTGTCTCCCCTCTTCATCATGGCTCTCTTTCTTCACCTTTCCCATTCCCTGCCCTTTTGGTTAAATCTACCTCCTGCCTGTTAGTTCTATGCTGTGTAACTGTAAGCATGTAACAGAAGAATAGATTTATAGGAGAAGAGATTAAATAAGGCCCAGGAAAAAGTGTGATGAGGTAAGGAAAGAGGCAATCAGATGCCTCATTTTCTCCCCGAAAAGTGTTCTGCAACAAGAATAAAGTAAAAAGAAAAGGAGTACTTGTGGCACCTTAGAGACTAACCAATTTATTTGAGCATGAGCTTTCGTGAGCTCACGAAAGCTCATGCTCAAATAAATTGGTTAGTCTCTAAGGTGCCACAAGTACTCCTTTTCTTTTTGCGAATACAGACTAACACGGCTGTTCCTCTGAAAAGAATAAAGTAGTACCTCCCATGGGGTACCTAGTTAAATAGGAGTCTGCATACTATAAGTATTATATGAATAAACTGTTCACATGTTACAAGTCAAAATAGTTCAGCATTGTGCTACTTGATTTACTGTTCTATGTAAATTGTAGTCGTAAGACATATGGGAGAGCATTAAGATAACTTGAAAAACACTTCTACATACGTGCACAAGGCAATAACAAAACAAACACGCCCATATTTTGGATTAGAATTAATCCTTCAGATTTACAGTAGTAATGGCCACCAAGCATCCATTATCTTGTTTGTCAATGAAGCATAACTTAACACATATCCAGTACAGTCTAATGCTTTTTTCTGGGTTAAACACCACCACATTGATTTAACTTTCCTAAAACTCTGCCTCTCACTTTGAGTAATGCAACATTCTGAAAGATGATGAGAGATCTAGATACAAGCCTTACTTCTAAAACAAGGCTAGATACACCAGCAATTCTATAACAGAAAAAAAAAAACTATTTTATGTTGTGGCAAAAGCTATTACCTTTGAATTATCAGAGAAAATATGCTGAACCTAATGGTAGATTCAATACTACAGCTTTTTGAGCAATCTGTGCTTAATGACGGAGGTTTAATGCCAATTCCTCATCTAATCCTCCTCTTGAAGTGGCTGCTGAAAATAATTTCTGATGGCATTAAGACATAGACCTCTAGCCAAAGCACCAACAAAAGACCTTTTATAATTCATATACATTTCTGAAATTAGATTTATTAGCAATTTAATTTGTAACAGTTATGGCCTCAAGTATGTGTGTGTGTAAAAAAATAAACTATGAATCTGATGTTCATAAAAAGTAGGGCTGTCGATTAATCGCAGTTAACTCATGCGATTAACTCAAAAAATGAACTGAGATTAAAAAAATTAATCGTACTGATGAATTTCAATTGGTATTCTATTGTTTATTAAATATTTTGGATGTTTTTCTCTGATGATTACCCAGCACATGTTCATTTCAAGAACACTTTCAGAACAGATTTGACAGAATGCAAAGAAGGTACCAATGTGAGATTTCTAAGGATAGACACAGCACTCAACCCAAGGTTTAAGAATCTGAAGTGCCTTCCAAAATCTGAGATGGACGAGGTGTGGAGAATGCTTTCAGATGTCTTAAAAGAGCAACACTCTGACGTGGAAAATACAGAACCCAAACCATCAAAGAACATCAACCTTCTGCTGATGGCATCTGACTCAGATGATGAAAATAAATATGCATCAGTCTGCTCTGCTTTTGATAGTTATCGAGCAGACGCTGTCATCAGCATGGACACACATGTGTCTTCTGGAATGGTGGTTGAAGCATGAAGGGACATATGAATCTTTAGCACATCTGGCACGTAAATATCTTGCTATGCTGGCTACAACAGTGCCATGCGAAAGCCTGTTCTCACTTTCAGGTGACATTGTAAACAAAGACATGGGCAGCATTATCTCCTGCAAACTGTAACCAAACTTATTTGTCTGAGCGACTGGCTGAAGTAGGACTGAGTGGACTTGTAAGTTCTAAAGTTTTACATGGTTTTATTTTTGAATGCAGTTATTTTTTGTACACAATTCTACATTTGTAAGTTCAACTTTCATAGTAAGGAGATTGCACTAAGTGCTTTACTAGGTTGTAATAAAAAGTAAATATAAAATGAGCACTGTACACTTTGTATCCTGCGTTGTAATTGAAATCAATATATTTGAAAATGTAGAAAATATCCAAATATTTAAATAAATGGTATTCCATTATTGTCTAACAGTGCGATAATTTTTTTAATCACTTGACAGCCCTAATAAATAGTAGTGCTGGCTACAGCTAGATACTGTGCCATAATAAGAGTCCATATAACATTTGCATAGCATCTTCTTTCTGTAAATCCTGACGAGCTTTACAAAGATTATCTTTACAGCCATTTTATAGATAAGAAAACATGCAAGGAGAGGTAAATGACTTTCCCAAATTACCACAGCAAATCAGAGATAGAGAAAGAACCCAGGGTCTCCAGAGTTCCAGTCCCAGCGCTATCTAATGAATCACACTGCATTTAGATACTGTGCAGTCATCCATACATCACTTAATCAACTTACCCTAAATCTGACCTGCAAAAACCCAGTTCTTTTATCCTTAAGTAGGACTATGGAAGTTATGTCTAGAGCCCTGAATCCAGCAAGTAAAGGAGAGTTTGACTTTACTGACCCACAAACACGACTGAAGATCCACAAAGAGATCATGGTGACCATAGCGAATGCTATTTTCACAACTGTTAAGTCTTCTCTCACAAGGCCAGTTTGAGATCATGTCACCAAATCTCAGGGTGTCTTCTCCCTATATTCTGAAAGGCAAGGGACAACTGTCCCCCAAATGCATGAACACTGGGCAGGAAAAAGTTGTAACCTGTAGTTTAATCTATAACTAAGCAACTACTGGGAGTTCCCTACCAACCATGTGCAAGGTGGGATGTCCCCACCATCTAGCAAATGGTTATTGCAGAACTCACAGTGGCTCCTAAGCTTCTGTGCCAAGAATAAGTTTCCATATAACCCTGCAGTCTGAAATGAACTAAGAATAGCAGATGCTATCTGATGTAAAGATTCCCAGCACCCTCAAAGATTATTAATTTTGGGAATGGTAGTGAGCACCTTTAAAGGGGCCAGATGAGAAACTGGACAATCGGCATTCCTTGAAAACTGCAAAGAGAACACCTTTGATCCAGGACAGAGAGTGAGTCAGCCCTCTGAATATAAAAAGGTGGTGATCTTCACAGTCTAGCTACCTCTCAATAGATATTAAAGTTCATACATCTGAGCCTTTGTGTAGCAGGGCAGTTACCCCACTCCTAGAAAAAAGGCTAGGCTGACTGGGGAAGCAGCCACAGCTGGGGCCACGTCCAGCCTCGTTACAAGGGCTCAGGGAGGAGCTGGGTCAGTCTCTCTCCAGCCTGGGAGCTCAGGGTACTGGAGTAGAGCAGTGCTGGGGAAAGGCAGGAGGAGCTAGGGCACTCCAGCCTGGCAAATCCCCAGGCTACAGGCACTGGGGTTGCAGAGGTGCAGCCCGAGGTTAGGCAGAGGCAGCTGGTCCAACCACCCTGTCAGTGATGAGTTGCCATGACTGACTACAGTTTGCCCCAGCGAGCGGGGATTAGATGAAGACTGGCAGTAGCCACTGAGGCAAGGTGGGTGTCCGGGTTTGGGGTTCTCCTGGGAGGGGAGACCCAGAGCAGGGGTACTACAGAGGGCAGAACCCCAGGGTAAGAGGCACCAGGGTCCGGGAGGGATATGGGGGCCAGCGGCAGGCGAGACACCGGCCAGTAGGAGGCGCTCTGTGTGTTGGAGAGCTAATTCCCAAGACAACAAGCAGGAGGCGCTGTGCCGGTAAGTCATCGCTTCGCTACACTTTCAAACAAAGATTACCAGTTTGATTTTGCGATGGACAGATGCTCACTAACACAAACTTATGACCAAAGCCAGGAATTTAACATTAACCCAGCATACCACCTAGTCCATGTGCATCCATTATCAAAAGAGGTTGTATCTGCACATCAGATTCTCAGTCTTCAGAAAGGAAATTTACTGATAGCAGGAGGTTTTTCCTGTGAATTAACAGCTGTATTAATGTGGAAGGAGCTCAGAGAAAATTAATTTAAATTACAAGGGCAAATGGCATACAAGAAAAATAAAATAAAAAGTTATTTTATAAAAATAAATAAAAGTTAGTTCTAAGTTCTTCCTCAATGATCAACTTAAACACTAACAAAAGATTCGTAAGGTTTCTAGTCTTCAGAAAGGTTGTAAAATATGTTGTTAAAGAATTTAAGGCTTCCACAGGAATAACTGATATGAACTAGAGCTAAGAACAAGAAGATATATACATTGAATTCATAAGAAACATTTCCTTCCCCCCGTCTCCTCGAGGAGACTTAAATATGCAGACATACCCCTAGATACAAGGAATTTACTCTATATTTGTAATTGTCAAAATATAAAAATGACATACTTTGATAGGACAATATTGAAATAATCACTAAGATCAAGACTGTAAAAGCTCTGTATGGACTTAAAAACAGCAATTAAATAAGAAAGAAAATTCAGAAATAGCACTGAGTAAATAGCGAGATTAACACCAAGTAAAAGCAGACACCTATTAATCTTGTGGTTGGTAGTTGTGGCAAGAACCTTCAGAGCAGCAACCCGAGGACACAGTCTCCCTGGGCTCATGCTGGAAAAAAAGAAGAGTCATCTCCTTTGTCTTTTACTTTAAAGCTCCAGTATGGAAGACAAAGAGGGCCCAAATAGTTTTGGAACTGCCACTTGTTAGCAAGAGGTATGGGGAAGCCTCTGCTGGATAACTCTGGCCTTCTCAGGAAGGGATCAAAGGAAGAGTCAGACTCTTTGCCCTGGTTCTTCTGACCCAGCTCATGAGCTACACTGTTTTGTTGATGGTCAGTTGCACTTCATAGACTCAGACTTTAAGGTCAGAAGGGACCATTCTGATCTTCTAGTCTGACCTCCTGCACGACGCAGGCCACAGAATCTCACCCACCCACTCCTGTAACAAACCCCTGACCTATGTCTGAGCTATCATGGTTTAAATCATGAAGTCCTCAAATCATGGTTTAAAGACTTCAAGGTGCAGAGAATCCTCCAGCAAGTGACCTGTGCCCCACGCTGCAGAGGAAGGCGAAAAACCCGCAGGGCCTCTGCCAATCTTCCCTGGAGGAAAATTTCTTCCCGATCCCAAATATGGTGATCAGCTAAACCCTGAGCATGTGAGTCAGACTCACCAGCCAGACACCCAGGAAAGAATTCTCTGTAGTAACTCAGATCCCACCCTATCCAGTGTCCCATCATAGGCCATTGGGCATATTAATCGCTAACAGTCAAAGATCAATTAATTGAGAAAATTAAGCTCTCTCATCATACTCCATAAACTTATTAAGCTTAGTCTTGAAGCCAGATATGTCTTTTGCCTCCACTGCTCCCTTTGGAAGGTTATTCCAGAACTTCACTCCTCTGATGGTTAGAAATGTTAGTCTAATTTCAAGTCTAAACTTCCTGACGGCCAGTTTATATCCATTTGTTCTTGTGTCCACATTGGTACTTATCTTAAATAATTCCTCCCCCTTCCTGGTATTTATCCCTCTGATATATTTCTAGAGAGCAATCATATCTCCCCTCAGCCTTCTTTTGCTTCTGCTAAAGAAGCCAAGCTCTTTGAGTCTCCTTTCGTAAGACCGGTTTTCCATTCCTCGGATCATCCTAGCAGCCCTTCTCTGTACCTGTTCCAGTTTGAATTCATCCTTCTTAGACATGGGAGACCAGAACTGCACACAATATTCCAGATGAGGTCTCACCAGTGCCTTGTATAACAGTACTAACACCTCCTTATCCCTACTGGAAATACCTCACCTGATGTATCCCAAGACTGCATTAGCTTTTTTCACGGCCATATCACATTGGCGGCTCATAGTCATCCTGTGATCAACCAATACTCCGAGGTCCTTCTCCTCCTCTGTTACTTCCAAGTCATGCGTCCCCAGTTTATAACAAAAATTCTTGTTATTAATCCCTAAATGTGCGACCTTGCACTTTTCACTATTAAATTTCATCCTTTTACTATTACTCCAGTTTACAAGGTCATCCAGATCTTCCTGTAGGATATCCCGGTCCCTCTCTGTATTGGCAATACCTCCCAGCTTCGTGTCATCCGCAAACTTTATTAGCACATTCCTACTTTTTCTGCCAAGGTCAGTAATAAAAAGGTTAAATAAGATTGGTCCCAAAACCAGTCTCTGAGGAACTCCACTAGTAACCTCCTTCCAGCCTGACAGTTCACCTTTCAGTATGACCCGCTGTAGTCTCCCCTTTAACCAGTTCCTTATCAACCTTTCAATTTTCATATTGATCCCCATCTTTTCCAATTTGGCTAATAATTCCCCATGTGGAACCGTATCAGATGCCTTACTGAAATCAAGGTAAATTAGATCCACTGCATTTCCTTTGTCTAATAAATCTGTTACCTTCTCAAAGAAGGAGATCAGGTTGGTTTGGCATGATCTACCTTTTGTAAAACCATGTTGTATTTTGTCCCAATTACCATTGATCTCAATGTCCTCAACTACTTTCTCCTTCAAAATTTTTTCCAAGACCTTGCATACTACAGATGTCAAATTAACAGGCCTGTAGTTACCCGGATCCTTTCTTAAAAATAGGAACTATGTTAGCAATTCTCCAGTCATACGGTACAACCCCTGAGTTTACAGATTCATTAAAAATTCTTGCTAAATTCTTCCCAAATCACACACTAGTAAACATCACTGGTGAACTCCTCTTGCGGCAGAGCTGTATGCATATTCTTTCCCAGGCCCTATGGAAGATGTTTACTACTAACTAAAAGCCACTTGGTCCTAGAGAAGCTGAAACTAAAACCAAAAAGCTAGCAAGCGAGTGCAAAGAGAGAAAAGAAGGGGAATGGAGACAGAAGGGACTGGTCCCAGTTTGTTTAGTGTTGTTGCTATTCAATAAGGGATGGGGAAGGTATTTGTCATGTTCAAGAGCAACAAAGAAGCAGAAAAACTAAAACAAAAAAAAACCAAAATAAAAAAACAAAATAAAGACTTTTTGAAGTCAAAACATACTATTTAAAAGGGCTCTTTCAAAACCTTGATTTTTTTAAAAAAATTAAATTTAAAATCAATAGTGCGCCCTTCAAATACCAATTGCAGAGTAAAACCTGCAGCGACTGATTTGTGTACAGCATCCAGCAAAATGAGACCCCAATCTTGGATGCTATTGTAATACATATAATGATTCTTCTTGTAGACAAATAGCACTGGAAATCTCAAAAACATGACCCCTCTTAAAGTGTTTCATTTAAGAGAGAAAGTGGGATGTGACAAATATCTCCACTCACCCGCTTCTGAAGTAATTCTATTTAAAAAAGCCTCCAAATTTATGTCTGTACAGATTTTTCAACAAGAACCCACCTGCAATCTAGGTATCTATTTCTTCACCTCATCATCAGCCACTTCAGTTCTCTGCAATGCTCTGTTACTTGATTATTGCACGTCTTAACTCATGAGAGAAATTACATATATGTTTTTAAATATATGTGACATGTAGAAGACATACATAAAATGTACACATTTCCATTTCGCCCTGAAGCATACTTATAACCACCCTGAAGCAACCCCTCTGCCTCACAGATTCCAAAGTAGTTCTCATCCAGCCTTCTTTGGTTAGAGTGCATCTTGCAGGAAGACCAATAATAAAATGCACTGAACTCTATGCAAGCCTAACAAGGGTAACTCAGCACTTTGGCAGCATGCCATATTCTCAGATATTGTGAGTAAACTGAAATCACCTGCCAGTATGTTTCAAGACTCTCACTGCATCCTCTACTTTAAAACAAGATTGATATGTTCTTTTTATTCTGTTGCCCAAACTTCTCAAGAGTTGACAGTTACTTAACAGACACCCTCAATGGCATGTGTATATTTATACAGACTCATATTAGCAATATTTTAATGTCAAATCACCATACTGTCCTTATCCAAGTCATTTCACAATACTGAAAAAGGCATTTGTTTGACTGTTTACTTTCAAAACATTCCATTTTGAAATGCCAAGTTTGATATTTTTCAAAATTAATACCAACTCCCTGCACTTTCACAGAAAATACAAGTTAGAGTATAACGTAGTTTAAAATATCAGTTAATGACAGCTTCCACATATGTAAAATCCCTAAGATTTATTCAAATTATTATGATAAACAGCCATTTTTACTGTAAGTTAGCCAACGAACAGAATAAGAACTAGTATTTTAGTTTCAAACTATTAAGGCAAGGGGTTCAGAAACCTTTTCATAATGTAAATCACAAAACACCTCTCATGTACCACTTTCCCACCCATTTGTAATCACATAACATTCCTTGGGGAAACTACATGGAAAAGCAATATTAGGAAATTATTTTTATAATTTTGGCAGTCATCTTAAGCACTTTAGTAACTGGAAGTAATTGCAAGCACTACATGACTAGCCAGTGGTCTCCTGACCACAAGCAATTGCTCTGCGGACCACCAGTCCTCTGAAAGACTACAGTTTAAAACTTACTTAGGGAATCTAAAACTATTCCAATTATTATGTGAGGCAAATATAAATGTAGGTTGGTAATTCTTTAAAAAACTATTGATACCCCGGTTGCAATAGCAATTCTTTATAATTAGAGGATTTCATTTAAAATAAATCAATGTAAATAAAAGTACAAAATGTCTAAGCTATGAGAAAAAAATAATAGTTTTTAGTATTGTATTATACCTGTAACATCTTCTGGATCTGTTACAACAATGTGCGCATTTAATTCCTGTAATTTATGATGCAATTCTTCCAATTTCTTGTTTGATTTTTTCAAAATGTTGTCCACATAAGCCAAGTTTTTTTTATCTGTTGTGACCTTTCTCAGGTTCTCTGCTCCTTCCTTGATTTTAAGTTCCTTCCTTATTTCACGTTTGATTTGGTCCTTTATTTCATCCAACTTCTGTTGTACCATTGTGTCTGAGAAGTCCAATTTTTGGCCAATGCTTACATTTTCCGAGACTAGAAGACTTCGGGCATCCCCCTACAGGGAAAAGAAAAGCATAACCAGAGGTTAGCTGCTTGCATGACTAAAAACACTAGGCTTATATCCAGAATATATGTTAGACACCCACCTTGAGAAGCCATTTATTAAATATTTCTCTGTCATGCTGCCCCGACAAATCAACAAGCCCATAAAATTGTAAAAGTTCACTGAAGTTATGCTTTACAAGTAACAGATTTGTTTTAAGTCTAGTGACACCTTTACCCTGCCCTTTTTTTTTTTTTTTTAATGGAAAGAGACTTAAATACCTCTGGATTTGTCATGCACACATGCCTTGCCTTGGAGCCAACATCTGTATTTTTTCCAGATTTAATTGAGAGTTTTAGTAGACTAAGTGGATCTAAGCAGTAACATTTAATTCTTACAGTTAGTAACAAAGAAGAATTCCTATACATTTACTTAGAATTTCAGTAGTTACCCTATTTAAAAGTACTGAAAAAAAACAAAACAAATAGAGCAACCATTTCATAGGCTTAAAGAAACACTGCAGTGTTTATAGATACTAGGTATTTTGGAACATATGTTACTCTAATGCAAGTTTCTCTTTCTGATTTGCTTCTTTTAAATTTTTATTTAGCAGGATTTAAAACATGAAATAAAAGTTGCAACTTCCTTTCTTGGCATAGATAGATGGGCAGAGGAGGAGATGAAAGTATGAAGAATAACTGATCAAAATAAGTTTCTGTAAAGCATAGGAGTGGAGAGTGACATACAAAATAGTTATTTAAATTACAAGTGTGGTTCAAAATATTTTGTTTGTGTGGATCCTACTTATTCTACATGTATTCGCTGGGGCATACCCTCATGCCCCATTCACCTTGGGTATACAGAGCAAAGCAGCCCTCACAATTTCAGTTCCCTTGCTAATTCAGAAACCCAGTAAAGATGGATTCGGAAGGAACAGGAATGGAGTGCAGGTTGCGGATGCCACACCGACAAAATAGTTCAAAGAACCAGTTACCGTAAAGTAAGACTGAGTCTTTATCCATGTAGATCCCCTCCTTATGATAACTAGCTATTAGTTCCCAGATTAATAGGAGGAGGGTCTAAGGAGTCTTTATCTACAGCTAGCTAAATAACGATTGCAGAAATGATCTACTAATTTGGAATCTGATCTAGTCTCCAAATCCAGGGCATAACATTTAGTAACAGTATGTTACTGAGCTGTAAGTAGCTATCCTGCAGATGTCCGATACAGGAATATTTCATAGGTATGCTAAAGAGGTTTCCAAGGCTGTTGTTGAAAGGGAGCCCTGACTGTTGAAGGAAGGTGTATATCTGCTAGTTAGTAACAGATTGATCCACTTGGATAATCTCTGGGAAGAAATGGTTTAACATTCTAAAGCTCTCCCTAACGGAAAGAAAGCATTTGGATAAGGGTTAAATGCGGTGGGGATGTTCCGTAAGAACTATTTTAAGTTCCAAGGATGGGAAAGGCTATTTAATGGAATGACAGGTGTGAACCATTTTTTAAAGAAATTTTTAAACAGTGGGATGAAACAACATAGAATTCTGAATGTGAAGGTGACCGGCTGAAACGGCAGCTAAATGGACTCTAATGGAGCGGATGGTGAGGCCCTGTAGCCTGAGGTGGAGGATGCAATCCAGAATCTTGGGAACAGAAGTTTGCAATGGATCCAGACCTTGTTGTGAAGCCAGATACAAGATCTCTTCCACTTTCATCAGTAGACTGATCTTGTAAAGGGTTTCCTTCTTTGTGTCAGGGATTGTTCTACAAGTCCAAGACAGCCTCTCTGTGGGCTCATTCAGCCAACTTCCAAACAGGTACAGGGATGGAGACATGGATGGATAATTTGGCCTTGACAGTAAATCCTGCAGATTGGAGAAACAGAGGTCTTATGAGCTTGTGTATTAGAGTGACTGGAATTAAAACAGAAAAAGGGATGAGAAGCATTGTGGAGGGACTCTGGCATGGTAAATTCTCTGAAGCAGAAGACAAATTTTTTGTTCTTGCAGGTGGCAAAAATAGATCTATCACAGGGAGCCCTATCTGTGGAATAAAAGCTTGAGAATGGAATCTATTAGTCACCACTCATGGCTGGCTGAATACTTTCTGCTGAAGTAATCTTCCAGATAGCTGTTTGCTCCTAGTAGGTGAAGAATCATGGGAGTTATCCTGTGAACATGGCAACATTTGCACACACACACACACACGCACTCACACAGCTATTGTTATACTACAATGGAGACATTATCTGTCAGGAATCCACTGTTCTTTTCAAGAATGGTGGAAAACTCTGGAAGCTAGCTGAATAACCCAGAGTTTGAGTACATTGTAATGGAGCAAGAACTCTCTCCAGGACTACACTGCTTTGAATTTGTAGGTGGTTTTGATAGATGCCTCCATGGCTGGTTGGGAGGGGACTATAATCAGCATCACCATGGGAGGTTGTGGTGCAGAATGGTACTCCTTTGCAACTATCTGTGGGTTTGTCTACCAGTTCAGGGAAACTTGTATGGTTCCAACTCTTATAAGTTAAGTTTGGTGGTTGGAAAACATACCTCAGCCATGCAGAGGCATCTCATAAGTGCATGATGCCATGTGATACAATAATTTGAGAGTTTCTTGTTGCTCTTTCAAGATTATATCTGAAGCTGGAGATGATGGGTATGATTGACTGAAATCTGTCTAGAGGGATTTTGCCTTTGTTGACTTAGAATCTAGAAGATCCCCTATAAATTCTATGGATTTTGTTGGAGTGAGATTATTATTTATCATTCACTCTCAGACTGATGGAGTGAGTAAATTGCATGCGGTGGAATAAATTTTCTGTACCCTGGATGAATCGCTGTGTGACAATAAGTGTCCTGAAGTTGAGAGGCGTAAACCAATCTGAGCTTCTAGAGAGGATATGATGAAGGCTGGTGTCACCATTCTTAATTTAAATCAGCATATGAATTTGTGTAGTCACTTCAGGTACCTGATAGTTTCTTCTGGGAATAAGTAGTAGTGGGAACAGAAATCCTTCCCTACCCTCTGAACATCTGGGTACTACTTCTGTTGCTTCTAGGTTGTAGTAAGGAACCCACTTCCTCGTTCAGCTTTCTCTTGGAAGATGCATTTCTGAAGAGGGATCAGGGATTGGGTATGGGGCAAGGACTAGACCGGTATGGAGTGGCCTTCTGTAATAATCTCCTATACCCATTGAACTGAAGTAATTACAGCCCAGGCTTAAAAGATATGCAAAAGGCAGAAATCAAAAACGGAGCAGACAGAAAACTCCTCAACTTCAACCTGCCATATGGAAGATAATGCAGTGAAGGTAGTAGAGGAAGAAGACAGGGCTCATGTGGGAGAAGCAAGACCTCCTATAGAAGTGTAGTCAGCAGCCCTCTGTTGCTGACAGGAGGAAGTTCTCTGTCTGAACCGGGCCTCAGGTTTCCTCCTAGTTGCAGGTGTACAGATACCCAAGAATCTCAGTGTAGCCCTAGAGTCCCTTAGGGTATGTAACAACTCATTTGTGAAGCAACTAAACAGGTCTGGCCCTTTGAAGGAAAGGTCTTCAATATCCGTTTGGACCTCTTTAGGAATCCCCAGGACTACCCTCTTCTTGGCAAAGGCTAGGACCACTGAACAGGCTGCTGTATCAGGGTCATCCGGGACTAATTGGTGGAAAGTTCTGTCTAACTTTCAAACTCCCTCTGAAATGATGGATCTCAAGACAGCCCTCACTTCCTGTGGGACCTTGTCAGTGAATGATGACACTCTTTGTCCCAGGTCCTGTAGTCATATTTAAAGACTAGGGCTTGATAGCTGCTTATTCACAGTTGGAAGACACTGAGAGGCAGGCCTTTCTGCTAAGAGGTCAAAGTCTCTTGGGATCTTTTGTCCTTGAGCGGTTTTAGGTAGTCCTGTCTTCTCAGATTTCTCCTATGCTGCAGATACTGCTAGATCTGGGAGTCAGATGCAAGTAGACGTCCTTAGAGTGGCGTGGTGGTGGAAAGGAGACATGGTATGTTTTCTCTGATTGTTTCAGTGCAGAAAGTAAAGGCTAGAGTTTGCCAAAGGTGTTTTGTGCGCTCTAGAACTCCTTCATTTATTGACATTGTCAATCTGCCAGGGAAAGTAGAATGGTGAACAAAGTGTATGTGCTTTTTCCTGTACCACAGATAATTGCGTGTTCTGTGTCTGCTGTCCTTCCTAGTATTCCTGAAAGGACTTGAAGTTGTCAGATAATAGTATTGTAGTGGATATCACCAGAGGATAAGGATGTAAATATAGTTTAAAAAAAGTTAACTGTTTAAACGATTAAAATATTTTGTTTAAATGGTTAACCAATTAAAGGGCTGCTCCAGCCGCTGGGGCCGGCCAGTGCAGGGCTGCTGGGCCGGCCGGCCCGTGGGTTTAACAGTTAAGGCAGGTTAACCGGTAAGACTAATGCTTACCAGCTAACATTTACATCCCTACCAGAGGAATGCAGATTGTTCAGAGAAAGGGTTGAGGGAAGTCTCTTCTGGATGTTTAAAAAGCCCAACAATATCTTCTACCTCTACATCCTGAGCCGCTGCCTCCTCCTCATGTTGTTCTCTCTATCATTCCCTAGGGAGGTCTACCTCATTGAATGGTCTATTCAGGAACCTAACTGATGAAGGCAACCTAGGTTTGTAGGAAGAATGAGAGTGCAACTCCTAGATCTAGACAGGGCTCCCCAGAATGCCCAGAAAGTTAGAGGGGTAAGACTGAAAAGGCCCAAGATGATGTTTTTCAAGGCATGTCAGGAAATCTGGGTGGAGGGCCCTCAAAATCTGCTGGCAGTGATTTTGAGTGTGATCTGGGGGTTGCTGCACTAGAGTAATTCCTGCAAGGAGAAAGTAAATGGATGTCAAGAGAAGGGTCTCTGCTTGACTCTAGAAAGCGAGTGAGAGAACAGGGAAGGAAGAGAGAGTACTAGTAAATACATTCTAGAAATATTGCCAACCTATAAGTGGTAGGATAGGAGATTACCAGTACCAAAATTCTTCTGGTGCTGGAGAGATCTGTGCCAATGGCATCAGTACTGAGGCTGGTGCTGGGTCCTCAACCTCAGAAGTCAGAAACAGATCTGCTGGTATCATTAAGGATTCAGGCACACCCTCGTTACTAGATCTGGTATGTGCCAGTGAGGAGTCTTTGCTGGTAGAAGGCTTCAGTGCTGGAAGTTCCGCTCTGCCAGGTGAGGCAAAGAATCAGCCCCACTAGCCTGTCCAGTGCAATCAGGCCTCTGAACTTGTGACTTAGAAGAGTCAGGAGGGTCCATGACACTCTGTTAATACCTCTGATCTCTCCCATTGCAGAGAAGAGGATTGGTGCCATGAGTCACCCTTAAAGCAGAGTTCAGATCTGCCTTGCTTTAATGTGATGGAGGTGGTACCAGAATTTGGCAATGAGCTCCCAGCCAGTGCCAAAATTGGTCTGGAGAACAGAGAGCAGCTGACTAAAGTAGTTGGAGACTCTCTCTCATTACCAGCAATAGAAGTCTTCAAGGGTAGAGTCCCTATTTATAAGGGCACTGAAAAAGTGAATCTTTAGGAGGGAGAGTTCCTTTTCTGAATTAGAGAAATGTCTTTCCAAATCAGACACTTTCTTCATTGACTGCACCAGCAGACAGATCTTTAGAAAAGTATATTTGGAAAAGTGAGCTCCACTCAGTGAAGATAGATGAGCACACAGACCAACAGTCTGGAAAGTGACTCTTGCCCAAACAGAAGAGGCAGTCTGTGTCCACTGGTTAGAGGAATATCTCTGTCATACAACAGGCATGGCTTGAAACTGGAGGGCTTAGGTTTGGCCATTAAGCAGAAAGGTGCCTAGGCACCAACTAATAGTCAGAAGAAGGAAAGAAATAAAATAAAGATGAGGCTGCAAACAGGGCAGAAAAGTGTATCTACACTAGTTCTAGTAATTACTAATAGTTACAAAATTGATTTGATGA